>NC_030821.1:71122729-71425760 GCF_001704415.2 Capra hircus | reverse complement strand
TTCCCCTTATGAGCGTTCGTGATTCTCTGAATCTCTCATGTAGACTTGGGAGCCAGACTCCGTGAATTAGAGCCCTTTTGGAAAGCAGAAAGCACCTATTAGGTACTGTGTGTTCTTTAATTCAAAATATACTGGTGAGTTACTATCCTCATTTTCAGATGAAATAAACAAAAACTGAAGATTTAGTAGTTTGACCAAAGTTACGGACTAAGATTGGAACTCCAAATCCATTCATTGTGTTTTAACTAATGGGCTCACATAACAGGGAAATTCAGAGGGTGAGTTCAGGCACGTCTGTATCCAGGATGTTAGACAGCATCACCTGGACCCTAGCTCACTCTCCTGACTCTTGTCTCTCCTTTCCTCTGAGCCAATGTCAACATCAGCCTTTCCCCAAAGGTGGCCATCTGGGCACTTAGGTCATAGACTCACCCCTGCAGCTGGGGAGGCAGGCCCAGAACCATTTGAACTGAAGCAGAGGAGGGATGGGTCCTGATGAGATGGAGAAATGCTGCCAGGCCCACCCAGGCTCTGGGCATGTTATCCACAGCAGGAAGGACCACCATCTGTCTCCCTGGAACTCCGCGCATGGCCTGTGGGAGGGGCTTCAGCGACAGCCACGTGGAGCCTCAGTTTCCTATCAGTTTCCTCATTCTGTCTCTGCTGCAGTCAACTTGAGTTAAACCTAGTCAGCTGGAATGTTGAAGAGAAGAGTGTCCTAATTAAAATAACTCTTCACGGAACTGTTTGTCAGAAAAAATTTAAATCTTTTCTTAGCTCTTGAAAAATAAAGTTTCAGTTCATTTTGTTTTGGTCTATTTTAGGACTGTACGGAAGGAATATATCACTGCAAAGTATGTAGATCATAGATTTTCACGGAAGACCTGTTCATCTTCATCAGCTAAACTGAATGAATTGCTTGAGGCCATCAAATCTAGGGATTTACTTGCACTAATTCAAGTCTATGCAGAGGGGGTGGAGTTAATGGAACCGCTGCTGGAACCCGGACAGGTAACAGCCTCCCCAAAATCAGGATGAGGAGGGATGTGGAAAGCCAGTTTAAAAGGGGACGTCGTAACAACACAGAGTGAGGAGACACATTAAGTGACCATGTTTAAATCAGGACGATCTGAGAGTGAAAGGGGCTGCTATTAATAACTACTTAGGGGTAACTGGACGTAAATGAAGCCTGTCTAGGCAAACGAGGACATCTGATCACCCTATTTATACTTGTTCTTTCCTTTTAGGAGCTTGGGGAGACAGCCCTTCATCTTGCAGTCCGAACCGCAGACCAGACATCTCTCCATTTGGTGGACTTCCTTGTACAAAACTGGTACAGTTTTAGTTTTCCCTGAACGTGCTTTGTGAGTTGACACAAACAGCCCTCTTGATGGCCTGGATCAGGACTCGGCAATTTTTTTCTATAAAGAGCCAGATACTCTTATAGGCTTTGCAGGCCATTTGGTGTCTATCACAGCCATTCAGTGTTGCCACCATAGTGTCAAAACTGCCATGATCAGTAAATAGGGGATTTGAACCCACATTCAAAGAATGGTGTCTTTGTTCTTCATGGCAGATTGTAACTCCCAGCCTCTTCCGTAGAGGTGGTTCAGTGTAGTGGTTCATACCATTGGCTCCAGACACACTGCCTGTGTTCAGATCCCTACTCCATCATCTGTGTCTTGGTAATCTCGAGGACTTTGTCCTCTGTAACTGTTTTTGTCTGAAAAATAAAGGTGATAATATACACACCCCATAAGGTGGTTGTGAAGATTAAGTGAGCTGGTATATATAAGCGACGTGTGTCTGCCCTAAACACAGTAGGCACTCTGAAAGTGCTAGCTGTTGTTGTCATTACGCTGCTTATAAATTCAGGTGTCATGCTAGAAACATCATCGTCTTCCCTGCCTCTAAGAAGTAGGTCTCAAATTTGACTCAGTCTTTAGCATGGGTAAAAGTGGTTCATCTGTAGTTCTAACTTACAGAGCAAGTCGTCTGTTTTCCGAATGCTTTCATTTTTCAGTGGGAACCTGGATAAGCAGACGGCCCTGGGGAACACGGCTCTGCACTACTGTAGTATGTACAGTAAACCAGAGTGTTTGAAGCTGCTACTCAGGAGCAAGCCCACTGTGGATGTCGGTAAGTATGGCCAAGCGTCTCTTCACAGCCACAGTGAGGGGCTTCACTGGAGGTGCAGTGGTTAAGACTCCATGCTTCCAGTGCAGGGGGTGAAGTTTCCATCCTTGGTTGGGAATTAAGATCCCACATGCTATGCAGTACAGCCAAAAAATAAAATACATTTTTAAAGGCTAAAGAATAACCACTGTAAGAGCATTCAGTCTGCTGAAACTGAGACATGCCCCTTCCGTTGAACTCTGAGTCTTGTTCTTTGCCTTGTCAAGATGCATCTTAGATAATCGTGCAAATGTATTCCCCCTGTTTCAGTTAATCAGGCTGGAGAGACCGCCCTGGACATAGCAAAGAGACTGAAAGCCACTCAGTGTGAAGACCTGGTAAGCAGAGTGGGAAACGGGTTAGACCCTCTGCCTTAAAAGGGCGTTCTCAAAAACCGAGACTGGAGGTGAGAGAAGCAGATTTTTTGAGGAGGAGGTGAGGTGGGGGACATAGGGTAAAGAAACTCAGACCAGCACTAAGGCTAGATTTTAAAAACCAGTGAAGTGATAAATTCTTCATCCACATGTTTTCCATGCAGTTACAGTGTAGCAGCTAAAAGGCATCTGAGGAGTCTTGTTACCAGCCAGAGTTGTGGACTGAGGTGCTGGGGATATTTTTGTTGTTTTGGGGTTTTTATGGGGGGAACCTCAAGTTGTCCCAAAGTGCTGCTTTTTCTTATTTGCCAGGCCATTAGTCTTTCTCTGTAGCTTAATACTAAATAATTATTTGAGGACTTCCCTTGGAGTCCGGCAGTTAAGACGCCACACTTCCACTGCAGGGGGCCTGGGTGCAGTCCCCGGTTGGGGAACTAAGATTACGCAGGCTGTCCCCAAAAATAAAATGAAATAAGATAATTTTTTTTTTAAGTTGAATTATTTGGGAAGCCAGTTCCAAAAATAGGGCAAATAAAGCTCAGAGTGTAATGATTTTCAGCATGTTCAGTGCCCTGCCCATTCTGTGTACACGCTCACCCCTAGCCCCACTAGTTCTTGCTTAGACCTCTGGCCCTTTGCATAGAGCTTGAGTCTCTTAGCCACAGAAAAGGGTAAGACAGGAAGGATAAGTGACGCTCCCTGGAGTTTGTGCCAAGTGCCCAGGCCCAGAAGTTGTCCTTCTTTATTTTTTGTAAGAATCCTTTGAGGAAGTTGAGTCACCCCTGCCTTATTTTATGACTGAGAAAGTGTATTCTGCCTGGAACCGGGGCCAGCTGACTTTAGAGGCAGACCTCTCAAACTATTCTCACTCCAGTTTTGCCCTCCAGCCAAGAATTTATGGTTGTAAATTCTTGAGATGCATGTTCATAATGTTAAGAAAACTTCTTGGCAGAAGTTTTCGGTCTGTCCTGTGGCAGTTTGTCCCATTTGGATAATCAGAGTTTTGCCTACATCGCAGCTACTGGTGATTAATCTGAAACCAGGAATGAGGTGGAAGCTACTTGACGTTTATATAATGTCAGGGTGTCTCACCTTTACATTAAAACGGTTCTGCCTGCTGTCATTTTCAGCTTTCCCAGGCTAAATCTGGAAAGTTCAATCCACATGTCCACGTGGAATATGAGTGGAATCTTCGACAGGAGGAGATGGATGAAAGCGATGACGACCTGGATGACAAAGTGAGTGGAAATGATCCCTCGGGATTCCTAAGCGCTGCTCCCAGGTTCTGTCCCCTGTGCAGATAAGAGCCATTCTTTGTGAGGCTGATTTTGGTCTCATGACCTGATTTACCCATGCGGGACCAGGTGACTCTGCGCCACTGAGGTTCTATATCTGGAGGTTGCAGGGCTGCCGTTGCTGTCACCGGGGGTTGGAAGTGTCTGGAATCCTAGAGGTTGGGCTTAGGTGTGCAGGCCTGAGTCATCAACATTTGTCGTTCAGTTGCCTGATCATATCCGACCCTTTGCGACCCCATGGACTGCACCATGCCAGGCTTCCCTGTCCTTCACCATCTCCTGAAGCTTGCTCAAACTCATGTCCACCAAGTCAGTGATGCCATCCAACCATCTCATCCTCTGTCACCCTCTTCTCTTCCTGCCTTCAATTTTCCCCAGCATCAGAGTCTTTTCTAATGAGTTGGCTCTTCACATCAGGTGGCCAAAGCATTGGAGCTTCAGCATCAGTCCTTCAATGAATATTCAGGATTGATTTCCTTTAGAATTGACTCATTTGCTCTCCTTGCAGTCCAAGGGACTCTCAAGAGTCTTCTCCAGCACCACAGTTCAAAAGCATTAATTTTTTAAATTGATGTTAATGAGTCATCAACATTAGCTGGTAGTTACGGCCACAGGCATGGGTGAGGCTCCCTCCCAAGAGGATGCAGAAGGGGGAGGGGAAGGTGGTGGAGAGCTTGGACATCAAAGGGCTGAGTGGGAACAAACAGTGTAGATTACAGATGGGGCCTCAACGTCCAGACACTGGGGAACGTGTCCTGCACAGGGGCAGTATCTGTTCTGTTCAGTTCTGTTCAGTTCAGTCGCTCAGTCTTGTCCGACTCTTTGCGACCCCATGAATCGCAGCACGCCAGGCCTCCCTGTCTGTCACCAACTCTGAGAGTTCACTCAGATACAACGTCCATCAAGTCAGTGACACCATCCAGCCATCTCATCCTCGGTCGTCCCCTTCTCCTCCTGCCCTCAACCACTCCAGCATCAGAGTCTTTTCCAATGAGTCAGCTCTTCGCATGAGGTGGCCAAAGTACTGGAGTTTCAGCTTTAGCATCGTCCTTCCTAAGAACACCCAGGGCTGATCTCTTTCAGAATGGACTGGTTGGATCTCCTTGCAGTCCAAGGGACTCTCAAGAGTCTTTTCCAACACCACAGTTCAAAAGCATCAATTCTTCAGCGCTCAGCCTTCTTCACAGTCCAACTCTCACATCCATATATGACCACAGGAAAAACCACAGCCTTGACTAGACGGACCTTAGTTGGCAAAGTAATGTCTCTGCTTTTTAATATGCTATCTAGGTTGGTCATAACTTTTCTTCCAAGGAGTAAGCGTCTTTTAATTTCATGGCTGCAATCACCATCTGCAGTGATTTTGGAGCCCCCAAAAATAAAGTTTGACACTGTTTCCACTGTTTCCCCATCTATTTGCCATGAAATGATGGGACCAGATGCCATGATCTTCGTTTTCTGAATGTTGAGCTTTAAGCCCACTTTTTCACTCTCCTCTTTCACTTTCATCAAGAGGCTTTTTAGCTCCTCTTCACTTTCTGCCATAAGGGTGGTGTCATCTGCATATCTGAAGTTATTGATATTTCTCCCGGCAATCTTGATCCTAGCTTGTGTTTCTTCCAGTCCAGCCTTTCTCATGATGTACTCTGCATAGAAGTTAAGTAAGCAGGGTGACAATATACAGCCTTGACATACTCCTTTTCCTATTTGGAACCAGTCTGTTGGTCCATGTCCAGTTCTAACTGTTGCTTCCTGACCTACATACAGATTTCTCAAGAGGCAAGGTGGTCTGGTATTCCCATCTCTTTCAGAATTTTCGGTGAGACTTAGCGAATTTATGGTCGTTAACAGAAAGGGATGGGGGAAGGGACATGCACACGCTGCTGTATTTAAAACTGGTTACCAACAAGGACCTGCTGGAGAGCACAGGGAACTCTGCTCAGTGTTACCCGGCAGCCTGGGTGGGAGGGAGTTTAAGGGAGAATGGATCCATGTATATATGTGAATCCCTCTGCTCTTTTCCCAAAACTATCTCAAGGTTGTTAATCGAGTATACCCCAATACAAAATTAAAAGTTGCTTCTGAATACTGTGACCCCTCACAGCCATGTCCGTAGGGGGACCCTGGTGATGATAGGAGAGTCAGACGCGAACTCTCTAGATGTTTTGCTTGTGCTGTGTCACGACTCTCAGTTTTCCTGTGGCTAACTCCCGATGTGTGGAGCCACGGGAGCCCCACCCCCTCCCAAGCCTGCGCTGCCCGCGTCCCCCCACCCCTCCCGAGCCTGCCCTGCCCACGTCCCCCCACCCTTCCCGAGCCTGCCCTGCCCACATCCCCCCCCCCCCCTCCCGAGCCTGCCCTGCCCACATCCCCCCACCCCCCTCCCGAGCCTGCCCTGCCCGCGTCCCCCGGGCACCCTGATTACTGGCTGACCCCGCCCCCCGCACTGTTGTTTCGCTTGCCAGCCGAGCCCCATCAAGAAGGAGCGCTCCCCCCGACCCCAGAGCTTCTGCCACTCCTCCAGCATCTCCCCCCAGGACAAGCTCTCACTGCCAGGCTTCAGCACGCCGAGGGACAAGCAGCGACTCTCCTATGGCGCCTTCACCAACCAGATCTTCGTCTCCACAAGCACAGACTCACCCACGTCACCGATCGCGGAGGCGCCCCCGCTGCCTCCCAGAAATGCCACGAAAGGTAGGAGCCTTGGGAAGGGCCACATGACTCCATCCTCAGAGCTGGGAACCCACCCCGCTTTGAGGTCAGAATCGCGGGGTGAGTGTGAGCACCAGGGCTGTGACGTCATTGCGGCTTGAAACAGGGATCCTGCCCTCTGCTGCATTACAGCCGAGAAATAGTGTTACCGGCGCACCTTGTGCCTCGTCTTGTGTGAACCTCACAACCTCCCTTGAGGTGCGTGCTTTTGTGCCAATTGTACAGACGAGGAAACTGAGCTAGAGTGACTCACCTAAGGTCGTGCAGCCAGTAAGTGGTGGAGCTGAGGTTCCATCCAGGGTCACTTGGCTCCAAAACCAGTGCTCTTTCCTGTGTAGTATGGGGTGGGATTTCCGTTCTTTGAGAAGTTTCTTTCCTCGACACTAAAATGTAATAACAGTGATAGTTAATACTTACGAAGCTGTTGCTTTATGAGTGGCCCTAAACCCAGAACTTCTTTTTCCACACTCAGAGAATGAGGTGCAAAGGACAGTTGGTGGCAATAGGCAGACAGGGGTCCATGGTTCAAGGAGGCTGAGTCATTGTTCTGAGGTTCTTGGTGGTTGGGATCCTTACCCAGGTGCTATGTGACCCCAACCCACATTCCCGTGCTCTCTGATAAGGAGTGGTTTTTCCGTGAGACACCAACCGGGGCAGGATTTTACCAGAGGAGGGTTATTGTGCTGGGAGTGACAGTCCACAGACCCCCCTCTGATCCATAGAACACCCTGCTCAGAAAGCCCGTGTATTCCCACCTACACGGGGACAAGTTGAGAAGCAGAAATGGTCACATTAGGGAGTCACCCTGCCCAGTGCCGGGGAGCTTCCCAGGTGGCTCAGCAGTAACAGAATCCACCTGCCAGTGCAGGGGACCCAGACTCAATCCCTGGGTCGCGAAGGTCCACTGGAGAAGGAAACAGCAACGCACTGCAGTATTCTTGCCTCGGACGTCCCGTGGACCGAGGAGCCTGGCAGGCCTACAGTCCGTGGAGTCACAAGGAGTTGGACGCAACTAAGCACTGCCCAGGGGAAATCCGAGAGGTACCCAGAGCTGGAGCTTCAGGTCTGGCCTCAGCCAGTAAATCCAAGTGCAGGATCCTCGCTGTGTGCTCGGCTTGTGCTCACGCAGGTTCGGGGGCTCCCCGGGCACAATGGCATGCCTGTTGGAGTCACACTGGGGCTATTTTCTGGGGAATGTGAGCTTTATTCAAAACAGTGTTTTTTCAGAGCTTATTCTCCATTGAAATAGTGTTATAAATGGGAGCAGTGTTCTTAGACCCCAAATGGCCTCTGAGATTATAAAATAGCGGAGGAAGTTAAAATAAGACTTGGGCACGAACGGTACCCATCAGAGATAACCCGTGACCAGAGCAGCAACAGCACGTGGAAGCCAGAGGCTTCTTCACCCGCCGGCGCAGTTCTTGCCACCCCACGCATGACGCTGGAACGCACCTTTTACATCACTAGCAGGTCAGGGTGCACGTGTTCTGTAAGAAGGCTGTATTGCCGCTCACCTCTGCGTGATGGTGTTTCCCATCAGGGTAGCAGTCTGCTCAGAGCAGCATTCCTCTCTCCATCCTAAAGAGAACCTAATTGTGCTTACGAAAGAAGAAGTGATGATAGCCTCTCAGATCCTCCAGGTCACTGAGAATCTTGGAGAGGTCTACAGGAGGAAATGACATCAGAGTCCTAGGAGCCAGGAGCCCCCCCTCATCTCCCTGTACCCCTTTCTGTAATTTTATCTCAAGGGGATGCAGAAATCCATAAAATACACTGACTGAACGCCGGAGTATGTATCTGTTGCTGCCTTGAATAAATTTCTCATTAGCTCTTTACCAAAGGCCAGGAAGACAAAGACCAGACTTACTTAGTGATCCAGCTCCTGAAACAAGTGCTGAGAGACAGCCACAGCAGCCGTGGTCAGCTGAGGATAGACCACCCCCCTGCCCCCCCAAAATCCATATTTGAACGTAGACCTCCCTCCCTGCTAAAATCAGGAGTGTTCTTCCAGGCCGTTCACAGCAGGACATCAGATTCCGAGCTGATGAGACACAAGCCCGGCCCACCCGTGACTTGTGGAAGGGATTTGAAACAGGAGATGCTTCCTGCGGTTAGCTTGGCTCACGTGCCCTTACGCGTGGGAAGGAAAGCAATTGTGTTTGCGTGGCGTTCTCAAGTGCTAACCCTGTCCCGCCCTGTTCCTTCTGACATTCAGCTCACCTTGCCGAGTTTCAGACTCTTCATCTGAAAAATCAGGATTGGGCTTCTGGCAGGTCCTTGCTTAGAGCGTGAAGTCATATCTGCAAAGTGACTGGCACGGCGTGGGCATTCAATACGTAGCATGGCAGCCTATTTGGTCCTGCTGCAGGTGTTCGGTTCTGCGAGTGTCCTGGGTCCTGGGAAGGTAGCAAAGGATGGTTCTCGGGCTCCAGTGGACTAGAGAGGGGTGAGCTGGCCATCGGGGCAGCTGCGGGTGCCACTGCAGGTTTGAAGAAAGGGTGAAAGAAGTCTCCCTTCCACTCTCCCCTCCGCTCCTGCAGGGATGCTGTGAGTGAGCCATCCCTGCATCCCCGGCACAGGTGTGCTCCGTCAGCACTTGTTGTATGAATAAACAACAGCGGAATCAATGAGAGCACATCCCAGAAGTGTGTGACCAGAGCAAGGAGGGGATTCCCAGAAAACTAACCCAGATGTCCTGGAGGCGTAATAGACAGTTGACCTGCTGAATGTGATAGATAGTTGGCCTGCAGAATGTTTATGCCCACACTCGGTTGTGTAAGCCTTTTATATACCATTTCTCTGACTCTCTTTTGAGGTCTGTGGCAACAGAGAGGGGTGGCCAGGGAGGAGACCCTCAGAGTGTGAGTCAGGGAGCCTAGGAGATGTTTTCCGCGAGAGGGACATGATTCATACGCGGATGACTCTTAATTTCCTGGGATTTTTTTTTTTTTAATCTCATAGGAAGATAGCAACTTGAACGGCTTGATTTTAATACTTCCCAGGGACCATTGTCCTTCATTCCAGTTGAATTTTCTAGGTTTGGGTTGGGGGTGGGCATTGTGGGATGGGAGATTTGGGGGCCTGTTTTTTTTCAGTCTGTCACTCCTCTTTAAAGCATCACGTGTGTCACCTTGCGCTGACCAAGAACACCGCTGTCACTTCCGCCCTTGGCCGTGGTCACTGGCTCAGGCTGGCCAGCCCAGCCGCCTGACTTCAGGGCATGGAAAGGAAGTCCTTGCTCTGTGTCTTGCATAGAAGTACGTATGAGTAAGCATTAAGGAGCCAACCCTGAGCCCCTTGAGTTTGGCTCTTTTCTCTTAATATTCCCAGAAGGATACTGAAGGACACGTGAACAGCTCTCATGAGTTCTGTGATGCTGGGTCCTTCACAGGGTCACACCGCCGTGTTGGGACCCCGCCAGCTCCATGGCTGACCCACCATGGTTTCTCCGCACGCTCCCTCCACCGCACTGTGCCTCTGTTTCCCCTTCTGAGCGAGGAGGTGTTTGTAGCTTCTTCCTTGTACACACACAGTTCTTCTCTAAATAAAGTTACTACATCTTTACCTATTTTTAAGTGATGTAGTCTCTCCTCTCTCTCAGGCTCTGTACTGTGAAAACCATTCAGTTCAGTTGCTCAGTCGTGTCTAACTCTTTGCGACCCCATGAACTGCAGCACACCAGGCCTCCCTGTCCGTCACCAACTCCGAGAGTTCACTCAGATTCATGTCCATCGAGTTGGTGATGCCATCCAGCCATCTCATCCTCTGTCGCCCCCTTCTCCTCCTGCCCCAGTCCCTCCCAGCATCAGAGTCTTTTCCAATGAGTCAGCTCTTCGCATGAGGTGGCCAAAGTACTGGAGTTTCAGCTTTAGCATCAGTCCTTCCAAAGAACACCCAGGGCTGATCTCTTTCAGAATGGACTGGTTGGATCTCCTTGCAGTCCAAGGGACTCTCAAGAGTCTTTTCCAACACCACAGTTCAAAAGCATCAATTCTTTGGCGCTCAGCCTTCTTCACAGTCCAACTCTCACATCCATATATGACCACAGGAAAAACCACAGCCTTGACTAGACGGACCTTAGTCGGCAAAGTAATGTCTCTGCTTTTGAATATGCTATCTAGGTTGGTCATAACTTTTCTTCCGAGGAGTAAGCGTCTTTTAATTTCATGGCTGCAGTCACCATCTGCAGTGATTTTGGAGCCCAAAAAAATAAAGTCTGGCACTTAGACAATGCTAAATTTAAAAAGAAGAAAATGCTAAATTTTTCATTCGCGTTGTCCAGAGTTGTCTGCATGACTCTGTCCTTGGCTCCTGTCATTAACACTTACTATGGCATGTTAGAATGTATATATTATACTTCTACAGACAGTTTTCTGCCCCAAACTGACAGGGTAATTTTTAAAGTCAACTTCTGGGTTTTTCTTTAAATTGAAATTTCAGAGGTGTACCTTTGGTCTCCCAGCATGGCAGGCCTCTGGGTCCTCTGTTTTATTAAGAACCAAAGGTACAAGGGCTTCACTGATAGCTCAGTTGGTAAAGAATCCGCCTGTCATGCAGGAGAACCTCAGTTTTATTCCTGGGTCGGGAAGATCCCCTGGAGAAAGGATAGGCTACCCGTTCCAGTATCCTTGGGCTTCCCTTGTGGCTCAGCTGGTAAAGAATCCACCTGCAATGCAGGAGACCTGGGTTCTATCCCTGGGTTGGGAAGATCCCCCAGAGAAAGGGCTACCCACTCCAGTATTCTGGCCTAGAGAATTCCATGGACTGTATAGTCCGTGGGGTCACAAAGAGTTGGACACAACTGAGCGACTTTCACGTTCTTTTCAAAGATACAAGGACACTGAAGAAGGATCCTCCCATCTTACACCATGAATCATGTCCATAGGCTGTGCCCAGAACGTGCTGGGTGTTGAGAGAGAGGACAGTATGGCCCTTGCCCTGAGGACATGTGCAGCCTGGGAAGGCGGAGACAGTGTGTGTCTGATGCTGGGTGGAGAGTGCGTGTGCAGAAATATTCATAGCTGCAGTTGCTCCAGGGCAAAGGAGGGTTAGAGCAGGCTTCTGGATAAGGTTACACTGGAGCTGACCCTTGACAGATACTGAGGTGGAGGGACCATGGCTTTTGAGATGTACAGCATCTCAGAATGTGTACAGCATCATCAGGCTCGTGAGCTTCCCAAGCCTTGGCCACATGTCGGACTCTGTGAGGGGCCTCCACGAGCTGATGACCGGGAGATGCTTTCAGCAGCACAGCTCAAGGGATGTCCAGTGGGGCCGCTCGAGTTGAAGGCGTGGAAGGAGTGTCCAACAGATGAGTGACCCAAGAGGCTGTTGGCAGTGCAGGACCTCAACCCAGCCACGCGAACCCCCAGTAAGAGCTGCAGTACACCCTGCCTCCTCGTAGAAAGCCTTTCTAATAATGTAACCTCAACGTTATTTATAGCAACTTTGTAAGCCTAGACCCATATTTTTAAGAAAAGTGTTGGTGGATAATTTGACATAATAGCCGATATTAGTGGGCACTGTGGTTTAGGGTGTTTTCTGCCTATTCCCACAGGCTCCGGCAGAGTTCAGGGGAGGAACTTGGCTGTCCAAGTCCCTCCCCTCCCCACCTGTTAATTGTGCCTCCCTTTTAAGCATGTTTAATGCTGTGTCTACTCTTTTCTCTTTTGTTTTAGCTTTCTTTCTTTTTTAATATATATTTCATTTATTTATTTGGCTGAACTGGGTCTTAGTTGTGGCATGTGGGATCTAGTTCCCTGACCAGGGATCGAACCCAGGCCTCCTGCGTTGGGAGTGTGGAGTCTTAGCCACTAGACCACCAGGGGAAGTCCCTGTTTTAGCTTTCTTTACCCAGCAAGAATTGCTTCTTTCCTGACTGAGCCAGTCCTCAGGTTTATTTCACTTGAAACATCGTTTTCAGTGCCTATAGACCAGTTACTCATTTTGGAAATCTTTTGAGCTCTTTACAACGTAAAAAAATTTTGTCTGCTTCGCTGGGGTCTGATACAATGTTTTTCACCCTTTTTTAACTCATGACCTACCAGTCAGGAGATTCAGTGGAACCTTCCTTTCTGTGGCTTCTGTTCCAGAACGGTAGGTGGGTCTGGGTGTGTGTAAAATTTTCTGTGAAGGTGGATTACAGTACTGAATGTTTCTCTTTGAACTTCTCTCACTAGGTTCCCTCTCTCCCTGGTTTCTGCTCTGTCTCCCTAAGGGAGACATTCTATCTTCCTTAAGGATCACTAGCCTTAAAACAAGAGAAGTAGCAGTTTACTCATCCATTTATTCGACACTGCATTATTAAATTCAGCTTACCAGGCCAAAGAAAAGCCTGACCTCGATAGAACCTGCAGCGTGGTGGGGAGGGAGGCCGTGACAAGTAAGCAGAAAAGGAATAATTAGAGACTGCGGCAGCTGACGTGAAGAAAGTAAGGCAAGGCTGTGTTGACATGATGAAGGGAACACGAACCCCTACATTTTTAACATGATGGTTCAGAAAGCTTGATTTTACTTGGTTTGTGGTTGGTTGCAGGACTGCTCTGGTTTGCTCTCTCCTAAAATCACGTACACAGACTGCTCTGCCCAGAGACATGGTCCCATTGGCCGTCTGTGTTTCCAGGCAGGATTTGGAGTTTACAGGCAGGATTTGGAACCCATTGAATGGCCTTCCAGATGCAGTACATCGAGACGTCCCTAGGTGGCGCTAAAGACGAACCTGCCAGAGAATCTCACCATTGTCTATTATCTATTCTCCTATTTCCAAGAGGAAAGTTACACTTCCTAGTACCGAGCTTTGTTGTTGCCGTTTGCATCAACGTGTGCGGAGCCCAGAAAATGTGGCCTTGCTTTTAGGACAGGGTGAGCCCTCGCCAGCCCCAGAGACCTGCATCGTGGTCCAGCCCAGCTCCTCTCGGCTCCCTAACCTTTATCACATCATTCCCAGCTCCACTTTCCTGGCTGCAAAATGGGGCCAGTAATACCTGACCCCAAGCTTCCCAGGTGGTTCAGTGGTAAAGAATCCACCTGTCAGCGCAGGAAACGTGAGTTCAGTCCCGGGATTGGGAAGATCCCCTGGAGAAGGAAATGGCAACACGCTCCAGTATTCTCGCCTGGAGAGTCCCATGGACAGAGGAGCCTGGTGGGCTACAGTCCATGGGGTCACAAAAGAGTCAGATACAACTTAGCAACAAGAACAATACCTAACCCACATGCCTCACAGAGTTGTTATGAAAATTGAGGGGAACACCATGCAGGAACATATTTCAAAAACTAAGAAGCCCTCTGCAAACACAAGGCTAAAGTAACAATGCCTTTATTGTTGCAGAAATAAAATCGTTTCTGAAACGGCAGTGACTGGTGTCATAATTAGGCATTGCTCTGGGGTGACAGGCTTCCGTCACATATCTGTCAGTAGGACTGAGAATAAATGCTACTGCCAGGGCCGTGTCATCCTAAAGCAAATGACTGCTTTCCTGAGCTGAGCAGTATTTACTTCAAGACAAGACTATCTCTGAGAAGCAGAGGTTTAAGTCTGTGTTGGTACTGACCATAATTGATCACGGGATACAGCAGAGCTTGTTTTCCAAGGAAGGAGGCCAGCGGTAATTAAGCTTCTCTTTTAATACACGGAATGTAGAAGGCTCTTTTGGAGCCTTTCTGGGGCACCAGGTACCCACCCTCCTGCCTTAAACATTTGGGGTAGCAGTGTCCCTAGCTCTTTTCATTTCTTCCTTTTCTTCTTCTTTCAGTGTTTGCGGAAACCGTTGTCTAGTTAAATCATATATCTGGTAATAATCACGAAGAGAGGTTTGTCAAGGTGCCCAGCGTCACCCAGGTCCCCAGGCACACACCAGCCACTTCAGTGTCACTTGAAATAAATTTAACAACATATATACTTAAAACTCCCTTTTTTTTTTCTAAAAACATTAGAAATGGTAGTAATGGTTTATGTGTGTGTGTGTGTGTGATATTAGTATCATTATTGCTATCCTGTCATTACCTCTAGAGAAAACAGAATCTTTTAAATAACTTATTGGCTCAAGAGGGAGGGGATATATGTATACATATAGGTGATTCACGTTGTACAGCAGAAACTAACACGACATTGTGAAACAATTATACTCCAATTTAAAAAATAAAATTAGGGTGTTTAAAAAAATTTAAAAACCTTTAGAAATCAGTGAAGCTTATATCATTTACTCAAGCTTCCAGTATAATAGATGGTTTATGATTTCTGGGGTTTCCCTGGTGGCTTAGATGATAATGAATCTGCCTGCAATGAAGGAGACCTGGCTTCAATTCCTGGGACAGGAAGATCCCCTGGAGAAAGAAATGGCAACCCACTCCAGTATTCTTGCCTAGAGAATCCCATGGATAGAGGAGCCTTGGCGGGCTACAGTCCACAGGGTCGCAGAGGACACAACTGAGCAAATAATACTTCCACCTTTGAGATTTCTAGAACAGGTCAGAGTTGGAGGGGAAAAAAATGTTTTTGGATTTCCCTTCTTTCTAAGTAACCCTTTACATTAGAGCCTTCATTATTTATAAAAGTCATCAGAAAAGAGAAAAAAAAAAAAAACTTCTGGCAAAGTTTGCTGACTAGAAGAAAAAGTTGCAGTGGAGAGAAAACCCTGGTCTGAGGCCCTTGGCGGTTGTGTCTGTTCTTTGCTCTCCTCTCCGTTGAAGTTGCTGGCAGTGCGGGGTATCTTCTTCCTCAGCAGGTTTCGCAGTGGTTCCAGTGAGCTTACTGGTGTGAAATGTATGTTTTCCCCATTGCACCCAAATGAGGGTATAAACCCAGTAGTATTCTGTGTTGACTGACATTTTGTTTCTTAACAGCACGCATTCTCCTTTTTAATTTTTTTTACCAGCAGTTTTTTAAAACCCTTTTTGTGGGTTATTGGATGGATGGACTGGGCCGTCCCCAGCCTCCTGCTTCCGTCTCCGTGTCATACCTCATTCTGTGCTCGGGAGTAACCGCATATGGGCTGTTCTGTCTGCGAGACCGAAATTAACCTTCCTGCCCCGTTCGATTCCTTTCCAGGTCCGCCTGGCCCACCTTCAACACTCCCTCTAAGCACCCAGACCTCTAGTGGCAGCTCCACCCTGTCCAAGAAGCGGCCTCCTCCCCCACCACCCGGACACAAGAGAACCCTGTCCGACCCTCCCAGCCCACTACCTCACGGGCCCCCAAACAAAGGCGCAGTTCCTTGGGGTAAGTCATCCTCAAGTCAGGGCCCACACTGCCCAGGGTCGGGCCGCACATGGGGCTCGGGGGGCAGTGGGCACTTAGCACGCTGAGCAGCCGGAGGAGACTGCAGCCACACTGGGCCAGGGCTTAGACACGTATGATCGCGCAGCCTCTGACGGCCAGGAAACGTTTGGGACAATATTTCTATCACCGCTTAGAAAGCTTAGTAATGATAAGGTGCTGAGCGTTTCTTGTGCACCAGACACCCACCAGGGCCTCTGTGATCAGGTCGTGGCTCTCCCAGCGCCCTTTC
Source organism: Capra hircus (assembly GCF_001704415.2). Taxonomy (NCBI): domain Eukaryota; kingdom Metazoa; phylum Chordata; class Mammalia; order Artiodactyla; family Bovidae; genus Capra; species Capra hircus. The sequence continues at coordinate 71,409,698 of NC_030821.1, read as the reverse complement.
CCCCGCTCTCAGCCTCACTGATCTGCTTTCACTTCTGGGTCCTCCAGGCTCTTTGCCTCCTGGGGCCGCCTCCTCCCTGCAGCTCTGTTGTGGGCTTGAAAGCCTGGCTCCCTTTCGTCTGTCTGTTCTCTCTAAGGGAGCCCCCATCCCCCTGTTGCCCTCCAGGCCCCGGATCTCCGCTGACACAAGAGTGTTTTATTTGTGTTTGGTGTTTTGGTCCCCATAAAAGCAGGGCCCTTGTGTGTCTTGTTCTCTTCTGTGTTCACGGAGCCTAGAATCGAGCCAGGATGCAGTAGGTGCTCAATAATTGCTGGAGAATAAACAAACCCATGCAGAGTCAGTCAGTAGTTTACCATTTCTGTGACAGCTGATGGTGGATAGCACATTTCCATCCACGAGGAGCACCGTTTCCAGCTCCATCTGCCTTTTTAGTTTGCCAGCCTGCCACCAACTTCAGTCAAGAGCCAGGGGTCCCCTGGGGCCCTGGCTCTGCTGGTTTACGGGTCCCACCTTCCCCTTCTAGCATGCCGCCTTGTGGCTTTTTTGTTTGTCTTTGCAGCTGATAGGGAACTCAGCTGAATGCTTTTAAGGGCATTGGTGATTTGGTAGTTAGTCTCCAAGCCGTGTTCGACTCTTTATGACCCCATGGGCTGTAGCCCAACAGGCTCCTCCGTCCGTGGAATTTTCCAGGCAAGAATACTGGAGTGGGTTGCCGTTTCCTCCTCAGAGGATCTTCCCAACCCAGGGATCAAACCCAGGTCTCCCACATTGCAGGCAGTCTCCTTACTGACTGAACCCCCAGGAAAGGCCGTCATTAAAGGCATTAGGTATTCCGAACTTGGGGAGCTTTGGGGAACGGCCGTGCTGCCGTCTGCACGCTGGCACACACATGAGCCTGTCTGTGCTCAGCCTTCCACTCTGCTCTCTTCATGCCTGGGGTTCGGGCCTCTGCACACGCGTGCTCCAGGAAGGAGATGAGTAGGAAAGCGTGTGCAGTGTGTTCTTCACCGCCAGGCTGCCCTGTGAGCAAATACTGTGGAAATGCTGGACCGAGGCGTCCAGCTGCACAGGGAGGCTTTTCGGGGACTTCACAGCACGTGTTGAGTAATCAGTTCTCAGTGAGACGAGCCGGAGGAGCCTTGGAGGGCACAGCCCAGGCACCCATCAGCTCCACACAGGTCCCTGAGGCTGCCCGAGACCCTACCCAAGGCCTTTGGGAGTCCCCAGGGTTCGTCCAAAAGGACTTTGCCCCAGACAGTGTCGCACTGACGGTCACAAGTCTCCTGCACGTGTTCCTACCACGAATCTCCGATTCCCCTCCTTGCAAATCCCATCAAGCTTTGATCCTGCTGTTCATTCAGGTTTTCTTTTATTTCTCCGTGAAGTTTATCATGCCTTACCCCACTGGTCTGTACCTTTCTGTTTTCTGGCTGAAGAATCATCTCTTTCTTAGGTTCCTTCCGCCTGACTGAGCAGCGGGACTCGCAGCTGCCGTTCATCTTGTTTGGTTTTGGTTTTGGTGGTTTTGTTGGGGACAAGGGGCATTTTTCACTAGGAAGCAAAGCTCCCCCTCTGTGAGACAGAGTCAGTGTCCTGGACGGTCAGCGGGAGCCTCGAGCTTTGAAAACTTCGGGCCGCGAGCAGTCGTCTGCCCTCCCCACCCACCACCACCAGCCAGAGCCACTCACCTACCACCCGCCTCCAGGCACAAAGGCAGAACCTGTCCATGCAAAAGTGGCGACTGTCCCCAGGTGGCCATTCTGTGACTGTCGGGCCTGCTCTCTGAGGTGGTGGGTGTGCACGTAGGGAAGACCTTCTTGCAGACCCATGTAGCCGCAGGTCAGTGACAGGCCTCTCACCAGGCACGCTGAAGCGACTTTTATCTCTAGCCCACCACGTGCTTTATGTTGTCGTCCCCACAGGTTTTATCTCTGCCTGTCTCCCGCTGACACCATGGTCCAGAAGCTGAAGGCAGAGGCCAGACTCTAGTTAATAAAGCACATGGGGTGCCAGATTCCCAGGGCGCATTCACAGTGCCTGCAGTCTCCCTGCAGGAACCCGTCTTTCCAGTGCTCTTTGTGGCTGTCGTAGTTCAGTTGTGTCTGACTCGGTGACCCCAGGGACTGCAGCACGCCAGGCTTCCCTGTCCTTCACTGTCTCCCAGAGTTCACTCAGACTCTTGTCCATTGAGTCGGTGATGCCATCCCAGCCATTTCACAGTTGGAAAGCATCAATTTCCAGTGCACTTACGTTCCCCTAAAGGCCCCTTCTCCTCCCGGCCCCCGAGGGTGAGGGCTTCTGGACTCTCCGAGATCTGGACAGGGCTGGGGGAGGTGGGCGTGAGGAGTGGGCAGCACAGCCCCTGAGCCCTCGCCAGGCCCCACCTGCCCACCCTCTGCCCCTCTGGCATAGGGATTATTGCAGAGCGGTTCTGTTTGCTACTCTGCCTTTCTTAGCACCGTGTGAGCGCTTTATGCAGGCACGAGCGTTTTCTGTCTCTGGAGCTCCAGTATGGACCTGTGTCACACTGCCTGTGTTCTAATCTGTCTCTACCACCTGTAGCCCTATGGCTTTCAGCAGTTATATTTGGTTCATTTCCTACCTCAGTTTCTCCACCTGTAAAACAGGGCTAGTTAATAGCCCTCATTGGATTCTTTGCCACAGTTTCACAGAGTAGGACATGGGGAGCTTGACTGTACGGACACTGAGATTCAGAAAGGTTCAGTGCGCGGCCCAGGTCCTCTCGGCTGGTACGAGGGGATCCCCTTTGGCTGGAGGAGCCCAGACCCCTCGCCCCCTCGGTGCTCTGCTGAGTTCTGCTCGTGACGGCTTGCTGATCCCTGTGGCCATTCTCCTGTCTCAGCAGTTGTTCCTTTATCTGTGAATGAGTTAGGGAGAAGGTGCCCTAGCAGGTGGACACCTTCCACCAGGCTGTGCCGCCCCGTCCCTGCAGCATGGTGCCCTGATCTTTGGGGAGGTCGCCCCAGGCTTTCTCCCCATTAGATCCACAGCATCCACAGCACCCAGATAGCCCAGACGTCACGTGACTACCGTCCCACCACAGTGATGAGTTCAGCCATCACCAGGGAGATGGTGAAGGCAGGATTTTGATCAGAAGACAGCCAGGCCTGTGGGCGAATTGGGTTTTTGCAGGGACTGTTGATTTTTAAGGTGGCTTGTCGTTAAACCTCACCTTTGGAGATAAAATAAGTTGCTTATAACCTACTCTCTAAGAGACCAACACATTTTAACACACAAATTAGTAAGGAAATGAGGACAAAGGGAAAATAAAGGTAGCAAAGTAAAATGAAGTCCAGGAGTGTGGTGTCTTCACTAAAAGCATAGCGCAGGGTCACATGCAGTGGCTGGAAATAGACCAGGGATTTGACACTGAGGTTCTTACAAGCAAGAGCACAGAAGACAGTGCAGCCGGTTATCCAGTTGGTGGTGGCCATAGTATTAAACCTCGTCTCGAACTTGAGATCCTTGTAATTGCTACCCACGATCAGCCTCCCCTGGGACCGCTATCCAGTACTCACAGAAGTGTTTACAGGGCCACAACCTGGGGAACCGTAACATGAACTGAGTGAACTTTTCAGAAGCCCAAGTTCTGATCCGTGTTCCACCGGTTCTTGCCTAAGTGACCTCTGGGAGTTACTTTAATTAATTCCTTGTCTTTGGCTTCTGGGACTTAAAATATTCTATACACTTCCTTTTTTTCCCTACTTTCTGGGCCCCCATCCTCCCCAAGCTTCCTTTTTTTTTTTTAATGGAGAATAGATAATGAATGAAAAGCTGTGCCAAAAATTGATTCACTTCTCCTATTTCAAGGCCAGAACTTCCAGGTGATAGAGTCAGTATTTGAAATGTCTGATCTGAGGCGCCCACATCTACTTATTGGAAGTAGCATTGACTTGTAAAAGAGCCTTTGGGTAGATACTTCCTGATTCTTTTTCTTGGATTTCCCGATATAGTCTCAAGTCAGCTGCCCCTGCCCCCCCAACCCTGTTTTACATGCAGTTCTAGAAATAATGGTGGCTACTGCCATGTATAGATTATTTGCCAGGTATCCGGTCTTGTACATTTGTTCATACGTTATTGTATTAAGTCATCATTTGTTGTTCATTTGCTCAGTTGTGTCCGACTCCTTGTGACCCCATAAATAGCAGCATACCAGGCTTCCCTGTCCTTCACTATCTCCTAGAGTTTGCTTAAACTCATGTCCATTGAGTCAGTGACGCCATCCAACCATCTCATCCTCTGTTGCCCTCTTCGCCTCCTGCCTTCAGTCTTTCCCAGTCATTTCCAATGAGTCGGCTCTTTGCATCAGGTGGCCAAAGTATTGGAGCTTCAGCATCAGTCCTTCCAATGAATATTCAGGATTGATTTCCTTTAGGATTTATTGGAGAGTCCCTTGGACAGCAAGGAGATCAAACCAGTCAATCCTAATTAAGTCATAACAACTGTCCTATAAAATAGGGACTGTCACTGTCCTGGGTTAGCTGATTAGATCGAAGCACAGAGGTCTAGTGACTTGCCTAAGATCACAGGTCCAGTAACTTCAGAGCTGGGATCTGAACCAATTTCTGACTCCAAGGCTCATACGAGTGTCCACTCTTCCAGAAGACTGCTGGAGCCCGTGTGCCAGGCCCTGCTAGGCAGCGCCTCCTCTCATTCCACACTCTTGGCCCGCAGCTGCCGAGCCATACCAAGGGACCTCGAGTCTCGGCCACAGCATTTGTTGTTTGTTTATTTACTTTTGGCTGTGCTGGGTCTTGGTTGCTGTGTGTTGTTGCGGTGAATGGGGGCTGCTTTCTAGGTGTGGTGTGCAGTCTTCTCGTTGCACTGGCCTCTCTCGTCGCAGAGCACAGGCTGTGGGGTGCAAGGGCTTCAGTAGTTGTGGCTCGAAAGCTTAGTTGCCCATGCCCAAAGGCATATGGGATCTTCCAATAGAACCCATTGTCCCCTGCATCAACAGGCAGATTCTCAACCACTGGACCACCAGGGATGTCCTTGGCCACAGCTTCTTAAATTGCCTGCCCCGCGTCTGTCTGCCGCCGTCCCTTCCTGCGCATCTGTGTGTGCAGCACGGTCCTCCCCAGATGGCACAGAGAGAGGAAAAGGATTGAGCTGCTTCCATGCTTATGCTCCTCCCCCTCCCTCCAACCTTGCTCTCCTGTTTCTAGAAATTGTGCTCAGCCACGTTTCTCTTCCCAGGCATGGCAGGTGGCCTTTGCCTGGCTCTGAGAAAGGCAGAATTCCTGTCTGCCCAACCTCACATGCCTTCCCCAGGCCCACCCTCGCCCCCAAGGAGTGGGAGAAGCCAGACGGGGGGTGGAGAAGTGGCGGCGGCGGCTCTGTGGGCCACGATTTCCTTCAATAGCACCCGGAGGTGGCTCTGGGCGGACAGCGGGCTAGAGAGCACGGCCACAGAACCGGAAAAGGCAGAGCCCCTGTCAGCGAAGCGCTCACCTGTTGAGGAAATAAATCATCACCATTTTCATTACATCACATCAGAGAGCTCGGAACAGCGATCCCCCCTTCCTGTCTCGCCCCCGTGGTCCAGCCCCGTGCACCACACTCCGTGGTTTCTCCCCCGAGATGCTCACGCCGTCTAGTGGAGGAGTAACTGTTATCCCTCTTTCATACAGGCAGGAACTGAGACTTGGTAGGAAAAGCAGTGTCATCAGAATTCACACCCGCTGGGCAGAGGGCACACCCGGACTCCAGAGCCAGGCTCGTCTGGCTCTAGAATCTGCACCCTGACCGTCCTCTGTGATTAACGGTTGTAGGCTCGCCCGGGAGATGAAGGGACAGAGTCCGACTTTGGAGAGACTCTTTTCTAAGGTGGCAGAGGAATTTACCACAAGTGGGAGGGGACAGATGCTGCAGGGAATGGGAACAGAAGAGCCAAGGTCACAGAGGCGTAAAAACACATAGCCTCTTTGGAAAGTGGCCAGAGCAGAGGGTGAAGTGAGGATGCCGGCCGTTTGAGCTGCAGTGTCGCGCCCCAGCCCCTGACGTGTTGGCTTGTCTGTGAGTCAGCGGAGTGGGTGGCCCCGAGCAGAGTGGGTGGCCCCGAGCAGAGCGGGGGGGGCTCCTGCAGCCCAGGTGGTCTCTTGCGCATGCTTAATAGGGTGAGAATCACTGGTTTGGGGTGTTTTCCACCTGGAGCAGGAATGAGCAGATGCAGCAGCGTATTCCCCTCATCTAGAACTTTCTTTGACATTTTGATTGTTATGACCCATTTAAGTCTGAAAGTGTGAGATGTGAGCACCATGCTGAAAAGAAACACCTGCCTTAAAGGAAGTCTCAGCTCAGAGGATGCCGTGAGAGGCTGCCAAGGAAGACCTTCAGGCTTAAGCTGCAGACTCGTGGAAATAGAGTGATGGTTAGGAGTGTCTCATTAAACTAGATCTGTATTTGAAAGTCTGGCGCTATTCTTCATGCATCAATGACCTGGTGTTACAGTCCAATCCAGAAGGTTCCGTCTGAGCACTTAACCAGCCTCTCCCTCCTGTAGGTTATGGGGCTGGGGTGGGAGGGGCGAGAGTGGGGGTTCATTGCAGACCCTGGAGGAGGGCTGCCTAGCTTTGCATCCCAGCTCTGACCCTTACCAGCTGCTTGACCCTGGCCTCTGCTTTACTTCTTTGTTTCTTATGTAAACTGTAAGGCAAATGGTATGTCTGGGCTTCCCCACTGACTCAGCGGGTAAAGAATCCACCTGCAGTGCAGTAGACACAGGAGATGCGAGTTCAATCCCTGGGAAGATCCCCTGGAGGAGGAAATGGCACCCCACTCCAGTATTCTTGCCAGAAAAATCCCATGGACAGAGGAGCCTGGTGGGCTACAGTCCATGGGATCGCAAGGAGTCGTACATGACTGAGCGCACCCACATGATAATATGTATCTCACAGATGTAATGACTATGAGGTACCTAACACAGTACCTCACTGGTAGTCAGTGGTGAGTACACAGCAGTTGCTGTTATTAACGTGGCTCTCAGGGCATCTCCAAGGAGTAATGAAACTTGAGTGCGTTTGTGTGTGGGACCTCTTGCAGCCCTGTGACCTGCAGCGTTGGTCCATTTAATCCTGTCTCCCCCAGGTAACGATGTGGGTCCGTCGTCGTCCAGTAAGACTGCGAACAAGTTCGAGGGCCTGTCCCAGCAGTCAAGGTGAGCCATCTCCACGCGGACTCCCCCGAGGGGGGCCACTTAGGGTCGCCATGGACAGTTATACAAGTGGACTTCAGGGGCTGTCTGCTCAAGGTGGGGCCCACCAGCTGATGCTGACCGTGATGGGAACCTGAAAGCCTCCATCACTTTGCATGGCCCCCCTCAGCACACAGTTCTAGGGCCCGGACAGGGTCTGCAGACGGTGTTTCAGGGGATCAGCACCTCCCTGTCCAGATTCCAAGCGGGAACGGACCTCACTTTTCTGAGGATTGCACAGTCTGTGCTGGAATGAGTTCTTATTTTCAATTTTTTAATGAAGCCATTTTGTTTTGGTACTTTCTCTTTTAGCTCCATTCTGCAGACCTGAGAATAAAAAGATAATCCTCAAGGAGATCCAACAGCCTAGAGATTTTCAAACATAAAAATAGGACTCTTTCCAAGCCTCCTGTTTGTAAGATTTCTTTAAGCTAGGCTAACGGAGGGGCATCCCTTTCTGCTCTCCTCTCACCGAAATGAGATGCTTCAGAAGAGTTTCTGTGGACAGTGTATACCCGGTGCCAGCACAGAGGGTTTTCCCCAGAGACTCGATCCCAGATGAGGACACAGGGAGCCGCTTCCTGACCCAAAAGCTCAGGCAGGAGGAGTCAGCTGGTGCGTGGGGGTTGCCTTCCAGAGTTTGTCGAGGCTGAAAGCCAAAATCCTCATTTCTTCTAATGCCGCCGCCCTGTTTTAGCCTTTACGAGCCCGTGAGGCAGCCCAGTCGCTACTGCCCTCAGGTTTACAGATGAGGACGCGGGGCCCCGGTACTCAATCCGGGGGGTTCTCAAACGCCACAGTCAACACTGCCTGCCGCTTGCGCTCAGCGACTCCCCCACACACTGCCTGGGGGTCTCTCAACCCCAGGGCCAGTGGGGGTCTTCCAGGGGAGGGAATCTGAGGTGGAGGAAGTGCCCACTAATGGTTTTTACAGGGAATTGAGCCCCCACATGTGCAGGCACGCTTGCATACATGTGCACGCACGCTTGCATACATGTGCACACGGCACCCCCCACAGCACGCAAAGCAGCCCAGATCCACGCACAGCATCCACCCCAGGTCACCCGTGTGAGATGCTTCCAAGCATCTGGCCTCAGTACCCAGGCTGGGAAAGCATCAAGCTCATGTCTGTGATGGGCAGACATGCGTCCCTGCAAAGATGCTGAGGCCAGGACACGCACCAGACGTGTTCAGGGCAAAACCCTTCTAGTCCAGTGGTGGCTTGATCTCACCAGCCTTAGCCTTGAGTAGCCCAGAAGCCTTAAAATTTCGAGGGAGCCAAGGAGAGAGCCACTGAGACCAGGAGTGGTTTGTGGGCCAGGATGAAAGACACGTGCATTTCATCTTCTTTATTGAGCTCTTTGTTTTCTTTTTGGCTGGTTTGGCTTTTCCTGTCCTTTTAAATGCAATTAGGATAGACGAGGGGTGGAGTCGGTTCTTAGGCCATTAGAGGACAGCAGAGGATAAACGAGGTAATAAAGGTGGCTCTTGGCAGATACGAGTCTGGCACTGGGATGCTGTGCTGTTTGGGTCCTCAGGGCCCCCGGTGTTCCCTGAGCACAGTCACAGCCTCTTATTAAAGGGAAAGAGCGGGTTCCCACCGAGAGTAGTCTCCTGCAGCGCTGGCATTTCAGTGGTGGCAGGGGCGTTGGGGAGTCCCTGATACCAGATGACATGGGGCAGCTTCTGTGCCTAGGGCCTGCTTTCCGGGGCTCTTCTCCTCTGCCCATTTACAAATTGTTCTAGAAGAGGAACAACTCAGGGAAAGCCTGGAGGCCTGAGAACCAAGCTGTTTGCTCTGGTGCAAGGAAAAAGTGAGGGCTCTGGAGTCCAATGGAGCTGGGCCTGAATGTCCAGCTCCGCCGCTGACCAGCCTTGGAAGCGTCCACAGGTCACTGGAGGTGCACAGGCTCTGGTTTCCTGTGCTGCAGGTGGAGGTGACATGCATAACATCGTGGGGCCGCATGAGAAGAGCTGCCTTGGAGCAGTGCGCTTGGCCCAGGACCTGCAGGGTGCCCCGCGCTTTCATCAGCACTGTTCCTTCAGGGAAGGGCGTCAAGAAGAGGAGGGATTAGGCTTTTTCACTCAGTGGGTTGGTGGTGGTTTTGTTACTTTCCCTCTTGACTCCATTCTGCAGACTTGGGAATAAAAAGAAAATCCTCAGGGAAATGCAGGCAAGCTTCAAATCTGGGCAACTGGACTATAATCTTTTGTTAGGGAAATGTTGAAAGCAATTTTAGATAGATAATTCTGTGAATTTCTATGATTTCCTTGAAGACTATTTCACTATTGATTTTATAGCACTCTGAGATCATAAACGATTCTTATTTATTCATTAGCACTGGCTCTGCAAAGACTGCCCTTGGCCCAAGAGTTCTTCCTAAACTACCTCAGAAAGGTAAGATTTCTCTTTTTCATCCTGTTTGTTCCCTTGACTCTTTCTGACACCAGAGACAGCAGCTCACCAGGCTTCCCTGTCCTTCACTGGATATCTACCAGCGTTTGCTCAAATTCATGTCCATTTAGTCGGTGATGCTGGCTAACCATCTCATCCTCTCTTTCATATTTACGTGTAATTATACTGTCACTGTACCCTCCAAGGGGTCGGGGTGTCTGTCTTTTTTGGCCCCTGCTTTATCTCAGATGGCCTTGAGCAGCAGCTGACATGTAAGAGATGTGTAATTAATATTTGTTCAGTGAAGAAAAATATTTATAAGCTCAAGTTTTATAATTAACAAACACCAAACTTTTCCTAAAACAATGCTTTTTCAGAAGATCCATCATTAGTATCCCCAGATATCATTTCTTCTATTGCAAACAAAGTGAGAGAGACCTCAGAACCAGGACTGGCTCTCCTTCTTACTAGCTGTGAGGCCTGGGCAGGGCACTCAGAAGCTTCACTGAGCCTGAGATTCCTCACCTGTCAGCAGCGCCAGGACACCTACTCCACCAGGTTTTGTGAGGACGAAGTGAGATCATACTTCAGAAAGGCTGGATTTTGCTGATCGGCACCCCCATGTAGTCATTTAACATGTTCCTCTGTCCTCTAACATGTCCTATCAATTGAAAGTTGGATCAAGAGACCCGATCAGATGCTGCTAGTTCAGGCTTTGGCAAAACTCCTTCCCAGGCAGCAGTGCGCTCTTCTGTCGAGAGGGATGTGCTGTCTGACTGCCTCTCTCTGTGTCAAGTTTGCGGCTACCAGTTCTCCAGGCCGAGATCCATTCATGTGTCTCTGTTAAAACCCCTCCATGAGGCCGTCAGCGGTGATCAGCTTGGCCTGTCTGCAGCCTTTGACCCAGCTGGTCTCTGCACTTGACCTGTGAACACCATCCTGTTCTTACGGCACTGACAGTCCCTCCCCGCATGTGCAGGTCCCTCGTGTCCGCAGCCCCCAGAGATTGTCTCGGTCGCAGTCACTTCTCTTCTGAATCTGCCCTCATTCCCTGGGGTACCCACCTCGGCATCTCTGTATCATGTACGTAGTCCAAGTGTCCCTCCGTAATCTAAACTCCCACACACCTGCCACTGTCCTGTCTCTGCTCAGACGTCTGACAGCTTCTCAACCTAAGATTTTGAAGACCCTTTACACACACACACACACACACACACACACACACACACACACACACACACACACACACACACACACACACACACACACACACACACACACACCCTCACCCTCCAGCCAAATCTGTTCCTTGCACAGCGTCCTTGTCTGTTATAGGTGATATTGTCCAAGTATACACAGACACACACACATACACACAGCACACACACCCCTCCAGCCAAACCTGTTCCTTGCACTGCGTCCCTGTCTGTTACAGGTGATATTGTCCAGGTCTAGGAGATTGGATCTTAAACCTAGGAGAGAAGCCCAGCTCCTCCCTTCCTCCCATGCCCCTCATCCTCCACACACACTGTTGATTCCCGTGTCTCCACTCTCACCCGTGGTCTCCCAGACCATGATCTCCTGTCTAGACTCTGCAGCCTCCTCCCTGGTCTGCCTGCTTCCACCCTGGCCCTGCAGTCTTTCCCCAGCAGAAGAGCTAGGGTGCTCCATGTTACATCAGTGGCTCCTGCACCATCCATCCAGTGTGTCTTTGTCTCACTCAGAAAACAAGCAGAGTCTGGGTGTATTTCTGAGCCTCCTCAGCCAGAGCCAGAGGGTGTCTGTGACGCTGAGAGGGACCGGGCACAGCTCCTTCTGCCCACCTGTCCTCCGCAGCACCTGCTGCCACTTCCACGTGGACTATCCTGACCACACCTCACTGTTTTTCCCTCCAAAACATCACTTGTTTTTTAAATTCTTTGAAAGTGTTAGTTGCTCAGTCGTGTCCGACTCTTTGCAACCCCATGGACTGTAGCCCTCCAGGCTCCTCTGTCCATGGGATTCTCCAGGCAAGAATACTGGAGTGGGTTGCCATTCCCTTCTCCAGGGGATCTGCCCGACCCAGGGATCGAACCCAGATCTCCTGCTTTGCAGGTGGATTCTTTACCATCTGAGCCACGAGGTAATCCTTTGGGCTTCTTCTAAAGGGCTTAGTGAAAACCTCAGCTGGGGATTGACTGCTGCATGAAGCCATTTGTTTAATGAGTTTTAAAGGGCAGAAGTAGAGAAACTTCAGGGGCCTCTCCAACCTGAACAGAGTCACCGTAGTGTTGGGCTGTGACACAGCCCTTGGTCCCTTACATTCTTCCCTAGCTGTCATCACAGTGACAGTCCAGCCCTGCATCCTGGGTTTTTCCACTTAGGATTCTGTCATCAAGCGGCTGCCATCCTCTGCTTGACGCCCCCTTTTGTTGGAAACATGAGCTGAGAGCACACGGGCTCTTTCTTCATCTTCCTCCTCCTTCTCAGTTATGTCCTTAGAGCCTATTCTCAGTAACAGAACCATCACAGCCCAGGGCAGAGTATTTCAGCACCTGAGCTCTGTGTCATACTGCTATCCAAAGGGCCAAATCTGTTTGTTTCCAACCAACCTTGCCTGCATGAACCAGCCGCACCATAACCCCCCCCCCCCCGGGTCTTTTTCTTATTTTTCAGCTGTGCCATGCAGCATGCGGAATTCTAGTTCCCCAACCAGGGATCGAACCCACATCCCCTGCAGTGGAAGTGTGGATTCTTAACCACTGGCCCACCAAGGAAGTCCCAGGGATGGGGTGGGATTCTCACTCCTTTCTTGTCCTTGATGTCCTCATTCGAGCAGAGTACTCTGTGTCATCCAACTTTGGGGGGAAATTTGCTGGTCTGCCCATCAGAGTTACGAATGCAGCTCAGGCACTTCGCTAGTAGTCCAGTGGCTAACGCCTCACACTCCTAACGCAGGGGGCCCAAGTTCGATCTTTGGTCAGGGAAAATCTCAAATGCCACAACTAAGGTCAAGTGACGAAACTTAAGACCTGGTACAGACAAATAAATTAATTAATTTAAAAAAAATGAAGCTCACAAAGGACTTTGAATTAGAGAGGGGAAAACACAAGATCATCTTGGAAATAAAATAGTCAGAGAGACTTGTTTAGAGGGGAGACTCTTTTCATATTTCTTCGTAGTATAAAATGAACCTATATTCATTCTAGATTTAAAAAATGCAAAGAAGTATAAAGAAAATGCAAACCACCCAAAGTCTCGCCACCCAGGGTAAAGCAATTTAGTCGGTCCTCTCGGTCTTTTTCCTATGATTTTTTCATGTCACTATTTAAGCTGGTTTTTGTCATACAGTGAATCAAGAGCCCTTTCCATGAGATTAATTGTACTCTTACTGGCTGTGTAGTGCTCCGTTATCTGATACCGGGCCATATTAAGTAGTCTGTCCTCTTCCACATTCACCCGGTTCACAGTTTGGTTTTTTTTTTTCACTATAAACAGTGTCATGCTGAACACCCTGGCACAGGCGTGTGCCCTGGCTTTGATCCCCTTTTTGGATAAATTCCTAGAACCGGAGTTGCCTGTTTGGGCAGCCCAGCACTTCCTCACGGTTTCTGTTCCCCCGTAAGTGTGGCTCAGAGCTAGGCTTTTCAGCCCCGCTGCCTCAGGGGATTCCCCCAGCTGTTCCCCCATCACCGCCTGCCTCAGTGTCTTGCTTGTTTTGTTTACCCCAGTGTCTTGCTTCCAAGAGAGGAATCTGATGGGCCTGTTGCCACTTTCTGAACTGTGCCATGTTGGCCGAAGCTCACCAGCCAGCCTGTGAAGTCTGAGTTCCTTAGGAAGGGTTGTGGCCAGCAGTCCCCGAGCAGGAGCAGCTTCAGTGTAGCTTGTGACTTTACAACACTGGGGTTTGTCGTTACTTTTTTAAAAAACAAAACATTTGAAGAGTCTCTCTCTGAGTGTCATGTCTTTAGAATACAGTTCTTAGTTGGGCTCCTTCAGTGTGCTTTAGTCCGCTGTTGGGCTCCTTCAGTGTGCTTTAGTCCGCTGTGTCCTCGCTGAGCACACACTATGTGCTTGGGGAATCCTGGCCTCAAGGAACCTTGTCTCAGCAACAGTGACATGCTCCGTAATATTCTGATACTGAACCTAGAGTCTGCCTCGTCCTGTTGGCAAGCTCATTATGTCAGCTCGTGTTTTAGAGATGAGGAAGGTGAGGGGTTTTGTAGCCTGCTCAAGGTCACACAGCTTGTAACTAAGTAGTGGAGCCCAATTTGGAGACATGTCTTAAGTTCCACTGGTTAGAGCTGTGCAAAGGTTCAGACCGCAGACTCTCCAAGCGATGGAGTACTGCACAACCTTTAAAGAGAAGGAGGAGGAAGTGATTTATTAATAGAAATTCTCCCAAGTATTTTAAGTGGGGAAAAACCAAAGTTGTAGACACTGTATGTTGTGTGTGTGTGTGTGTATATGAGTGAGTGAGTGTGAGTCATTCAGTCATATCCGACTCTGCGACCCTATGGACTGTAGCAAGCAAGAATACTTGAGTGGGTTGCCATTTCCTTGTCCAATGTATGTGTCCCATGTTAATAGAAATTCTCCCAAATATATTAAATGGGAAACCAAGTTGCAGGCAATGTAGGTATTGTAGTCCCATTTAATGTATTTGCTGTAGTCCCAGGTTTTTAAAGATAATTCATATATACACATTCATATATACACATATTCACATATACACATATGGGCATCACTAAAAAGGAATGGAGTTGACCTCAAAGGGGTGGTAGGCGGGAGTGGTAAGAGGAGAAACTTTTTCCCTCTTACACAGTGTGTACATCATATAAAACATGAGAAATTAGAATGATACCACTACAGAACGGAATAGGATGCAGCATTAAAAGTATATGCTTAGTACTAATGAACGATTTTTATAAACGTGGTGAATATTCTTGCTAAATCAGTATATAGATAAGGGCAGATAGATGTTTTATCTATGAAAAATGCATAGAAAGGTCCAGAAGGAAATTGCACCAGAGCATTGTAAGTGGCTGATTTACGCAGTGGACTTACGGGAAACTTCCCCTCTTAACTCTGCACCTTGCAGTTTCCTGTAATCTGTATTATGTGTATGAAAGGGTGAGAGTGTTAGTCGCTCAATCACAGCTAACTCTTTGCGACCCCGTGGACTGTAGCCCACCAGCATCCTCTGTCCATGGAATTTTCAAGGCAAGAATGCTGGAGTAGGTTGCCATTCCCTTCTCCAGAGGATTTATTATGTGTATAGTTGTGGTTTTTTGTTTTTTTTTTTTTTTACTTCTGGGTGAGTTTGGATCTTATTCTTACATAACTGAGGCATAAGATCATCCATTTGTAAGGTGGATGCCTCCAGGCTTCCAACTTTTTTAAAAGCAGGCCAGTCATGTGGGATCTTGGCCTGCGACTGCCTGGGGCGCTCGCTCAGGGTCGGTCCTGCCCGTGAACCCTCTCTGTGGTCGCCTCCCGCAGTGGCACTAAGGAAAACAGAGACCAGCCATCATCTGTCCCTCGACAAAGCCAACGTCCCGCCTGAGATCTTCCAGAAGTCATCCCAGTTGGCAGAGTTACCGCAGAAGCCGCCACCTGGGGACCTGCCCCCAAAGCCCACGGAACTGGCTCCCAAACCCCCCATTGGAGACTTGCCACCTAAGCCAGGAGAGCTGCCCCCGAAGCCACAGCTGGGCGACCTGCCTCCCAAGCCGCAGCTCGCAGACTTGCCCCCCAAGCCCCAGGTGAAGGACCTGCCTCCCAAGCCACAACTGGGGGAGCTGCTGGCAAAACCCCAGACGGGAGATGCCTCGCCCAAGGCCCAGCCAGCCCCGGAGCTCACCCCCAAGTCACACCCGGCGGACCTGTCCCCGAACATCCCCAAGCAGGCGTCCGAGGACACCAACGACCTCACGCCCACCCTGCCAGAGACACCCGTGCCGCTGCCCAGGAAGATCAACACGGTGAGTGGTGCTCGGAAACCCAGGCACGTGCTCACCCGGGGTCGGGTGTCGTTGGGGGCACAGGGCCTGGGGGTTGGGGCCGGGCTGTGGACCCCAGCAGATAGGCGTCAGGACCTGCCTGCCCTGTGACCACGGGGCCGTGGCCACCTCCTCACGGCCCTGAACCTCTGTCTCCTCCTTCACAGAAAGGGGTTAGAACACTGCCTGCCTTCATGGGCAGTGAAATGCAGGGAAGTGCGAGCAGCGCCCCGCAAGTGGTCACCCTTGTCTGTGGTCCTTGAGCAGGAGACCGTTCCTTTCCCAAGGTCCCGGGAAAGCAGCCTCACACCTCAGCTTTGCGCCTTTTGGAGGAATTGGACATAAAGCCCAAAGAGACTTGTACCAACCAACGTAGAGTTTGGTTTGAAGTCTCCCACCCCTTCATTTTCACAAAATGCCTTCTGCTCTATAGTATGTCCTTTTTGCTTTAAACATGCCTTTCCGTCCCCACCCCCTAAAAAAAAATCTTCTTTTGGAAAAATGAAGCTCTGGGAAGATGCACACGTACTGCCTGTCCTGCCCACGCTGCACCCTGACCGGGGTGGGAGCACCCCGGGTTAAGGAACACAGGTAGCGGGGGGACCAAAAGCCTTGCTCACATCTTCCCATGGAAAAACAACATTGTGATAGAAGTGTGTCCCTTCAATACTAAAGGAAAGGTGAGAATAGTGAAACAGAGCCTCTCCTGGGTGGGAGGCCACAAGCATGTTCATTGATGGATGCTTGCTCTTCACGGTGCTCGAGAAGCCTGAGCACCACCCTTGGCCTTGATGTACACAATTCCAGTCTGTGCTACTGCACACGTCACCATTTAATTATCTCATTTAACCCTCCCTGTTATAAATGGTCACACAGAGGTCTTCCAGTTTGCTCACAGAGTCAGAGCGGAAGACTTAAGACCTCAACTGGCCGTAGCCCTCGGCTTCTCAGACTCCACCAGCTCTGGCTTAGCCCGGGGAGGGGAGTTGTAGAAGCAAGTGGGCCATCAGGGAGAGTGAGGGAGAAACCAACAGACCAAGAGGAAAAGCACTTGACCCCAGACTTTGAGCGGGACAGCTTGCTTTTTTAAAATTCCTAATTATTTAATAAGCCAGGTGCCAGAAACATCCTTTGGGAGGTCAGTTCTCTATTTCCATCTTCCTGTTTGCAGAGAACTGGAAATCTAACAACCAAAAGCTCGAATCAACATGGGTCAGAAACTAAAACGTTTTGGGGAACTGCCTGGAGGCCCCCGCCCCCGCCCCGGGCTCCCCTGCTCTGTGTCAGCAGCGTGTGCTGACACGGCGCTTTGCATGAGGGGCTGAGAAATGTGTTTATGCTGCATGTGTTTGGTCTGCTTTACATCATGTTTCCCCAAACCATTTTTAGAATCTGCTGTCATCTTTGCAGGCCGCTGCGGGGCGGGGTGGGGCGGGGCGTGGTCGGGCACATCGCTTATTTCTGGTGAAGCTGGATTTTGATCCCTTCCCCGTGATGTTTGCTCTCAGATGGAAGTCATTGGTGGTTACCGGCCCCCCTCCACTCTCACTGGGCCTCCCTGCTGCCTTGGGCAGAGGGGCCCTTCTATCTGGAGAGCACCCAGGGCTAGGGGCGCTCCCCCCTTTCATCAGGGAGAAACTGAGGCTTGGCGAGGTGAAGCCACTCGCCCTGGGTCATCGTGTCCTCCTTTCCCTTCAGTCGGTCCTGTGAGCTAAAACCCCGCTGCTTTCTTGAAGGGGAAGAGCAAGGTGAGGCGAGTGAAGACCATCTATGACTGCCAGGCGGACAACGATGATGAGCTGACTTTCATGGAGGGTGAGGTGATCGTGGTCACCGGGGAGGAGGACCAGGAGTGGTGGGTACGTACCAGCCACGTGGCGCTGTCCGTGGTCAGCCCGCACACGCCCCCCAGGACACAGTGCCTGTCCTGCCTCTTAGCCGGGAGCTTCGAAACCAGCTCAGGAGAGTACCCTCATCACACAGGGCTCATTCAACCCTGGCCCAGCCAGCTCTGCTCAGGCCTCGCCCTTCAACACCACCGCCACCACCACCACACAAACACACACACACACACACACACACACACACACCTGCCAGATGTTCTCAGGCTCCATCACCACACACACACATACACACATACATACATACTTGTGTGCACATACATCCCCGCCACACATCCTCAGGCTTTATCACCCCACCTCTCCACATACACACACACACACACCCGCCGCACATCCTCAGGCTCCATCTTCGTCCAGCCTGAAGTTCTATCAGGAGGATCCCTGCCTCACGTGACTTCAGGGGGGATTCAAGGGGAGGATTCAAGGAGACCATCTGTGACAGCTCCTTTTCCATGAAAACCTGCTGCCTAGGTGTCAGGAAGGAGAGGCAGCCCTGTCTCCCCTCCGCGGCCTGGGAGCTGCCTGGGTCCTGGGTGGCTGCAGGGGACCCGACGTGCCCACAGCTGTCCAGGCTATTGGGGGAGGAAGCCTCTGGCAGGCCCTGCCGGACAGAGGGGCAGCGGGTGGACGCCTCCGAGGCGATCACTCCCCACCCCGGCGTGGAAATTCTGCGTCCTTGGCAGCTGGAGCCCTGTCCTCCCCAGAGCGCCCGACCCTCTGTGCTGAGAAAGGGACCTGTGGTTCACTGCTGAGCCCAGGACCTGCTGACGCCCAGAAACACACACACATGGGCACACTCGTGGCCCTTCGCCTTTCCTCCCCCTGGGCCCAGACCATGACTCCAGAATCCCGGTCACAGCCATCGGGATGCTCCTTGGGCCGCAGCAGTGGTTCAGCCGGGGCAGTCTCACTCTGCAGGCACGTGTGGCAATATCTGGAAACATTCTGCTCGTCAGGGCCTGGCCAGGGTATGTGCTGCTGGCCTCTGCTGAACGTCCTGTGATGTGTGGAGGAGCCCCCACCACAAAGAACCCTCTGCCCCAAATGTCAGAAGCACTGGGGCTGACAAACCAGAGGCCCCCTTCCTCCCTCTCTCTGTCTGTCGTGAAGTCTGGTGGGTTAGATCCCTGACAAGGAGACGGGTGCTGAAATCTCAGCGTGACTCACCCTCTGGCCCTGGGTGCAGCCTTCTGTGAGCCTCAGTTTCCCCCTCTGAAAAGGGAGGCACGAGTCGCCCTCCCTCACAGGGATGTCTGAGGACTCACGTGCATGACGCCAACTAAGACCCGATGACGTGGGTCATCCTGGCCTTGCTATTAACCTCTCTGTCCAGATGGAAACCAGTGCACAGAGGCCCGGCTGACCGTCCAAGGCCCCAGGCCTGGTGAGCAAAGGAGGCCGCCCATCTTTCTCTGTGATAGTCATCTGAAGCCAGCTTGCGTGTCGCTGGTCTTTTTCCTGATAGGGTTCTCTTCGAAGCAGTTAATCCTCATGTAACAGGTTATTCGGAGCCTTGGGAGGTAACAATGGCTGACAGGTTTAGGCAGCAGACAAGAAAACAGCTGCCCCCATCACTCTCAGACTTTCACAGCATCCTCTCCTCCACCACAACCAGAAAGCAAGTTCTTGGTGCCTAGTAGCCCTTTTTATGTATAGAATCGTTGGTGTAGCTTCCCCACAGGCCTGAGAAGCAGGGGTTTTTCAGCCCCGTTTTACAGACAAGGGAGGCTTAGCACGCTTTGCAAGGTCACCCAGCGGGAGAGGCAGCCGAGCGGCCTGGTTAAGCGCGTGGTTGAGGCTGCAGCCCAGGAGAGACCATGGCAGGACCCCACCCCTCGGGGCCCCTGTCCCTTCGTGTAGAAAGTGAGGGCCCCAGGACCGTCCACCTCCCAGGGCTGCCTGCTAGCGAAGCGATCCCTGTGAAAGCGGTTTCGCCGTGCATGGCGCCTTCATTGTGTCTGCCTGGGGCCTGCATCAGTATCAGCTCCGGGGGCACTCGGACCCACCGGCTGCCTCCTGCCTGACGCCTCTCCTTTCTCCCTGCAGATTGGGCACATCGAGGGGCAGCCCGAGAGGAAGGGCGTCTTCCCAGTGTCCTTTGTCCACATCCTGTCCGACTAGCAGAAAAGCAGAGCCTTCAGACTGTCCGCGCCCGTCATACCAGACCGCTGCCTCCCCGAGACCCTGTGCACACCGTGTAAATAGCTGCTGTTACCGAGTGGAAGCTCCCGGAGGGGCCGCCTCAGGAGAGGAACGGAACGCGTGTTGTAAATACCCTGCGGTCTCTGCCTTCGCCAGTATTCGGGTAGCCTTGGGGCCCGGCGCGCCTTACTGGCTTGCCAAAGCCATCCTTGGTATCTAGCACTTACATTTCTGTCTATGCTGTTTTCCAAGCAAACAAACAAGCAGGAATATAGGAACTGCTGGCTTTGCGAATAGAAATGGTCTCCAGCAACCGTTGAAGGGCACAGAATTGCCTCTCTGTTCCTAACCTGACAGTATTCTCCATTGTGTTACTGAGAAATGCAACATTAGCAAAGAGGTGGGTACTGTCTTCCAGGTGAATCTTTCCACTCCGTGACAGACCAGCCTGTTGTTATCTGTGTACACAGTTTACAGCTACAAAAATCGACTTTGGTATTTATTACAGAAAAGTGCTCAGTTCTGTGTAAGTGTTATTCCTTCAGCAAAACATCCACTGACCCAGAACGCTGGGTGGCATTTTACAATGCCCACAGCCTCACGCAGGTTTAGACACGTGGGTTTATGCTGTCTTAAGAAGATGAGTGCCCGCCCCTGATATTACCTCATTATGCAAAAATAACATATCCTTCATGACTATTTTCACAGAAGTTTAAGACACATCTGATGAAGTTCAACTTTCAGGAACCAAGGACTGCCAGAAAATATTAGCCTCTACATTATGCATGCATTTAGAAGCTTACCTGAAATCTGCCTTTTATAAAGGAATAGTATGGATAAGTTGAACTGTACATTTTTTTTAAACTTGATTGCCATTAAAGCAGAAATTATAAGGTTGCAACAAACATTTGTTTCCAGTCAGTCATTTGGCTTCCTCTAGGGTATGAATACGCATATCACATTATGAATTAGCATCCTTCGACTATGTTAACACCCCTAACGTGTCCGTTTTAAATTATTTTCTCAGTTTTCATTCTGGATAAATTTAAACTCTCAAAAGAGTGTTCAAGAAGACGACGAATTCAGAAATCAGTTCTGCCCACCATTTTCCCCCGCCCGCTCTCCCCTAGAATCCAGGTGCTGAAACCAGCCTTCTTTTTTTTCCCCCATTTTCTTTACTAAACCCCAGTCATAGATAAGTTTCCCAGCTCTGTTGAACAGACACGTCATCTTCAAGTCAATTCATAACCAAGTTTCTGAACGCTGCTATGAATTGCACTGTGAAACATGCTTTTCTGCCAGGGGTCCCTGCCCCTCCCGTTTTTTTTTTCTCATCCCAGCCGTGTTCATCAGACCATTAAGACCATCCTAAGTTTTTCAGTCTTTTATATCAGCCTGAATCTGGGGAAAGAATACAGCAGCTCCACTCCCCAGTCCGTGGGACTGCTCTCGGATTCCGAGGCCCGTGTGTCGTCCTGGCAGTGCACTTGCTTAAACAGCTACATTGGCAGCAGCGCAGGAAACTAATATTTTTAAGCAGATCATCCTGGCAACAAGTGAGAAATGTTCATTTCACAGAAGCACAGCTCCCAACCAAACCCTTAGGGGAGCCCTCTGTAATCAAGTCGCAGTGCTTGGCGAGCATTAACTTAGCTCTGCTCACGTGATCACTGAACCAATAAACCTTGCATGACAAACCTGCAACATATCTCACCAGCTATTATCGGAAAGTGATTTTAAGCAACTGCTTCCTCAGCGTCGCAGCACACGTGAACTCCACACAGATACGGGACGTGCTGGTGTGCGTGGTCCAGTGTTGGCAGGCTTAATAGTGCAGCCACCGGGTGTCTGGACAGGAAGTCACCTCCCAAAGTTATTTAGTGTTCCAATTCATTCACTTACACTTAAGTTGCATTCAAGCACTGTTCATTTTTGTGGCCTACAGTATTTTCAACTGATCTCAGAATAAACTGGCTTTTAAAAAAAAAAAACACACACAAAAGCACGATGTCTAAAATTATATGGAATTAATTCCTTTTCTTTTTTCCTCTTTTAGAGCAACTTTTACACAGATGCTTTTTAACACTTGCTTTTTTTCCTGGTTTTGTTTTTGTTTTCCATCAGGAATCTGAGTTTTCTCTAACCCAGCTTACTGTGGGACATAGGAAAAATAGATATAAATAAATACCTTTGGCGACCTTGGTTGAGTTTGAATCTGGTATTGTTCTTAAACTCAGTGAGCCGCTATCTGCAATTTTGTACATGATAGAGAGTATTTTGAAGGTATGGAACCTTATGGGAAAAATAGCTAATTCTTCTTTGCCCCCCCGCAGCGGGGAAAGTTATGTTCTGCAAATAGTGTGTGTCTTATTTTACTGTTGAACAGCGATTGCTATTTATTTTTTTATTGCCTAGAACTTCAACATGTTGTATAGGGATCCCACAGCGCCACAAGTTAAATTCCGAATTCCCATCTGGATGTTATGCTTAGACATCAGTATACTCGTCATTTCACATGTATTTAATGTGACTGTTTTTCAGTACTGTATGTGTTCATTTCTACTTTTTTTAATATTTAAAATTGCTTTTAAATAAACATATTCTCAGTTGATCCCAAACATCTGACATAAGGTCATTTTGTGAGTTGTCCACGGCTCTTCTGGTTGGAGGAAATCAGAACTTGACTTGGCTGTGCTTTAGGTGGGGCGGGAGGCAGGTACAGATAACACAAGTCACGCAACTTCTACGTTCAGATTCACTTCAGATAAAGAATGTGCATTACTTTCCTCGGCTTAACAAACCATGGACCTGTAGCATTTCAGTTCTTTCTCCTCCCTGACCCCGCTACCCCCAACCCACCCCCACCTATAGGCACCCAGCCTGCACATCTTGGAACATCGTGAATGTTACATTTTTTTTTATCATAACTTTTAAAAAATACATATTTCTGTACTTATTTGGCTGCACCAGGCCTTAGTTGCAGCAAGCACATGGGATCTGTGATCTTCGTTGTGGCGGGCAGGATCTGTAGTTGTGGCTTGTGGGATCCAGTTCCCTGACCAAAGCTCGAACCTGCATTTGGAGTGCCGAGTCTTAGCCACTGGACCACCAGGGAAGTCCCCAAAGGTTACATGTGGATACACTGAAAGTTCTTGGGCCCTGCTCAGTGCTGTGTGTGCGCTTCTGTTCTGTAGCTGTCAGCACTGATACTGCTGTGCTGTGAGCACACCGTGGTCTAAGCACCGAACGTGTGTGGTCTCATCTCTCCCTCAGGAAGCCAGGGGAAGCTGCGAGCCCACCAGGAGGCTCAGGGAGACGCAGGCCCCTGCAGCAGCCCTCATGGTTACTCACCGACCACTTCAGGGTCCAGGTGAGTGGTCCTGGCTCCAGGGCCGTCCTCAGGATTTCCACCAGGTGGGAGATGGTCTCCATCACGAAATTGTAGCCAGAGAAATGCCGCGGTGGAAAGCTGATCGAGACCATGGCTTTGGTCCCAGCACCTGTTTTGTTTCCTTTCATGAAAGTGGGTAGCTCTCAATGTCTGTTCACTCACCTCAGCAAGATAAACCCTTCAAGCCAAGCTGTTGGGGAAGATGGCGTTTGCCACGAAAGCCAGAGACTTTTCATCAGGATGGATCTGGGAGAGGCTTGCATGGTTATCTGGCTGTTTCAGGCCAAGGGGCAGCCAACTTTGCAATTACAAAATGCTGCAGTGATTCCATTGGTTATGTATTATTTTAAACCTGGAGCAGCCTCTGAGGTCATCGGACTGGCCCCCGTTGAAAGCTGCCCCTCCAGTACTCTGTGAGCCCTCAGTGGCCCAGAGATCCTGGAAACAGGCAAGCTCCCTGAGCTCTCTCCTTCAGGTCCTTCCAGCACCAGTGGATGCAACATTGTTCCCTGTACGTGGAGTCTGTCGTCTGTGAGGCAGAAATCCTCCTCTGTCCATGTTCAGATGAGGAAATCCGCTTGTAGGCTGCAGTGACTTGCCCAAGCTCACAGTAAGTCATGGCAGCAGTGTGAGCCTGAGGCTTCCTGGCTTCATTCCCGGCCTTCCCACCTTCCCTCCCCAGCCCTGCTGTTTTCTCCTCTCCCCTGACCCTGTGCCCTCCACTGTATTTTTTGAGTCTTCCTCCTCCCAGAATGTGGCTGTATGTGTGGCAGTGGTGGGGTGGGAGGGATGATAATTATTGGGTTATTCAACCCATTCTTTGCCTCCCAGATGTTCTCATCCATCCCAAATGGAAATCTTTGATTTCCCCAAATCCGCAGCGTGTGGGGTCGTTTAAAGCCAGTGGGTTTCCTGGAGGAAGGAAGTCTGTGCCCATCGTAGGGGCCTGCGACGATTGCAGGGGGCGGGTGTGGGGGTGGGGGGCAGCAGAGGAGGCAAAAAACTGGGGCAGGGGCTGGTGGGATGGTGTGTTGTGAGCCTGCAGCAGCTCAGACAGGGACCAGTGCTGAAGGTACAGGCAGGGATGCTCCACCCCAGCAGTCGTGCCCCTCTGCTTCCCGGGAGGCCCCTCTGCACGCTAACTGCTAAACCAGCATTGTGGCCACGGCGCTGGGTCCAGTACCTTATCAGTACAACCATGCTCATCCCAGCCCCACTGAAGAGGAACTGTTCTCCTCGTTTTACAGTTTAGAAAGACTGATGCTCAGAGGCGAAGATATAACTTGCCAAAAGTCGGTTTGCTTGAGAGGTGGGCAGGGGCCATATCTAAACCCAGAGGTCCAGGCCCATGTAGCTCCTAGCTGTGACCTTGTGCTGCCTCCGCTGCTTCTGTCCCCTGGCTGCCTTTGCCGAAGAGAGACTGGGTTGGAGCCCGCCCACCCAGCCTTGCAGGACAGGTCAGCTTCAGGGAAGTGTAAACCAGGAAGCGCAGCGAAGTTTGCAGCTCAGAGAAGTGACGGCCTTGGCAGGAGGGGCCTCAGGGTTGGCGGGGGGGGGTGGGGGGGTGGGATGTATCTTACTCCTTGGACAGCTGCTCTGCAGAAGTCAGGCTGGCACCCAACATGTCAGTGCCTGCAGTGTGTGACTGAGAAGAAAGCGGTGGGTACGCAAGTGTGTCTTGTCTGAACACAGCAGCTCCGTGTGCAAACACCGAAACACTTAAGCTCCTGGAAACAGGAATTAGAGCTCTGATAAACACAGCTGTTTTGCAAAACTCTTACTACACAGCAAACCCTAGTCAGAGGGAAGGCCAAAATGATGACCTTCTGCAAAATCTTCAGGGAAGACGCCTGCTTGGCTTCACGCTTCTTCGGACAGGATTTGAACTTTTGCTTTATAAGTCTAAGCTGATTTGAGGACGAGAAATGGCAAATGTGTCATCTGCACACAGGCCTGAGAATCCAGCAAGCCCAGGTTTTGAGATCTGGGCCAGCATCACCTGGACCCTCAGCATTTAAATCACTCCTGGGCCCTGTCCCTGGAGATTGGGTGTCTCTGAAGGGGGCCCAGGAATCTGCATTTAACCAGCATCCTCAGGTGGCCCCCATGTACCGCCGGGGGTACAGAGCCCTCTCACCTCCCAACAAGGACTTTGAACCTCTCCTTCCTCAGAGATAAGTGAGAAACCACACAGATCTACTCATTGTTGACATGTGACCCCGTAGGCTATAGCCAGTCAGGCTCCTCTGGCCATGGGATTCTCCAGGCAAGAATACTGGAGCGTGTTGCCATTCCCTTCTCTAGGGGAATCTTCGTGACCCAGGCATAGAACCCCAGTCTCTTGCAATGCAGGCAGAATTTTTACTGTCTAAGCTACCAGGGAAGCCCACTGACATGCAGTTGATGACCTCCAAGTATTCCTTGCATGAGCAGGCCCATGGAACCTCCCAGCAAAATTAAGTAAAAGAGCACCCACTGTTGAAAACAGGGGTCGTGTATGGTAGGCAGAGCTTCCCATCCCGGGGTCAGAGCAGGGAGCGGGGCTCCGGTCCACATTTGCTCTGCCCACTTGCGCTGCATATTGCCGACTCCCACCCAGTAAACAGGAGGCTTGACAATGGGCCTCTTTCTATGGTGTACTAAGCTGCAGAACAAAGATGCACAAGAATACATTGTCTGAATGTGCAAGCTTAGTTCCTGCTCAGCTGGAACCACTTAGGAAGCCCGGACACCAGGACTCCCCTGGCCTGTTCCACCTCGGGAGAGCAGTTGACTGCTTCCCTATCTGGGTCCCCTTCTACGGCTGTGCTTTAGAACGTTCTAGAGCTGGTGAGCTGCAAGTGCACCCAGGCTGTCTTGCGTTCCCTTCCAGGCCAGTCCAGTCTGCAGCCTAGAAATGAGACTGAGTCTGGTCTGTGCCCGAGGTCTGCGATGCAGGTGGTGAGCAGCTCACAAGGAGAGGGGCTGGGAAGGGAGTCAGGAGGCAGAGAATGGGAGCAGAGTCAAAGTGAAGCTGGCTGAACATCTCGTCTACTACAGCTGGACAGAACTTATTTGCCCCAAGACTCCCAGGTAGAAATTGTGCATGTGCCAGGCAAAAGAACACACTAGAGTGTTCATAGCAGGACTATTTATAATAGTTAAAGCCTATAAACTACTCTCATGTCCCTCCCAGGAAGGGTGGTTTAGTCGCTCAGTTATGTCCGACTCTTAAAACCCCATGAACAGTAGCCCGCCAGACTCCTCTGTACGTGAAATTTCCCAGGCAAGAATATTGGAGTGCGTTGCCATTTCCTTCTCCAGGGGATCTTAGAATGGTTCTGTAAGTTGACTAGCTCCACACAATGTGTAGAGCAACGACAGTGAAACAACCACACAGAACAATAGGGATGAATGTCACAGATGATGAGGCAAAAAAGCCACTTTTGAGACTACATAACGTACAAAAATAGGTCATCTGTGTGCAAGTCAAATCATGGTTACCCAAAGGGAAACTTGGAAGGGAGGCCTGGGGGAGGGACTTCGGGGGTACAGATACTATTCTTTCTTCTTGGTGCAAGCCATTTTTCTGTTGTTGTTTGTGAAATTCATTGAGCTATTTGCCTCTGATATGTGCACTTTTATGGGTGTGTGTTATTCTTGGTGTAATGCTGATAAATACATAAACAGCTCTCAAAACACTATATATATATATACATATATATATATGTACACACATATATATACATATATATATATGTACATATATATGGGAGAAGGCAATGGCACCCTACTCCAGTACTCTGGCCTGGAAAATCCCATGGACAGAGGAGCCTGGTAGGCTGCAGTTTGTGGGGTTGCTAAGAGTCGGACATGACTGAGCAACTTCACTTTCACTTTTCACTTTCGTGCATTGGAGAAGGAAATGGCAACCCAGTCCAGTGTTCTTGCCTGGAGAATCCCAGGGACGGCAGAGCCTGGTGGGCTGCTGTCTATGGGGTCTCACAGAGTTGGACACTACTAAAGCGACTTAGCAGCATAGCAGCATATATATATATTATATATATATATAAATAATATATATATATATAATATATATAAAGGCCCTTATTTGTAGCATTTGCCAATTCCCATGGTGTAAATATTTCTGCCAAGTCTGATTCCAAGCTACCAATTTTATGTCGCTGAATGCCAAGTTAACAAAAGTTTTTTTAAAAAATAAAGTCTGCTAAAATGCAGAGATGAAATAAACGCTGGGGAGGGCCCCACGCTAGCAACACCATCATCTACCTCCCCACGACCCTATGCATTTTTTTAAAACAACTTTATTTCAATATATTCCATATACCATACAGTTCACTCATTAAGTGTACATTTCAGAATTGTGCAACCATCATCACAAATTTAGAACCTTTTCCTAACCCATAAAGAAACCTCGTACTTGTTAGTGATCACTCCCATTTTCCTCCAACCCCTGCTGCTGCTGCTGCTAAGTCGCTTCAGTGGTGTCCGACTCTGTGCAACCCCATAGACGGCAGCTCACCACGCTCCCCTGTCCCTGGGATTCTCCAGGCATGAACACTGGACTGGGTTGCCATTTCCTTCTCCAATGCATGAAAGTGAAAAGTGAAAGTGAAGTTTCTCAGTCATGTCCAACCCTCAGCAACCCCATGGACTGCGGCCCACCAGGCTCCTCCGTCCATGGGATTTTCCAGGCAAGAGTACTGGAGTGGGGTGCCATTGCCTTCTCCGCCTCCAACCCCTAACAGCCACTAAATTACTTCTTGTCTCTGTAGAGATTTGTCTCTATAGGAAATTTCATATAAACAGAGTCATGGATGGTCTTCTGTGACTGGCTTCTTTTACTCAATGTAATGTTTCCAAGGTTTACCCATGCTGCAGCATGTGTTGCTATTTCATTCTTTCTCACCGTAATACTCTACTCCGTGGCTATCACTCATTTTGTTTCTCCATTGCTGCACAGTTGAGTTGTTCCCACTGCTTTGACTATTATGAATGATGCTGTTATGAACATTCACGTCTAAGTTTTTGTGTGGACGGATGTTTTCATTTCTCTAGTAGGTTTCATTTCTCTAGACCTAGGAGTTGAATTTCTGGGTCACAGAGTAACTCTGTGTGTAACCACCTGAGGAACTGCCAGACTGCTTTCCAAAGTAACCACACCATTTTGCATTCCTACCAGCAGTATATGAGGGCTCCAATTTCTCCACATCCTTGACAACACTTGTTATGATCCATCTTTTTTATTACAGCCAGCCAAGTGGGTGTGGAATGGTATCTCATTGTGGTTTTGATTTGCACTCTCCTGATGACTAATGATGTTGAACATCTTTTCATGCGCTGACTGGCCACGTGTATGTCTTCTTTGGCTATATAGAATCTTTGTCTTTTTAATAGGACTTCCCCGGTCATCTAGTGGTTAAGATGCTGTGCTTCCACTGCAGGGGGCACGGGTTCGATCCCTGGTGCAGGAACTAACATCCCACATGCCGCTCAGCACAGCCAAAGCATAGGGAAAAAAAGAAAAGAAAGGAAGAAAGAAATTTTGTCTGTGTTAAGATTGGATCGTGTGTCTATTTCTCATTGAGTTGTAGGAGTTCTTTATATACTCTAAAGTCTCTTATCTCTTATCAGATATGTGGTTTGCAAAGCTTTCCTCTCATTCTGCATGCTGTCCTTCCCTTCTCTTTTGAACCTGGATGTTGTCCTCATGAAGATGGAACTTTCAGGAATCACAAACTCCAAAGCCTTTCAAAAGCCAGGCCAGTCACCTGAATGTGTGAGGTGGCCTTGGGTTTTTCTCCAGTAATACACTTGTTCAGGCCAAAGTATGCGCCTCTGTGGCCTCCAGGAGCACAGATGTGGGCAGTGGGTTCTCTGGCCCCGGGGTTGATAGTGCCTGCCCCCACCCCACCCCTGTAGCCGAGTGAAGGTGGTCTGGTTAGTGGGCCCCTCTGAGCCCGAGTCTTTGTCCATGAAATGTGGATGCTACTGCTGCCCTCACGAGAAGGCCTGAGAGCAGACAACTGGAAACAGTTTGGAATAGGCCCTCCTGTATGATATGCACACTTTACTTTGATACAATTTTTAATACAGTGTAAGACCTACACCTGGTCTGCTGTCAGTTAGGGGCTCTGTACATGGTAACTCCCTCCCTCACCCTGCTGTTGATGCCGAAAAGCCCGGCTCAGCCCCCTTTCCTCTCTCCCCCCAAGCCTTCCTGATGGCTCACAGCTGCCCTTAGCAGAAGAAGCTGGAACCTGCCACCTCTTCATGCAGTGGGGAGGGCGAAAAGGCTAATATCCCTGCTTTTCCTTTTATTATTATTAAATCAGAGACAAACAAGTGTTTCTCAGCTCCTTGGGCCAGTAAGAACTTGACCAATAATTGAAACCAAAGAAAGTGCCGTTTTGCTCTTCTTTCTAGAGGAAATAGCCTTTTGGCCCCACAGAGGTTTCTCAGTCTCCCCTACAGCAGCCGCCACCCCACGCCTGAAAGCGGAGCCTACCTGGGCGTTTGTGCCCCTAGAGCCTGGAACCTGGTCTGCTCCGATGATGCCTGCAGCCCGCTCTCTGCAGAGGGGCCAAGGTGAAGGGCAGGGTTTCAGATCCCAGAGAGGCAGATTGGAAGGTTCTGCAGCCAAACTTCCTTTACCAGTCAGGTGTACTCAGGGGTCACGGACACACCACCCCCAGGTTGAGCTGTGGGTTTCAAAACAAAAATGAAACTTGAGAAGTTCCTCATCTCTGCCCCTCTGGCCCTTAACGGTAAAGTCACTCCCTGCATGAGTCAGGCTGGAAGTGCTGATTTCAAGATAACACATCACCTCAGCTCGGAGAACCCTCCCTGCCAGGCAGGATTCTTGTGGCTCTAACACACCCAGATCCGCACCGAGGAAGCCCGTGGGGCCAGGAGGTCCTCGGAGAGCCAAGCCCAGAGCAGGTACCCAACACTCCCCTTGCCTCTGCCAACCCGCCCATTATTCTCTATCCCATCTCTGTGTCCATCTGTCTTCCCATCTGCTTACCCTGTGGGTCTCACACTTCAGTGTTAAAAAGGCAAACCCTACACCCCAACCCCTGTGATTCTGAGTCAGCAGGTCGGTCCGGGCGTAGCAAGTAGGGCCCAGGTTCTGTACTTTTAGCAAATCCACCTAGGTGACTTTCATGTGGGTGGTCACGGACTGTCCTTTGAAAAATAATCGTCACGCATTTCAACTTTTTTTTTTTTTAAACCAAAATAACGTGTGGCTCTTAAAGCAAAAAGGAGCATTTCTCTGGGTGCTGGCCTGGCCTCTGAGGCTTCACTTGGCCAAGCGAGAAGTGTCCTTCTCATGTCCTCAGTCCCTTTTTGCCCTCGCCAGGGCCCTGCTCCATTGCAAGTACCCATAGTCTCCTCCGGCCAGTTCCAGGACTCAGCCCGCTGGCCAGACATAACGCTTCTAACAGGCACCACCTCTGTCTGCCTTTCATGCTCCCTGCAGCCTTGAGCTCACAGGGGGTCCTCAGACAACATCTGTAAGTAAGGGGGCCACTAAAACCCGACCCCAACCCACCAAAGTTATCCTGAGAGAAGAATGGCATCAGAATTACAGGAAGTGGTTGTCTTTCCTTCTGGCCTGGTAGAGGGTATTCAAACACAAGAGCCTGCTCTCGAAGTGGAGTCCAGCTGGACTTTGTTGCTGTTGTTTTTCAGTCCCTAAGTTGTGTCAGACTCTGCTACCCCATGGACTGCAGCATGCCAGGCCCCTGTGTCCTCCACTTTCTCCTGGAGTTTGCTGAAATTCATGTCCATTGTGTCGGTAATGCCATCCAATCATCTCATCCTCTGTTGCCCCCTTCTCCCCCGGCCCTCAATCTTTCCCAGTGTCAGGGTCTTTTCTAACGAGTCAGCTCTTTGCATCAGGTGCCCAAAGTATTGAAACTTCAGTGTCAGTACCTGATGCTTCACCACTGAGCTGCCGACCTATGCTATGCTGCTGCTGCTGCTAAGTCACTTTAGTCGTGTCCGACTCTGTGCGACCCCATAGACGGCAGCCCACCAGGCTCCCCCGTCCCTGGGATTCTCCAGGCAAGAACACTGGAGTGGGTCACCATTTCCTTCTCCAATGCATGAAAGTGAAAAGTGAAAGTGAAGTCACTCAGTCGTGTCTGACTCTTCGTGACCCCATGGACTGCAGCCTACTAGGCTCCTCTGTCCATGGGATTCTCCAGGCAAGAGTACTGGAGTGGGGTGCCATTGCCTTCTCCAGATCTATGCTATGCTGCTTTAAAAGATCTATGTTATGCTGCTTTAAAAAAAAAAATACACCTGTAGAAAAAAAATTTTTTTTAATACACACTTCTAGTTAATTATGGTACATCCACCCAATAAAATACAGGCTTCCCAGGTGGTGCAGTGGTAAAGAATCTGCCTGCTAGTTCAGGAGACACAAGAAACATGGAGTCAATCTCTGGATTGGGAAGATTCCTTGCAGGAGGAAATGGCAACTCACTCCAGTATTTTCACCTGGGAAATCCCACAGACAGAGGAACTTGGCGGGCTACAGTCCGTGGGTTTGCAAAGAATCAGACACAACAGAGTGACAAAGCAGACACCCACCCAATAAAATAATATGTAGCCACAAAACACAGCTACAGAACATGCAAACACGCTTGATACATGATGTTTCAGGGCATAACCAACAGGGAACTGATTCACAAAGGCAAGGTTCTTTCTGATAATGGGATGCTAACAGCTGTTCCTGGAAGACCTCAGAGCACAGGAGACCTTCCCCAACCACAGGGAAAAGGATACACGCGATCCCCATTTTCCTGAAGTGTCCACTCAGTGGGAGGAAACAGAACATAAATAATACCTGATACTAAGTGCCGTGGAGAATTTGAAATAAGGTGATCTGATAATGAGTAGTGTTGCTTGATAATCCCAGGGTAATTAGAGCCACCTTTCCACCTCCACCCCCCGCCCCCGGCCCCGAACAGGGTTTAAAATGATCTTTTGTCAAGCAAAAAAAAAAAAAAAAATTTGTTTTAGGCTTATGATCAAAAGAAGAGGGAATTCAGGTTAAAACAGTATCATTTTTCCCAACTGTTAACTGTTAAAAAGAATCATTTTACCCTTTCTTGTCCTTCTGAAATACCTTCGGTGTCCCAAGAATGTGACTTTTATGAGCTATATTTCTCTGATGTTAGTGTCTGTTCTTTCCCTGTTCTCACCACAAACAGCAACAAGCATTGCAGGGAAAAAAGCAGTTCTTCTTGGTACTGATCAGGTGGTATATCCAAAGATTAACTTTTTTAAGCTGTAAAACAATTATATCAAGGTAAAGTATGGTGATTATGAGTTTATCTTACTCTTACTTTTTTTATTGTTTAAGGTATAGCTGTGTTAATTAAACTAAGAATGTTGTATTCATTTCAGGTGTACGAATCACCCAAAGTGATTCAGTTGTATACAACTGTATCCATGTATACTTTTTCAGAGATATATATATATTCTTTTATCTATATATATAGATTCTTTTCCACTGTAAGTTATTGCAAGACACTGAATAGAGTTCCCTGTGCTATATTGTAGGTCCTTGTTGGTTACCTGTTTTTTGTATCACAGTGTGTATATGTTAATCCCAAACTCCTAATGTATCCCATCCCTTTCTTTCCCCTTCAGTAACCATAAGTTTGTTTTCTGTGTCCCTGAGTCTGTTTCTATTTTGTAAGTTCGTTTGTATCAATTTTCAGATCCCACGTGTAAGTGATATCATATGGTACCTTTCTCTGCCTGACTTCACTTAGTAACGATCGTCTCTAGATCCATCCATGTTGCTGCAAATTGCATTTTTCTATTTTATGGCTGAGTAATATTCCACTGTGTATATGTACACACTTTTATCCATTTGTCTGCCAACAGACATTTAGGATGCTTCCATATCTTGGCTATTGCAAATTCACTCTTTCTTCTAAAGGCTTTTTTTTTTTCTTTTAAGGGTAAATGGCACAGGAAGAATCATTCGTTCTTCTTTGCATAAATGTTTCGTGAACACCGTCCTGTGAAGGCCATAGTGCTTGGAGCTGGGATGCAGGTGTGGGAAGGTCAGAGTCTCATGGCCGTCATGTTCTTGGGCAGCCTTAGCACAAGGTAGAAAAGTGATAAACGCCACAGAGACGCATTGTCGTAGAAATTCAGGGCAGAGCAGAGTCTCCTTCCAGCAGGGACACACCCAATGGAGCTGGTGGCAATGGGGCTGGACTTTACTTATTTACTTATATGTATTTACTCATATAAGTAATGAGGAAATACATGTAAGGAGGTGATGGAATTCCAGTTGAGCTATTTCAAATCCTAAAAGATGATGCTGTGAAAGTGCTGCACTCAATATGCCAGCAAATTTGAAAAACTCAGCAGTGGCCACAGGACTGGAAAAGGTCAGTTTTCATTCTAATCCCAAAGAAAGGCAATGCCAAAGAATGCTCAAACTACTGCACAATTGCACTCATCTCACATGCTCCTTGGAAGAAAAGCTATGACCAACCTAGACAGCATATTAAAAAGCAGAGACATTACTTTGCCAACAAAGGTCATCTAGTCAAGGCTATGGTTTTTCCGGTAGCCATGTATGGATGTGAAAGTTGGACTATAAAGAAAGCTGAGTGCTGAAGAATTGATGCTTTTGAACTGTGGTGTTGGAGAAGACTCTTGAGAGTCCCTTGGACTGCAAGGAGATCCAACCAGTCCATCCTAAAGGAAATCAGTCCGGAATATTCATTGGAAGGACTGATGCTGAAGCTGAAACTCCAATAGTTTGGCCACTTGATGCAAAGAACTGATTCATTTGGAAAGACCCTGATGCTGGGAAAGATCGAAGGCAGGAGGAGAAGGGGACGACAGAGGATGAGATGGTTGGATGGCATCACCGACTCAATGGACATGAGTTTGAGTAAACTCCAGGAGTTGGTGATGGACAGGGAGGCCTGGCATGCTACAGCGCATGGGGTTGCAAAGAGTCAGACACGACTGAGCGACTGAACTGAACTGAACTGATTTACTCATTTATGGCTGCATCTAGTCTTAGTTGCAGCCCACAGGATCTTTGGAGCAGCCTGAGGGCTTCTCTCTAGTTGTGGCACACAGGCTTAGCTCTCTGACCAGGGATCGAACCTGAATACCTACCTTGGAAGGTATACTCCTAACCACTGGACTTGGAAGGATACAAAAGACCCCCCAAGTGAGGCACGGAGGCTAGAGTCATAACCCTCTTCTCTTTCAGGGATCACTGTCCTTGTTGGCTGTTGTCCACTGTCTGAAACAGTATTTTTTCCTCTTTTTTTTTCCAGTTAAGGCAGGAGAATAAATCCAGTCCTTGTTACCCTACCTTGGCAAGAAGTCCTCCCAACCTGTTTTTCTATTCTGTGGGTGATCCTTACTTTTCATATTAATGAATAATATTAATTACTATTAGTGTTAATTATATTAATTCATATTAATACTATTCATATTAATTACCCAGTGACTCGGTTCCTAGGTATCCCAGGACACATTTAAATTCTAGAGTGGGTTCCTGTGATGGAGCGGACCACAGGCATGGGCTCTGGAGACCAGGTTCAAATCCAGCTTCTGGTATAAAGAGATGACGTTGGGCATATCACTTTGACATTGAGGCTGCCATTTCCTTTTCTGTCAGATGGCAGGAGCAGTATCTGCCTCACTTCAAGGGACAGGGTTTAAGGATTAAAGACAGTGTGTGTAAAATCCCTCTGTAAACTCAAAAGGCCCACGTATTGTAAGATCTCTTTATTAGTCAATTTCACAGCCCCACTTCTATCATCCAGCAAAGCTGGTGCTCTAGGAATCCTTTGATGTTCACTTATCATCATAAATGGGCATGGGAAGCAATGACAATGTATTAAAAAGAAATGTGTGTCAAAAGCAAATGTCAGTGGGACAAATACTTGTGACGTTCACCTTTCGAGGATTCTCTGTGCCATTTGCCACCTCCCTGTCTTCATTTGTGTACGTGACCACAACTATTGCTACACATCTTTCTTAGAACCCTTTGGGGGCTTTTCCTTTTGCATGAATGTGACAGAAGAATGATTCTTACCGGCTCACTTTTCCCCCCAAAAGAGCAATAATGAAAGAGCAACAACCACTAACATCCTCCGTCAGCTCCTCGTGGGTCCCACGCAGCACTAAGCACCT
The DNA here is from genome assembly GCF_001704415.2 of Capra hircus. Classification (NCBI taxonomy): domain Eukaryota; kingdom Metazoa; phylum Chordata; class Mammalia; order Artiodactyla; family Bovidae; genus Capra; species Capra hircus. Next base: position 71,374,480 of record NC_030821.1, on the reverse strand, counting down.
GAGCTGCGTTTCCTCATTGAATCCTCACCACATCCCCAGGGCTGGGCTGTGATTGCCCCCATTTTCCTGATGAGTAAACTGAGGCCTAGAGAATTCCAGGAGTGAGTGCCAGATCCTGTCTCTAAAACTGTTCTCTATTAAAACAAATCGAGTCAGATTCTCAATAGCCAGAATGCTTCCCATTAACTGTGTGTGCACACGTGTACGTTCTTTCTGGCTCAGTCAACTTCAAGAAAAAAGCTAAAGGACTGTATAAGCTCATTTTTAAAATGCCTGCTCTTTTAAGAAAAGAAGTACAGCTTGGGTTTGCTAGAGTCAGTTTATACTAGTGAACTGTAATATCTGTTTCATTCATTCATTCATTCAGTCTACTCAATTATTTAGCACTGACAGTCCCAGGCACTTTGCCAGGAACACAGGGACATAAAAAATAATGACTTGAAGGCGTGTTGAATTGTGGTTAAGAGAACGGATGCAGGCATCCGTGTGCTTACTGCGTGGCCTTGGGCGAGTCATTTAGACTCCTGAGCCTCAGCTTCTTCCTGTGACAAATGGAGATGACAACAGTGCCCAGCACAAGGTGAGGCCACGTATGCCAAGCACTGTACCGGGTGTGTGCCTGGCGTGCAGTAAACGCTCCATGAATATTTCCTATTGCCACCAGGCTGAGACGCAGCCGATGGACAGGAGCCACTGGGCTCCCAGTAACCACACCTCTAATAACCATGATCCTGGGACTCCCCGGAGCAGCTCTCCTGCCCCTGGGGCCCTGTCCGCGTGGCCGGCTCTGGGCTGAGCACCCATGTGGGTAGGTGCATCGCAGATGCCTCCTCTGCCCCTGCACTGGGTCTGGCATCTTGCTCTGCTTCACAGCCTTTGACCTCTGCCACCCTGGCCTTCATGGTCGACACATACACCTCAGAGCTGGCAGCTGCCGGGGACTCGACCCAGATGCTTGGAAGCTGCCTGCCACAGTGAGTGATGGGTCAAAGAAAGGGCAACGCTTCTTCTAGACTCCAGTGTTACCCAAACTTGATTGAGCGTGAGCCACTTAGCAGTGGCCACAAAAATGCAGGTTCCTCGGCCCACCCAGACCTACTAAGCAAGAATATGTAGCCTGGGAATCTGTACTTTTAGCAAGGACCCTAGGGGAATCCCAATGCGGGTGGCTCTGGGACCCTGCTGTTGGAAAACTTAGTTTTCTCATCTTCTAATTGGGAATACTAAGAAAACTCCAAATTGTTATAAATATTAAGTGCAATTGTTTTCATAACAAATTTGGCAAAAAACATAAGATTGGGAGTTTGGAGAGCTGGGCTGAGACGTAACTGTGTCTCTAACTCCCTGTGTGACCTTCTATGAGTCACTCAACCTTTCTGTGACTCAGTTTCCTCATGTGCAAAGGGAAGGGAACAACACTGCCTTCTGTTCATCACAGGGCTGTTAAGTGACAGCCCTCCCAGGAGATCTTGGCTATGGAAATCTTCTGAAATGGAAGAAGTGCTGGGTTTCTAAAACCCAGGCACAGGGGAAATGAAACTAGAGCAAGAAGGTGTGAGGGCTGGCTCAGAAGCAGCCTGGGCCTCGGGGGGAGAGTGGAGGCGAGGTCTTGACTAAGGGCAGCCGGGCCCCGTCCCTGGGGAGGCAGGGAGTGTCCCATGTGTAGGTGAAAAGAGGCCAGGATGAGAGAGGCAGCTCCCCGGGTGAGGCAGTGAGAGTGGGGAGACTACAGCCCTTAAATGGGGGTGAAAGAGAGCCTTTATTCACATGCAGCCATGGCCAAAAGTGCCACTGGCAGTCAAACAAAAAACCCAAGTTACAGAGTATGTGTACAGGAGACCGTTTATGTAAGTCTAAAAAAATGTGTAAAGAATATTTCGTGCATATTATAGGTGCATACATGTTTATGCAGTCAAAGTGTGGCTCTGTTTAACAAGCATGTGTATGTCACTCTGAATGTGCCAGACACTATCCTGTTGTTGCTCAGTCGCTCAGTCGTGTCTGATTCTTTGCGACGCCATGGACTGCAACGCGCCAGGCTTCCCTGTTCTTCGCTATCTCCCGGAGTTTACCCAAACTCAAGTCATTGAGTCGGTGATGCCATCCAACCATCTCATCCTCTGTCATCCCCTTCTCCTGCCTTCAATCTTTCCAAGCTTCAGGGTCTTTTCAAACAAGTCGGCCCTTCGCATCCAGTGGCCAAAATATTGGAGCTTCAGCTTCAGCATCAGTCCTGCCGGTGAATATTCAGGGTTGATTTTCTTTAAGATTGACTGGTTTGATCTCCTTGCAGTCCAAGGGACGTTCAAGAGTCTTCTCCAACACCACAGATAGAAGGCATCAATTCTTCAGCACTCACTGTCCTAGGTGTTTTGTAAATAGTAGTCGATTTAACCCTCCGAACAGCATGCAGAGGTGGTGGTACTCTTCATATTTCCAGTTTGCAGATGAGGACCCTTCAGCCCCAGAGAGGGTGATTGTGTGTCAAAGTCATGTAGCCGAACCAATATTCCCACCCAGTTGTTCTGGCTCCAGAATCCTTGTACCTAACATTGTTCCAAGATCCTGGTGAGAAAGGTAAAGACTAAGGTTAGGACACGTTACCCCTGGAGGAGGGGGAAGCAGAGAAATGAGGAATAGGGGAGGGACTAGATGGAGCTCCAAATCTGTTGTGTTTCATTTTTTTTCACCCAGAAAATCTGAGACAATATGGCTGTATTTGTTTCCCAGGGCTCACATAACAGAGTACCATAGACTGGGTAGTTAAACAACAAAAATTTATTTTCTCACAGTTCAAGATCAAGCTGTTAGCAGGGTTGGTTTCATCTGAGGTCTCTCCCCTTGGCTGGTAGGTGACTTCCTTCGTCTGCATGTGTCCGTGTCCTAATTCCCTTTTCTTCTAAGGACTCCAGTCATTGTGGGTTAGGGCCCACCCTAATGGCCTCATTTTAACTGTAGTAGGGCTTCCCTGAGAGCTCAGTTGGTTAAGAATCCGCCTGCAATACAGCAGACTCCAGTTTGATTCCTGGGTCAGGAAGATCACTGGAAAAGGGATAGGCTACCCACTGCAGCATTCTTGGGTTTCCCTTGTGGCTCAGCTGATAAAGTATCCGCCTGCAATGCAGGAGACCTGGGTTCAATCCCTGGGTAGGGAAGATCCCCTGGAGAAGGACAAGGCTACCCACTCCAGTATTGTGACCTGGAGAATTCCATGGACTGTGTAGTCCACGGAGTTGCAAAGAGTTGGACACCACAGAGCAACTTTCACTTTTCACTTTTACCTTCTTAAAGGCCCTAACACATACATGCAGTGACATTCTAAGGTCCTGGGGGTAGGACTTTTCAACACAGGAATTTGAAGGGGACAGAGTCAGCCCACAACAATGACCAAATGATAAGATATGACAGAGCTAACGGTGTTTGTTATATTGATCTCTATGCAGCTTTGTATGAATGAACTATTTCATGATAATAATTTTTAAAAAAGTCAGTGTGGTTGATCACAGTACTGAGTTCACAGTAATGATGAAAACACATCAGGTGAGAAGGCGCAAGAATCTGAGAGGAATAAAAGAGCTACCTGCTGCCTCTCTGCCATTCCAGATCAGGCTCCTCAGCCCTGGCTGCACATTAAAAGCATCTGAAGACCTCTGAGAACATTCTAAAGTCTGAGCCCCAACCAAGATCAATTAAATCAGAGTCTCGGGCTGGGGCTCAGGTATTGGAGGGTAACCAGGTTGCCTGGGTGATTCTAATATGCACCAGACCCATCAACCACTACTCTGAGTCCATGGCTCTCAAATATTAGCTACTGTGGAGTCACCTGGAGGGCTCGTTAAACCCCTGGATGCTGGACCCCATCCCCAGGTTCCTGAGTGGGTGACTTGGGGATGGAAGGGGCGGAGACTTTTCTCCTTATCAGTTCCCAGCTGATGCTGCTGCTATTATCCAAGGACCGCCCTTGGAGAACAGTGCTCTGAGAGGTTGCCCACTGCAGACAGCAGAGGGGTTTTTTTGTAAACAATGGAATGCAAATGCCCGAGGATGGATGTACGTTCCCCTCACTACAATCCCCACCACTCCCTGTTGCTCAGATGGGCAGGCGGCAGTGGCTGGACCTGTCAGGTAAGGTATTTCCCCCAGGCATCCATCCATTCATTATTCAGCAAGTCTTTATTTAGCACCCATAATGTTTCAGGTACCATTCTAAGGGCTGGGACCTCAGTGCTGAACAAGACATAGTGTCTGCCCTGGAGGAGACGGCAGTGAAGGGATGGCAGTGCTTGCTCTCTCACGTGATCCTTCCCTTCTCGCCTGTGTGGCATTCAGGGCAGCAGTGGCCACCCCGTCTGTTGTTCAAACCTGTGTGGGATGAACAGCCTTAGGTAGAAGTGAACAAAGAAAGATTATGCATATAGTGGGACTGCAACTGTATTAAAATGCATTTTTCAAAGACTGAAAGATAATACATCAAAATGTTAAAGAATGGACAAGTTTATGAATAAATTTTGCTTTCCTCATAGTTTCTCTATTTTTCTATGGTGAACAGCTATTGCTTTCATAACTTAAAAATAACTCATATAGATACACTCTTGCCTTCCGGGGTACGTGCCCATGTGTGTGCACGTGTATGTGCTCACACCTATGCTTGTCGACCAGAGTAGAGAGACGTTTTATGCTCTGGGAAATGAGTCATTTAGAGAGTGGTTTTACTTCAGTACGACCAGAGGGGAAGATTTCTGTTTCCTCTCACAGAGGGCCATTTGATTTCCCAGGGAATATGTCACTGATACAAGATCACACCCCCAAGTAATTGAGTTTTTCTGCATAATGAAAGCTGACCCATTTACACAGCAATTCCCTGGTAAGTAACTGTACAGCACTGGCTCTTAAATCACTCCCAGCCTTTCTCCAGGATTCCGGCTCTTCTAGTGTTACGGCTAGCTTCCCTTGGCCAGCACCCTCACAACACGATCCCAGAGAGTATGCAGTATTTTCACTTTGCTCTCTTGCGGTTAGTGGTAATTGTCATTTTGCACTGGACCAGTAACAAGCCATGCGTGTCCACGGATTCCGGGAGGGGCGGAGAGGGAGCAGAGCAAGCTGCGCATGCGTCAGTCCCTTATCGCCGCCTGCACGTGTTGTGCAGGGGCACGTGTGAGATCGGTCTCGGAGGTGCGCTTTGGTTTGTGCATTTCCAGGACTGTGGAGCCTAGGCAGTACATCGTAAAGTAGCCCCCCGCCCCGCCCCACCCCGTGAAATTCTTAGCTTCATGCTCTGGAAAATATGAATATGTCACATAGTAAGAGCCATTTATCAATATTAAGTATCTTCCAGGTGAAATTATACCTGTGTCCCCCACTGGTCCCCACAACGACCCTATGGGGTAAATGCCGTCCTCATCCCATTTTAAGAGACAAAGAATCAGGAGAGGCTGAGTGCTTTGCCCAAGGCCCTATGACTGATGAGAACTAAAGTCAGGGAAAATACCCTGAGCTTTTCCACTATGCCACTATGCCAGGCTTTTTACTTAGAAACACAAATTAACGTATAACAGTAATAATAAAAATGTTAATACCCAGACTTCATTATTCCATACTAATTCCTGATGGCTCACAAGGAGTTTCAATGCCCAGTTGCCCAGATTCTGACGTTTTGGCTCATTTGTCAGCTCTATCATGGCGATGTTGAAATATTGAAAATATATTAAAGGTGCTGCTCATTAGCCTTCTCCATCCCCCAACTAAGTTTTCTTCCCATCCTTTTTTTTTTTTGATTCAGGTGAAACTTATACTGTTTTAATTCTTATTAATTTTTTAATTGAGATACAGTTTGGACATATAGCATACAGTTAACCATCTTAAAGTGAGCAATTCAGTCGTATTGAGCACATTCACTCTTGCACAACTACCACCTTATTTTAGCTCCAGAATGTGTTACCCCTAAAGGAAACCCCGTACCTATTAAGCAGTTACCCCCATTCTCCTGGCCCCTGGAAACCATCCCTCACTAGCCCTGGGTCTGCATGCCAGGGGGTAGAACCCCTGTTCCATTCTGAAGGCCAGTTCTCTCTCCTCCTGCTGAGGGGGATTGTCCAGCCTGAAAGTGGCAGCCTGAGCCACCTGCAAGCCCCCTTCCAAGTAACCCTCTCACCCTTCCAGGAAGGCAGCCTCTAGAGGGTTCAGGCTTTGAATCCTCCTTAAGTTTGTTGGTTCTAAGTGGCTGCAAGTGAGGGGACCCTCACAACCAGTAGCAGTATGTCACTGAGTTTGCTTTAATGCCCAGTGGTATTAAACAGCAAGAGGAATCTGCGTAACATAGTGCTGACCTGGGGTGCACGTTGCAGAAACTAACTCCTGTGGCCCGGGGTTGGTTATGCTAGTGAATATCAAAACACCCTGGTTAATAACATTAGGGTAACAAAGGATGTATTAATATGTCTCTGGTCCCTAAGTTATTAATTGTAAAATACTAACCAGCAGGACAAAAACGGAGTCCCTGTGCCTCCCGACTTCTGCCTTCTGTTACCGTCTACACATAAGAGCATTCACTCGTGGGAAAAAGCAGATGCTCAATGGGGAAGCATATTTTTGAGGAGCTTTTGCATACATGATGGAAAGAGCAAGCTATTAATACTTTGCTTGAAAGATGAGTGGACAGCATGCACGATAGGAGGACAGGACTCGAAGACTGAAACTAAAATGTGCGTGCTGTTTGAGTTTATAGAGCGTTCAGAATTCATTCTCATGTAACCTTCTCAACAACAGAAAATGAATGTCATTTTTCCCATTTTACAGACAAGGAAATTACTGGAGTTGAGTTAAATGACTTGCCTAGGTTACACAGCTGGAAATGGTAGTCAGGCCTTCCTGACTCCAAAATCAGCACTATTTTCAGGATGCTGGGTGTTACAGACTGAATGTTTGTGTCCCTCCAAAATTCCTATGTTGAAACCTAACCCCTCATGTGATGGCATTGGGAGGTGGGGCCTTTGGGAGGTAATTAGGTCATGAGAACAGAACCTTCATAAATAGGATTAGTGTGCTTATAAAAGAGATCCCAGAGAGCTCCCTCCCCTCTTCTGTCATGTGAGGACACAGTGATGAAGGCCACCTATGAACCAGGCCCTCACCAGACACCAAATCTGCCAGAATCTTTATCTTGAACTTTCCAGCCTCTGAAACCCTGAGAAGTCTGTGGTTTTTGGTTACTACAGCCCAGACAGACAGACATAGGCTTCTATCTGCCATTGTCAAAGGTGATACTCCAGAGAAACAGAGCAGGTCACTGCAGTGGCTTGCCACAGCTTTTCCCAGGCATTATCCCCAGGTTTCCATTTGCTTGAATTTGTCATATCTATCAGGACCTGGTTGAATGAGCCAAGGTCAAAGGTGAGAATCATCCTCTCAGCCTCCCTGCACCCAGTGACACATGCATATAAGTTGGATCTCTCATCTCAGGTACTCTCAATTCAGTGGAGTGCAGGCGAAGTGTGATCCACCGCTCGCCAGGCCCTTATCTACTCTTCCCAGCTTCCTAACCGCTCCCCCAACCCCGACCCTGCCCTGGCCACATTTACATTCTGTGTTACAATCATGCTGAGCTTTTTGCAGTTCCCAAGTGTGCCAGAAAGTTCCTACCCCCATGCCTTTAACAATTGTTATGAGGACAACTACAATGGTGATAGCTTTGTCCTGGATCCTATTAATCTGCTAGGTTCATAGTACACATGTACTATGTCATTTAACCACTGCCCCCTCCCCAGCCCTAATGAAGTAATTATGGTCAATCCCATTTCACAGAGGAGCAAACTGAGGCTCAGAGTGGCTAAGTGTGGGCTTTGAGCCAAGCAATCTGGGTTCATGCCCAGCTCCACCACTATTCAATTAGTCTGACCTTGAGCAAATTCCCTCTCTCTTTCGGCTCCAGTATCTTGCAAACCATTGAGTGTGATGAACCTACCTCATGGGGCTGTTGTGAGAATTCGATGGGCACAGCCTTTGGCACCTGCTCAGCATTTCCAAAATGTTCAGCATAATTGATGCCCACTTTGTAGGCAGCCAAGAAAGAAACTAAACTCAGCTCAGCTGTGTAAGTCCAAACCCTTCCCCTGCTGCTTCTCACTTTCATAGTTCAAGACCCAGGGTTCCACCCCTCCCCACGGCACCCTCCAGCACCTCGGGCGAGGCATCTGTTCCCCTCTTGTAAGGATGAGAGTGCGGGTGCTCAGGCAATCTTCCAGGGATTTCTAATGCCTCTCACAGCTTCTAGGAAGGGCCTTCTGATCTCCTCCTGCTGTCCTCTTTGGTTCCCTCCCTTCCAAGCTGGGTAAACATCCCTGCCCCCTGTCTCCTCTATACACTGTCATGCTTTCCTGAAGCTGCAGATTCACAGGGCCCTCCATCTCGCCCCAGGACCAGGAGTCTCTAGGAAGTCCTGCTGAAATCCTAACATCTCAGCACACCCCCCCAGCCCACCTCCGACCCAGATCCAGGCACAGGGCTTTAGAAGGGTTGCCATAAATAAACGCGTGATAATCAGGTAAGTCAGCTCTATTACTATCTGGTGACTGGTCACATCCCCCTGCCTGCAGCACATCCAAGACAACCGGAGGTGGAAAAGGCAGTGGAAGCTTTTGGAGTGACTCCTGGTGTCCTGCTAGAGGTCAGAGGAAAGAGACTTTAAAAAATATTGTCTGTATTCCTAGGAAATGTGGCTGAATTTCAAGACCGTGATAGAGTTTGAGGGCTGGGGGAGCAGAGAAGCATTTGTTTCCTAGGCATGTCCTGCTACGTGGAGAAAAATCACTCTATGCCATTACAGAGGAGGGAAAAATGGGGTCTCTCAGAAGACCCAAAACTAGGATTTCAGTGAGGAGCACTTTGTCTAGGAGTTTCTGTGCTGGAAGTCCTTGGAGAGCCTCTTAGGAGAGCACCATAGGCGCCCACTCTCGAGCCCCTGGCCCGCTTTATCTTTCCTCCTAGCACTGGCAACCCGCTCCAGCACTCTTGCCTGGAAAATCCCACGGACGGAAGAGCCTGGTAGGCTGCAATCCATGGGGCCGCGAAGAGCTGGACACGACTGAGCGACTTAACTTTCCCCTTTCACTTTCACGCACTGGAGAAGGAAATGGCGACCTACTCCAGTGTTCTTGCCTGGAGAATCCCAGGGACCGGGGAGCCTGGTGGGCTGCTGTCTATGGGGTCGCACAGAGTCGGACACGACTGAAGCGACTTAGCAGCAGCAGCAGCAGCACTTAGATATGCACCAGACACATCAGATATGTATTGCCGGACACTCCCCAGGCAGGTATTCTGCTTGGATTCCTAGCTGCACATAGTAGGCCTTCAGTGAATATGCCTTGTGGGCTGAGTGTACTGAATGCACCAGCTTTCACTGCCCCAATGCCAGGTGGGCCAGGGAGGCCAGCATCCTTCCCCACGGACAGGTGACGGGGGAGCGGACCCTGGGCTAGGAACTGGGCTGGCCCGCAGGTCGGGGGCACTCAAGGTTCGAACGGGAGCCCTGCCGCACTGGCTGTGACCTTGGGCCATCCCCGCGCCTCCCGGAGCAGGAGTTTCCGCGTCTACGCCGCCGGGAGGGCGCCGAGCGCCCCCCACCCCCGGCCCCCAGCGCCCCCCACGCGGCCGCTCGGCCGCCTGCGGCGACATGCCCAAGGTCACCCCGGGCCCCAGCCCGGACCCCCGCCCCCGCCGCCGGGTTTTGGGGTGGGGGCCGGCGCGGGGCGGTCCCGGGGCGCCGCGCGCGCTGACGCCCGGCCCCGCGATGCGGCGGGGACGGGGCGGCGTCGGCGGGCGTCCTCCTTTTGTGCGAGCGCCGGCGGCTCGGCTTCTCGAAGGTAAACGGCGTTTCCTCTTCCTCCTCGACGCGTCTCTTCCTTTTATAGTTATTTCTCGCCTGACGCTCGCCGGGGCCGCCGCTGCTGCTGCTGTGCCGGCGCGGCGGGGGCCGCTCGCAAACCTGCGGCGGTGACGTGAGACCCGCCAACCCGGAAACGGCGGCGGCGGCGCCCGAGGCTCCTGCGCGCCCGCGCCCGCGCTCCCCTCGCCGCTCGCCCGGGCCGCCAGGTACGTGCCCCGGGCTCCGCCGGCGCCGCCGCCCGGGCCGCCCGGCTGGTCCGCGCGCGCCCTGCGAGCCGACCTGCCCCCGGGGAGGGCGTGGGGAGCGGGGCGCGCGCGTGATGGCTGCGGGGAGGGAAAGGGATGCGATCCGGGCCGCGCCGGGCGTCCTGCGGTTTGGAGTAGGGGCGCCGCGAGGGTGGGGGGCTCGGCGCGGGGCGGGGACGGGGCTCCCGGAGGATGCGCCTCGGGTGGGCTGCGGAGGGCGGACGCGAGGGGCGCACGGCGCGGGGCCGCCGCCCGGGTCCACCCAGCTGCGGGGAGCGCGCGGCGGCGCCCGGAGGGAGGGGGCACCCGGGGTGACTGCTACCCGGGGGGCCCCTTCTTAGAGCCAGGTGAGGGCGCAGGGTCTGACCCCGGGCGCCTTGCACCCCCTCCCTCAGCTAACTTCCACTGGGGGCTTGAAAGGCCAGTCTTTTAGAATTGAGGAACTGGAGGGGGTGAACAAAATCTCCATTGGCTTCAAGACTTCCTCCTGGGATAACCACCCGCCGGTGTTTAAAGAGGGCTGCTTCTGTGCTCTTTATCTTTTAATCACCTTTTTTTTTTTTTTTTTTAATGGAAGTTAACGGGTGGATGCCCTTGCAGCCTACAGGGCTTTCCTGGGGCTGCGCACACACACCGTGGGTCTCGAACTTGTGTGTCCTGTGTGGCGGGGAAGTGGGGGCGGGGGCCCGGGGAGGAAAGAGGAACCGAGGACTTCCCTTACTGGAGCCCAGGGGGCCGGGCTTTGATCCTCACCCTGCCGCAGAAATGGATCTGGTGGGGGAGGGCTTGAGCGGGAAGGAGGCCCCGCCGGGGAGTGTCACGAGGACTTTGTACCTGGGTTTAATTCCTTGCTGGACCTCTTGCTAGCTGTGTGACCTTGGGCAAGTCGCTTGCCCTCTCTGAGTTTTAGGCGGCTGTTCCTAAAACGGGTTGCTCTTGAGTTGGGCCTCCAGCAAGTGAGCGTGGATTTCTTGGCCTGGCGAGGGCGCAGGGCCGGGAAGGGTCATTGTCAGTTCCCTTTCATTCTTGCATCCCCACCGCCTGAAAGGGGGGCCTGGGGCACATGGGTATCTGTGCAGTGAATAGGTGGATGGTGAATTTTGAGAAGTGAGTGAGTGGCCAGGTGTGGTTCCACGTTTTGGCCTCCTTGCCCTGTAACCGCCTCTCCACAGTCCCCAGAGAGCCACGTTTTGCCACCTGGGATATTTGTAATCCACCCCGTACCCAAGAGGGATTATCCTGTGAAAATATTGACTCCTTATGAAGAGGAGCTTAAAACTCTGACTTTGAGCCTCTCCTCTTCTGGGAAGATTGCATTTGGTGGAAATGAAAAGGAATCATCATTTTGATTGCCACTGCCAGATGACTGGCTGGGGCGGGCTGCCAGGGCTGACAGCTGGGCTGACTTCCCAGGCCTGGGGGTTCCTGTAAACGTGGTGGGTTTTCTCCTAGGTGGGGCATGCAGAAGTGGTCAGCTGGCCTGAGTTTTCTTGGCGAGGCAGGTTGTAATTTACATTATCTAGATGCTTGCTAAACTTTAGGCATGGGGAAGGGCAAAGCATGTGTGCTGAAGGAGGCTAGGTTGTTCTTATCCACAGGGCTACTTGGAAGTGGCCTTCAGATAAGGATTCAGGATGTGTTTCTGCATGTCCTTTGGGAGATTTTCAGGTAATTTTGCTTTCTTTGACAGCCATTCCTTCTCTTCTTTTCTCAGATCCCACAGGCCTGTGTGTACCTCTCTTAGGATCCTTAGCTGTGCTTTTTTTTTTTTTTTTTCTTTTTCCCAACTTCTGGAGGGCAGGAGATGAACTCGAGTGCGGCTATTATTTTAAGAGGCAAGAGCAGGCACCTCTGTGCAGTGGCCAGCTACAGTTTAAGCTCGCACAGGTTCCTTTTGAAGACGTAGAGTGGCCACAGTTACCTATGAAGTAGAGATTTTATTTTCATCTTACAACTCAGAAAAAGTATAGGACTTGGCCCGAGACCCTCAGCCAATGAGGCCACAGATTCAAGGTCATCACTCCAGTCTTCCATCCGCTGAGCTCTCCCTCTCTTTCCCGTGGACCGGGCTCCCACCTGAAGGGCCTTTGTGGTTCCCCTGGCGCCTGGCAGGCTGTCTGGCATATGCTAGTGTCCAGTATTTTTTTGTTTTTGTTTTTGACAGAATGAACAAAAGAGTGATGGTTTCTCCTTTGCTCTTTGTGGAAGTTCAGTCTGTCTCCAACTTAAGGTCAACACACTGGCCTGTAGGTGACCTTGACCTTGTTCTTTGGCCGTTCCTCCCCAGGGTGTCTTGGTTCCCCATCATGGAATCCCAGTCTCTGTTCTTACTTCAGGACCTAGAGCCTGTGACAGGAGGGACTCCTGAAGATACCACTGTCCTGTGACTTCAGCAGTCTGGGACTTGGCTGTCTCCAGCAAAACCATCTTCCAACGAGCACTGTGGAGACGGTGTTGTGTCAGTGAAAAATTCAGCTTTAAAACTGACCCACTTTAGCTAGGCGGTGGCTTGAAGCCTTAGACAGATCATGTCCTTCTTGGTACTGTCTTTTCCTCCTCTCTGCCCCATCTCATCTAGTTCACTGGCCTCCTGAACAGGATCCAGAGTCACACCTCAGTGTCCCCTCTTACTGCCCCTATGCACATCACCACGTTTCTTCCCTGCTCAGAGCCTCAGTGTTCTCATTTGTAAAATGGGATGGTTTTGCTCCTTGTAGTCGTATGCATGAAGCTCTCAGCCCAGGCCCCCAGTAAATGGCCATCGTCATTAATGATTGTTGTTATCAACAGCAGCAGTAACGATCTTTCACTAGAGGGAGCATAAGCATCTCAAAGGCCAGACCCATCTCTCTTTTTTAACTTGAATTGGAGCTTCTGGAGAGAAGGAAATTGAGGGAGAGGTGGGAGAAGGGTAGATTTTATTCTTTTTCTCCTCCTCTGGGGCGCTTAGTAAAGGCTCCTCTCTTTTATCCATCCCTGAGGGTAAAGTTCTTTTGTCCTCTCTTTCTCATAAAGTGAGCTTTCTGTGTGTTTATGACTCATTTCATATCTTCTTATAACCTTTGCATCCACTCCTTCCAGATTTCATCTGAGACTTGATCCTCCTGGATTCTCAATGGGCAAAGTTCTGTTGCATTGTGGAACTTTGGGAGTTAAGTCTTTGACAGTCTTGAAAGGGGTGATTGGCCTCACCAGGTTGAAAGGAAGATAATAACTTTGTAACCAAGGATGCATGATCTTAACTCCATTCTCTATTCTCTCTCATCCTTTTCTGCTTCAAAGGCAGTGTGGGTCTGGGTTTGAAGGCCTGAGTGTCTTGCTGTCCATCCTGGTTCTTCTGCTGCTTGCTAGTGCTGTGACCTTGGGCAGGATACTTCCTCTTTCTCTGGGCCTTCTTCATCTTTCAAATGAGGAATTATAATCGCTGCCTGGAAAGGTGGTTGTGATGATCATTGCAGAAGTGGTCTGGGGAGTCTCCCAGCTCATAGTAGGTGTTCAGTATATATTAATTACTTTCCCACCATCCCTGGGCTCTTTCTGTCTGGGCCCCGGTCCCATCGTCCTGTCCCTCTGTTAACAGGGCTTCAGTTCCCACTGGGGATCAAGTCCTTGGCTTACAGCGTCTTCCTAGATTCAAGTCTCCATGCTTTCCCAAACCACTTGTTGACTGGCCACAGTATGGTGTTTCCCCTGAATGAAGAGATCCTTGTACCAGAGCTGGTCAAGGAGAGTAAACTGAGGACTCATTGAGTTTACGTTCTGTCCCATTGATTTTTCCTCCCTCCACCCCCCACTCCTTTTCAAAGGCTTACACGTTACCTTCTGCCCCAGGGAAAGGAGACGTTGTGTTCATAAATTCATAAATAATTGAAGTCAATGAGGAGATTTGTTTAAAGAAGTGATGCTGAGAATGATTTTTTAAAAATAAATATTTAGGATAATCTGAAGCCAGTAGAGGAATCTCAGGGTTTATTAAAAATAAAACCTGAAAGCGTGTTCTGGAAGGATTCCTTTTCTTTTGAAGTTGAGTAAATGTCAAGAGTAGAAAATAAAGGAAGAACATTTTCTGAGCATGGATGCAGGGCCCTTGAGGGGCCGGTGGGCTGCTGGTCCGTTTGTGTCTGCTGTTAGATATTGGCTGCTATGCAGTCATCTGCTTTTGGGAGTTGTAGGGGGAGGGGAGCGTGGGGGTAGCCTCAGCCACAGAACTGAGGGAGGGGCTGCAGCATTTTGAAGCCGCTCAGCTTCCTTGAGACTCAGAGGGCCAGTGGGTCACACCTGGCAGGAGTCACCCTGGGGGGCTGCAGGTTTCAGATCCTCCTTGTGAGTCAGCGGCAGGCTTCTCGAAGGCTCCTAAGGTCAGTGTCCTTTGGTAACTGTGTGTGTGCTTAGTCGCTCAGTCATGTCCAACTCTTTGTGACCCTATAGATTGTGGCTGCCGGGCTTCTTTCTGTCTATGACATTTTCCAGGCAAGAATACTGGAGTGGGTTTCCATTTCCTCCTCCAGGGGACCTTCTCGACCCAGGGATGGAACCTGGATCTCCTGCATTGGCAGGCGGGTTCTTTATCCCTGGCCCTACCAGGGAAACCCTTGGTATATTTAGTGAGCTACATTTTAGGGATCCCTGCTAAGGAGAAGGCAATGGCACCCCACTCCAGTACTCTTGCCTGGAAAATCCCATGGACGGAGGAGTCTGGTAGGCTGTAGTCCATGGGCTCGCTAAGAGTCTGACTTAACTGAGCGACTTCACTTTCACTTTTCACTTTCATGCACTGGAGAAGGAAATGGCAACCCAGTCCAGTGTTCGTGCCTGGAGAATCCCAGGGATGGGGGAGCCTGATGGGCTGCCGTCTGTGGGGTCGCACAGAGTCGGACATGACTGAAGCTACTTAGCAGCAGCAGCAGCAGCTAAGGCCCACACATCTGGAGGCGTCTAGGTGGTCAAATCAAGGGCTGTGGGGAGGGGCCATGTCGGAGCTGCGGAAACCTTGCAACATGTCCGATACTGGCATGTATGAGTCTCCCAAATCCACTGAGGATTCCCTTGCAGAGTCAGAGGCTGGGACTGGCAGAGAGCCTGCATTTCTGACACTTCCCCATATGATGCTCAGTGTTGTGGACCATGCCTTGAGTAGGGAGAGCCTGGAGGTCCCTACCTCTCATTTACTTGGGACCCAACTGACACTGAGAATGCGAATTGGAATATGACCCTGGAGGCTCCTGGCAGCTGATGGCTTAGTTAGTGGAGGAAGCAGACGTGCCCCAAGTCACACGATAAGAAGATGGTGGGGACCTGAAGGGAGTGTGGAGAAGAGCCCTCCTTTTCCCACCCGGAGGTACTCTGCGGCCCAGCAGGAAGTCGGGGAGGGAAGAGAGGGAGGCAGGGTGAGTGTGGCAGCCTTCACACGTGATGCTGTTGGGAAGGACTGAGCAGGAACCGCATGCTCAGAGTTGCAGGCACCCTGTACTCTTAATTATACCGATGAGGGAACTGGGATCCGGAAGGAGAAGTGTCTTGCCCAAGAGGCAAACGCAGGACTGGAACCCAGGTCTCCTGGCTCCCAAGCATCTGCCCGTGAGTACCTTAGGGCTGCCTTAGTGCTGGGCTCTGAGGCCAAGGTGGGTGGTGGCTGGACATCTTTCCCCGGCACGAAAGATATCTCTGCTCCTGACCTTCCTTGGGCAGGGGAGCAAGCCCTTAAACCCACAGTGGAAAAGAAGACCCAACAAGGGAAAAGTTAAGGCTTTGAAGTCGCACAGCCTGTCAGAGACACGTGGCCTCCTCTCCCCTCCTCGGTCAGCATCCCCAGACCAGGATGGGGAGGAACAGTGCCACGATCCTGCAGAGGAGGTGAGGATGGGAAGAGGCTTGGGCAGCGAGAGCAGAAAAGCTCCATCCTCAGCTCACTTGCTCAAGGAGTCTACTGGGATGGGCCCTGTCTGGCCACTTGGAGTTCTCTGGAATTTAAACCCAGCGCCCACTCAGCAAATACTGTTGGACTGTGGAGCTGAGGTGCCCTGGTCCTGCTGCGCAGTAGCTGTGTGACCTTGGGCAAATCAGAGCACCTTGCTGGGCCAGAACCGCCTGGAACAGAGCTGGGCTGGTGACATCTCCTCTCTGGGTTGTTTGGAGGGCTAAACGATGATGTCTGGACAAGCTGCTAGCCTAGTGCCTTGTATCAATAGAAACACTCCAAAAAGACACCCCTTCCCTGCAAGGACGTAGTCGCAGCTGGGCCGGAACTGCTTTGTCCAGTGCTGATTTCAGGTCAGGACTGTAACCTTCTGGCGTATCCATGGGATATGGATTTGATAGGAGGGCAAGTATTTCTGTTTTGTTTAATCTTTTGGCTGTACTGTGCAGCATGTGGGATCTTATTCCCTGACCAGGGATTGAACCTTTGCCCCCTGCACTGGAAGCAAGGAGCCTTAGCCACTGGGCTTGCCACTGGACCAAGTCCCAAGGGCAGGTATTTCTGTAAGATACTTTCAAACTGCTGTAGTGCCTTAATGCAAAACCGAGAGGCTTGGCACCTCTGGGGTTCTCCTTTGAAAGGGGGAAGAGCCATGGACCTCACGACCTGGTACCTCTTGGTTCACTCACGACTCCCTGAGTGTGCAGTCGTTTGCAAACTGCCTCACATGCCCCGGCACCCCAGTGCCAGTTGTGCAGCTTATTGTGGCTCTTCAGTGCGAGCCTGGCTGCCTCTGCCTGGCGTAGGGCCTGGCACCTCACAGGTGCTTAGGAATCGAGTCCCCTGTCTGCTCTCAGCCTCAGGGACTGTCATCTGCTGGGACTCAGGGAGGAGGAGCGAGCAGCCCAGCAGAGGCCTCCACTGCCAGTTTGTGTGCTGGCCTGGCCCCAGCTTTGCTCAAAACCAGAGGTGAAGTAAAATACAGAAGACAGCGAGGAAGTGAAACTCGGCCAATAACATCCTAAAATGTCTGCCCTGCTCCCCTGAACCCTAGTTCTGCGCATGTCCCTGAGCTCTGAGGGGCCCCAGGGACAACCAGCGGGTGCCTGTAGATCCAGCAGGCCGTGAACCAAAGCGGAGGGGCATTTCATACTCTTTTCCGAACATGTCTTCATAGCTATTGGGTATCCAGTTCACTGCGGAGAAAGCAGATCCATCCTTCTCTTCAATAGGGGTCACTAAGTGAGTACCTACTATGTGCTGGGCCCCGGGATGGGTCCACAGGCGGAATAAATGCTCCGTGTCCCCCGGCCACCCCACACAGGTCCCTAAGGGCCTGAGCAGCTTGAGAAGGCAGGGTTCGGATTGTTTCCTTGGGCTCACCAGAACCCAACCCCTCCAAGCCCACCCTGTCCTTCAGGAATCGGAGAGGCTCTCTGGATGGGTTTGGGGGTGGGCACCAGAGGACGGAGCAGTGCGGTGATTGCAGGGGCAGGGAGGGGAGTGGGAGGTGGGGAGCGAGACAGCATCTCTGACACTTTGTGTGGCATTTATGGCCCAGGCAAGGGCCTCCCTGATGACAGGGTTCCCGAAATGTCACATGGTGTGATTTGGTGATTTTGGGCTTTTGGGGTCTTTTGGTCTCCCTTGTAATGACATTGAGCATGGACAATGTGTACATTCCAGGTGGTGGTTCTTACCTTCACAGTAACTCTGGGAGTTAGGTTATATTACCTCTACCTTCTAGAGGAAGAAACAGAACACTTAGAGGTTAATCAAAGGCAGAGCTGGAATTCAAAGTACTATCTCTGCCAGCTTCAATGTCACCTACTATTGTTGTTGTTTTAAGTTTTATTTGTTTATTAATTTTGGCTGTGCTGGGTCTTCATTGCTGTGTGAGGGCTTTCTCTGGTTGCAGCGAGTGGGGCTGTGCTTTAGTCCCCGTGCGCAGGCTTCTCGTTGCGCTGGCTTCTCTTGTGGGCACAGGCTCTAGGGCGAGCAGGCTTCAGTAGCTGTAGTGGGTGGGCTCAGTAGTCATGGCACACAGCCTTAGTTGTTGCTCGGCATGTGAAATCTTCCCGGACCTGGGATTGAACCTATGTCCCCTGCATTGGCAGGGGGATTCCTAACCACTGGACCACCAGGGAAGTCCCCACCTACTGTTTTTACTGCCTCTTCTGAGTGTACCTCGAGCATAACGAAAGTCCTACAAAGGGAGTTGTCTTCTAGGGAGCAGACTGCTGCGGCTGGATGCTGTTTGGTGTTGGAAGACAGAGGTGGTTTTCTAAGGGAACGTCCCCTTGTGCTAGGCACCCTGCCAACCATCACTGGTGAGAGCTACCTTCCATGAACTTGTCAGCCCAGGAAGTTGAGGATTTATAAATTACTCTTGCAGGTAGATTACTTGGGCTAATTTGAGTAGTGAGATTTTTGGTGAATTTCAGTGTAAAATTGACTTGTGCTATTAACACACTTCTTGTTGCATTTGCTGTTGGGACGTGTAGCACCTTCCTCTGTCCACACGCACCCCCCACAAGACAAAGATCTGGGAGAAGGAAGTGTGCTGTGGGTTCAGGCTCTGGGGTGGATGGTTGAATAGGAAACGAAAGCCCCGGTTTTGGAGCTTGGGTCACTGTAGACTTGAGACAATAAGGTGGATACAGGATGAATTGCCTGCTCATGGTAGTCCCACACTCTCATCCATCTTCAGTGTGTGAATTTGCCAGAATATTCTATGCCTGTGTTTCCTCTTCCCCAGTATTTCTTTTATCTGACTATAAATTGGGTATGTTTAAGCTTCCTAGGTGGGAGAATCAAGAGTCCACGTTTTCTTTTCTAAGAAATTATTTGTTTATTTATTTTTGGTTGTTCCGGGTCTTTGTTGCTGCGTGTGGGCTTTCTCTACTTGCAGCGAGTGAGGGCTACTCTTCAATGCAGCGGCTGGGCTTCTTGTTGAGGTGGCGTCTGTTGTTGCAGAGCATAGGCTTTAGGCATGCGGGCTTCAGTACTTTCGGCACGCGAGCTCAGTAGTTGTGGTGCGTGGGCTCAGTTGCCCCGAGGCATGTGGAATCTTCCCAGACGAGGGCTCGAACCCATGTCTCCTGCATTGGCAGGCGGATTCTTATCTCCTGTACCACCAGGGAAGTCCAGGAATCCACGTTTTCAACACGCACTCTCAGATAATTCTGATGCCTTGCCACCCAGTTAGAGGAACCCCCACGTAGCAGAATCTTTTGCCTGAATACCACCTGATTCTAACTGCTGGGCGTGGGGCAGTTGGCTTAAGATGGAAAGGACCTTGGAGATCACCTAGTCCCATCCTTCTCAGGCTTTTTCAGGCCACCACCCATGCAGGAAAACAGAATTTGTAAGCCTGGGTTGGGCAGTGAAAGAGGAAGCATCTCTTGGCTGGAGGTGGCTGACCCTAGGGCCACCCGCCCGAAGTGCTGAGGAGGTCACTATCTCAACACAGTGTAACCTCATCTAGGAAGCTCTGATTCTCATCCAAGGTGGGAACTTGTTCAGACGGCCCATGAAGGCCCAGAGAGATGATATGAGTTGCCCAGAGTCACACAGGAACTTGGAAGTC
This sequence comes from Capra hircus, assembly GCF_001704415.2. Lineage (NCBI taxonomy): Eukaryota > Metazoa > Chordata > Mammalia > Artiodactyla > Bovidae > Capra > Capra hircus. Next base: position 71,354,846 of record NC_030821.1, on the reverse strand, counting down.
ATCTACACCACTCACTGAAAGAATGAGCCATCAGACCAGGGAGGTGAAAGCCCCACATGGCCAGCTCGTGGCCCAGCAAGGAGTTCTTGTGACCAGACAGCCCAGCTCATGGCCCAGCAAGGAGTTCTTGTGACCAGACAGCCTGTCCTTGGCAAGTGGCCATGGTGCAGAGCCACGGTGGCCTTCCCAGTGCTTACCAGCCTTGGAGGCCCAGTTTCCTGTTCTAACCCGAAACTGATTTTCTGCTAGTTCCCATCAGACAGACACACCCTTCAAGACTCAAAAGCACCAAAGGAGAAAAAAACACAAGAGTCACATCTCAGTCATGAAGTCCAGGAGTCAACCCAGCAGGCAGAACTGCGTGGTGAATTAGGAGACAGTCTCAGGAGAATTTGCCCCTGAAGGATCGTTTGCACACTTGTGATTTTGTATATGTGATGCTGTGCAGTAACCCGTGTGTGTGAATGTATCATGCAAACAGTAGTGTACAGTGATAAAGTTGTACACAATGTATGGTATCCCAAAAAATAAATACATATAAATTAAAGAGGCAAAGTACACTTTCATTCAAGTTTCTTAAAAAGAATGTGGCCCTTTGAGCATAGTTGAGTATACTATTGAGTATAGTTGAATATGGCTACATTAAATGAACATGAGATATATTTCCATTGCACCTTGTGATAGATTGAGGACATCGTGAGAATGTGTAGTTGTCCTGACCCAGTGGCACTCCACGTATTACACGTATATGTTAATAATTAATTATTCCAGGGGGTCTCGCCAGCTTGAGTGCTGTTGACTTTGGAGAGTTTTAGGGGGTCCACCTGCAGTGTGGGAGACCCAGTAGATGGGAAGGACACAACTTCTGGCCTAGTGGAGACTGAATCGGTGTTTTTTTGTTGTTGTTACTGTGAGGCCTGTTCTCTGTTTGCAGTGAGCAGGGGTACCCTTCTACTTGCGGTGCATGGCCTTCTTATTGCGGTGGCTTCTCTTGTTGCTGAGCACAGCCTCTAGGCACTCGGGCTTCAGTAGCTGTGGCTTGTAGGCTTAGTTGCTTCACGGCATGTGGAATCTTCCCGGGGCAGGGATCGAATCTGTGTCCCCTGCACTGGCAGGTGAGTTCTAATCTACTGAGCCACCAGGGAAGCCCACGTCTGTGGTTGAGCACCCCATCCTGGAGTTGATCTGACGGGGTGTCCTGGGCCCTAGGGGGCTCCAACCTTCGGAGATGACCCCACAACCTTGAGGCCCTTCTCCCTCCCCGCAGTGGAACTCTCTCTTTCCCAAGTGGTGTTTCTCAAAGTTTCAGTGGTGAAATGCAGAGGAAGTGTAGAAAAGCGAATTTGCATACTTCTGACTTCACCCTTGCCGTCTCCCTCTTAGAAGTAAATGAGGAATAGTCGAGGCATGTGACCTTTTGAATATCCCGCCACCCCTTTCCCCCAGGGACCCTCCCCGCTTCCAGGATCATGGCTGGGGATGGGATTGGAAAATACTTCTCTCCAGCTAAATTGATCTTCGTCTCAAGACCTCAGACATTTAAAATGCAAAGAAAAGGAACCTGATCTCTTGTTCCCGATCATATTAAGTGGGGCAGGAGGGAGGGAGGGTTTGATTCCACCTTCGAGCTTTTTCTCCTGTGTGTTACGGGGCTGCCACTCAATCAGAGCGGGGGTGGGGAGGTCGAATAGCACCTGAGATGCACCTGTTCCTAAGAGCTCGCTCGGGAGGAAACCCAGTGGGTGCCCTGTCACCCAGCCTGGATGCCTGGGAGCCGTGTCATCCTGCAGAGGCAGGTGTGTCTTCTTGCTGGTGGCCAGCTGGGTCCTTCCTTTATCAACCTTTCTGGGAAGTCGTGGCAGTTTATTTTTATGTTTACATAATTTTATTTACTGGTTTGCTGAGTCTTCGTTGCTGCGTGGCCTTTTCTCTGCTGCGGCGATCGGGGGCTACTCTCTAGGTACAGTGCTTGGTCTTCTCAACGTTGTGGCTTCTCTTGTTGTGGCTCACGGGCTTGGTTGCTCCATGGCATGTGGGATCTTCCCAGATCAGGGATCAAACCCATGTACCCCGTATTGGCAGGCGGATTCTTTATCACTGAGCCACCAGGGAAGCCCAACAGCTTTGTTGAGTGTCCAGAAAAGCCCTTGTTTTTTCCATTCCCTTCCTCCTCCCTTCTCCTGTTGGGCCCGGTACCTTCCAGAGGAAGTGACAGGTGAGTCAGGCTGTTGTGCCACTGTCCAGATGAAAGGAGCTCCAGCTGCTCGCCAAGCCCTGAGCCGGGGAGCTGAGTCATCCGGTTCCGCACCCTCGCCCTTTTGAGAGTCAGAGCTAGAACATAACAGCTAAAAAGCTGGTGGTGGGAGAGGTTTCTGCCTGGGCCCATCATCTCATTTAATCCTTATTAGCCAGGAGATGTAGTTTAGCTCCCAACGGGTGGCCTATCGGGTGTTCAGTTCAGTCATGTCCGACTCTTTGCGACCCCATGGACCGCAGCATGCCAGGCCTCCCTGTCCATCACCAACTCCTGGAGTCTATCCAAACTCAGCTTTAGTCAAAGGTTTCGTCCTTGGGTAAAGCTGAAGCTTACGGCCACGCCAAGGTTTTCGTTCCCTGAGGGTGTGGGTGTCGTCTGCCGCCCGGAGGGCGGAAGGCACTGGGAACCTGCTGCTGGGCGCAGGCCTCTGCCTTTCTGTGTGAGCAGCCCTGGCAGTTGCTTCATGCCACTTCCCTTCTCTGTGGCGGAGGTGTCATGGAGCATCCTTCTAGGAGGGGGAGGCCGGGAGTGTGACAGGCTGCCACCTCCCTGTGTCCCTTTCCTGAGGGCCACACTCTGGGGGTGCTCCTGGCTGCCCTCTGGACTGCGGGGAGGGGTCTGTCCTAGGTCTGCCCTGCTCTCCCTGCCCATCTCCCTTTCCTGTCCACACCCCACGCCCCCTGCAAGCCTCCCAGCCTGGGTCGAGCCCTCCCTGGGAGAATAGTTGAGAGCTGACTGGAGAACAGGCCTCTGTGAGTAGATGCACTGGGGAAAAAAGCCTTTGTCCAAGTTTGAGCCCAGCTGAGTGTTGTTGGCGCTGAATTAAAGATGAGCCTCCTGGCTGGCTGTTCTACTTCGCATTGACCAAACACTGTATCTTGAACCTTAAAAATAAAAAAAAAAAAAGGCAGGGAAAGAAGTCAGAAAGGGGCTGTTATGACAGAAAATAGAGGCCAAAGTCTAATAACAGTACCTTATAGCGGTGGAATGCTTTGAGTTCATGTTGTGGCCGCTAAGGCCCAAGAACTGGGCCTTTTCCTCTTTGAGGTCTGCAGGTCAGGCTTCACTGTAGCCCTCAATCCAAGAGTGTTTGTAGGATGAGTGCATTATTTTTTTTTTTCCCAGAGAATTGAAGCCCAGGGAGGCCGAGTGATTTGCCTGGGGCTGCACAGCTGGGAAGGGCCAGAGTTGGAACTCAGTCTTAGTCCTGGCTCTTAAGCTCCAGTTGGTGGCCTCCTCACAGATGCACTTCAGGCTAGCAGGGAATTCAGAAGTCAGAAGACACACCTAATGAATGAAAAGGGCATTTACTGAGGGCTCATCCCTCCGTTAGGGCTTCCCAGGTGCCCTAGTGGTGAAGAACCCGCCTGCCAGTTCAGGAGATGCAGGAGGCATGAGTTCGATCCCTGGGTCGGAAAGATCCCCTGAAGGAGGAAATAGCAACCCACCCTAGTATTCTTGCCTGAAGAATTCCATGGACAGAGGAGACTGGCGGGCTACAGGCCATGGGGTCACAAAGAATCAGAAAGGACTGAGCGACTAACACTTTCACTGTCACCGAGGAACTGGGAAGATGAATAATTTGGGGGTGGGGTACCTTGTAGTCACTCTGTTTTGTTCCTTAGGGCTTACCAGGTGGTGCAGTGGTAAAGAACCCACCTGCCAATGCAGGAGATGTGAGAAACGCAAGCTCGAACCCTGGGTTGGGAAAGATCCCCTGGAGAAGGAAATGGTACTCCAGTACTCCAGTATTCTTGCCTGGGAAATTCCATAGACAGAGGAGCTGGCAGGCTACAGTCCATGGAGTTGCAAAGAGTTGGACGCGACTGAGTGTGTGTGTGTGTGCACGCGCACACACACACACGCATTTTGCTCCTTAAGCTGAGTGGTGGGCACAAGAGGTGGTTTTATTCTTTTTTTTTAAATGTCTGAAATAATGCAGATTAAAGCTTTTAAAATAAAGTTTCAAGCCAGAGGTGATTTGAAGGTGCTATCTTGGGAGGGTCTGCAGCCAGTTGAGGGGAAGTTCCTCTTCTCCGTGCATCTAGCCATATAAGGACCAGGCTCGCACGCTCAGGACATGCTGAACTGAACTGCCTGGACGGTCTGAGCCAGGCTTTATAGACAAGGTGACAGTTTGAATTTTAAAGGCCACTGCTCGGAAAAGCATTTCAGACAAAGGGAACAGCATGTGCAAAAGGCAGCAGCAGTCAAGGAGCTATAGGCAAATGGGTGGATTGGCTTAGCTTAGGAGCCATCCTTCAGTGTGTTTTCCTCTTGATCATTTATACTCAGAGTGGCTCAGAATGCTGATGCTGGGAAAGACAGAAGGTAAGAGGAGAAGGGGGCAACAGAGAATGAGATGGTTGGATGGCGTCACTGACTCAGTGGATGTGAGTTTGAAGATAGCGATGGGCAGGGAAGCCTGGCGTGCTGCAGTTCATGAGGTCACAACGTGTCAGACATGACTTGGCAACTAAACAGTAAATTTATACTCAGAATGGCTGAGAATCCAGGTTGGTGGTAGAGCTGACTCGGGATAGACTCTCCTCTGGTATGGAAACAAGTCAGTTTGCTAAGAGCACTTTGATGTTTATCAGGACCTTAACTTTAAGAGAGGTTGGTCCCAGCCCAAGGAGGTTCGCACCAGCTTCAAATGCACAAAGTCATTGATAAACGGAGACTCTGATAGAGGAGCTAGACCAGCAGAGAGTAAACGCTGGTGAGAAAGATCATCTTTTATAGAAAAAGAGCCAAGGTTGCCATTGTCTGACACTAAGGACTCATCTGGGAAACTGCTGCGTGCCCTGGGGAAGCGGTGGAGGCAGAAGGGCCCATCTTTCTGTTTAGTAGCTTGGGGAATCATGTATTAATATATTCAAGATCGTTTTCTTTGAAAACATCTCAAAGCCAATGAAACTCCCTGGGGAGCCAGATTAAAGCAGTGATGGGGAATTTCATCAGCACTTAATCAAAGACATTGACTGTTTTCTGGGCCTGACTGGTGACTCTCCCATTGTTGACTTTAATTGTGGAAATGTGTTCATTAGCATTTTATTCGGGCTGGCCCAGGGTGTCAGCCTTAGTTTGCCCACTTTGATCTCCGGGATGTCATTGACTTTCTAGGGGGATCCTTGGGACTCCTGGCCATCTCTGCCACTCATGTTCAAATTCAGGCCAGACTTGCACCCAGATTTCAGAAGAGAGGTCCTTCTCCACACCCCTGGCTCCTGCCTGGGTTGAGGAGAACGGTTTGTGGGCAGCTGTCATTGGCAGGGACCTTAGCCAGTGTCTGGTGTAGTGGTTAGATGAGAAGACTGAAGCCTCCTGATGACAGCGAACGTTCTGATGGTCTCAGCTTCTGAGCTTCATTCAGTTCGGTTGCTCAGTTCTGTCCAACTCTTTGCGACCCCATGGACTGCAGCACGCCCGGCTTCCCTGTCCATCACTAACTCCCAGAACTTGCTCAAACTCATGTCCATCGAGGCAGTGATGCCATCCAACCATCTCATTCTCTGTCGTCCCCTTCTCCTGCCTTCAGTCTTTCCCAGTGTCAGGGTCTTTTCCAATGAGTCAGTTCTTTGCATCAGGTGGCCAAAGTATTGGAGCTTCAGCTTCAGCATCAGTCCTTCCAATGAACACTCAGGACTGATTTCCTTTAGAATGGACTGGTTAGATCTCCTTGCAGAGCTTCATTAAGTGCCTCTTTTAATCTACCAGAGACGGGCTTCCCAGGTGCCTCAGTGATAAAAGAATCCTCCTGCCAATGCTGGAGATGCAAGAGACGCAGGTTCGATCCCTGGGTCGGGAAGATCCCTTGGAGAAAGAAATGGCACCCACTCCAGTATTCTTGCCTGGAGAATTCCATGGACAGAGAAGCCTGGCGGGCTGCAGTCCATGGGGTCGCAGAGAGTCAGACACAATTGAGCGCGCACACAGTCCCCAGCGAAGCTGCAAGTCCACAGGATTTTTAAATGCAGTCTCGATGAGCTGTGTGACAACCTAGTGGTAGAAGACGGGGAGGGGTGAGGCAGGAGGAGCTGCGTGGTCCAGAGCAACTTAGCCTGACTCTCCCACCGGGGACCAATTAATTCAGCAGGAAGTTATGGTTTACATTTTGCCCTGGAAACTCAGGCTCTGCACACATTTCTGGACCTTGGCCCTCAGAGCATCCTCCCCGCAAGTTTTGTTTAATCACGGTCATGGTTGAAAACTCCCAGCATTTTTCCCCCTGATTTTATTAGCTAGTCCTTACCCACATTTCATCTGCTTTCTCTTAAACACTTTTTTGGGGTCTGTGTTTATAGACCTTGAGTAAACACACATCCTTGACTTTAATTAGAAAGCCAGCAATGGCCAGAAAAGGGGGCTCATTCTATTTGTCTTGTACTGGGACTGTTGAAAGAGTAAGACAGGGGATCCCCTAGTAGCTAGCAGAGACACCCGAGGATGAAGAATTATGTGGTCTCCCTGCTCCACAGCAGATCAGGTGCTCTGAGTCAGCTGACATCACATCGACATTACCTGCAATAGATCACCTGAGGTTACCTTTGATTCATTCATTCATTCATTCACCAGAGGGATACTGCCTTTCTGTAACACCATCAGACCTTAGCGGGCAGCAGCGATTTTTGCCTGTGTTCACTCCTGCTTCTTCACCTCTAGAATAGAGCATCCCGTGGGTGTTCAGTAAATATTTGTGTCATGAATAAGTGAGTACCCGACGTTCCATCATTAGGATCCGTTTCTTTGTTTAAATCACAGGCTCCTATCTCCTTGCATCTTAGAACAGTGCTCTGGGGGAGGGTGAAGAATACAGTAGGTGCCAACAGCAAGCTGGTCACAGGAGGGCAGATGGAACTCTGTGACTGCTGGGGAGAAAGTGAGCCAGCAGCTGGCTCAGGAGTCCAGTCTGTCTGGAAACTGATATGAAGAGAGTAGGATTAGAGGCTCTGCTAGTTGTATGAACAGGAATCTTGGGCAGGTCACCCAGGCCCTCTGAGACAGACTTCCTGATCTAGAAACCAACGGGCGGAAGGATAATGCCAGACTCTTACCTAAAGAGTCAACTTGCCCTGCCCCCTGGGTTTCAGTTTCTCCTCTATCGTCTCAGCTCTTCCCACTGGGGCTTCCTCAAGGCATTTATTCTGCCTCCACTGTGTCAGACACCATACCAGGCCCTGGGTGAGGACGGTGGTGTTGGAGGTAGATGAGTCCTCTTTTCATCTAAGCCGGGGTACTGAAATGGAGCGAGAGCCAGCAGTGATACAGGGAGCTGGGGTGGGAGATGTGCAACCCGGCCAAAGAGATCAAGGAGGGCTCCCTGGAGGAAGTGGCATCTTAAAGAGTAGGGGCTATGTTTTCTTACTCTTTAGATTCCTAGCTCTAAGCAGAGTAGCTCACATATAATAGGTATTTGGGAAATGAATGATGGATGAGCAAGTAAGTGTAACAGTGCTTTATAACCAGAAAGTGTAAAACAAGGGGCAGGTGTTGGTGTTATGGTTTGTGGAGGGTAAAGCAGGGGCACTTAGGGCAACCTTTATATCCCAGCTTCCTGAGGACCACCTGTCGCCAAGAGCTAAGATCTCCCTTAGAGCACAGCCATCTGGGAAATGGAGTCTGCCTCTGCCTTTTGTCCCACGACTCAGGGATGGAGACTGTCCCAGGATGGACATTTATAGCCAACTCAGTGGCCAGCAGCCCTTCCTAATGGGATCTAAAGTTGGACATACAGATCTTGTTCTTGGGCTAGGTCCTAGGGCTAGTGGCTGACTCAGGAAGTAGCTCGTTTTGTGTGTGTGTGTTTATAAATGGAGTGGCTGCCCAGCAATTGCTAAAAAAAAATGTCTGTAGCTTAGCTTATATTCAGATCACTAATTCTGCGTTGTATTTGCCATCCCCAATGCAGAACTTGCTTGCTTTTTATCCTTTCCTTTAGCCAGCTGAACTTCTGGAAGCCAAGGATGATAACTGATTCATCTCTGTAACCCTAGAACCCAGCAGGAGGCCTGGCACATCTGGATCTTGAAACAGTTCGCTGAATAAATGAACAAACAAGTGAATGAATGAACCTCAGTTTATGCCACTGAAGTTACCCGGGACGTAGGTGAAGCCAGACGTCTTCACGGGGTAGAGAGAAAGGGGTGTTTCTGGAAGTGACCTTATGCTGCTCTGTTAGGTGTTTTGCAATAGCAGATGCTTGAAATTCTGCTTGACACTTGCTCTCTGTGGTGAGAGATGAAGTAACACTTCCTTTGTTCACACTTGGCTCTGAGGCTGGGTAGACAGCGGCCTCTCTCACGTCCTCCACCCTGGGAGCCCCTGGGTCCAGTCTGTGGACCAGTTATGGTGAGACAGGACTCGTGGGTCTGCAGTAGTTCGGTGAATTGGTGTGTCTTACGGGCATTTTCTGTATTTCCTATATCTCAGCATCCTTCCCACCTTCCTGTCTGGGGGAACCCCCAAGAAGTAAATCTTGCAGGGGAGCAGAGCTTTGACTCCCAGTACAGAAACCAAGGGGGACCAGTTGTTCTTTTTTCCCACATTGGGCTGTGGCATGCGGCCTGCGAGCGGCCACGCGGCTTAGATTCCAGGTTGAGTGCAGCAGTGATGCAGGTGAGTTAGAGGTTCCTCGAAGTCAGGAATACCCTAAGCAGACATCCGTTGGCATGTCCTTGGCCCAGTCTCCCCTGCTCCTTTATCCCAGACTGGTTCTCCGGCCTGCCTGGAGTTCTGGGAGCTTCCCCTAATTTTCTCATCAAATTCCTTTTTTTTTCTTTGCTGTTGTCTGTAACCAGTGACCCTGACTGACAGATACCACCGAGGCAGAGTGGGGCACCCCACCCCTGTTATGGGAGGTGGGTGAGCTTGCTGCGGAGGCTTCCCGTCTCCTGCCTTCCTTTTTGTGGTGTCGACACCACTCAGCCCGATCCCATTCCTCGAAGACCCAGTCTGCTGCAGGTCAGGTGTGTAAACATTGGGCCACCTACTGTGTGTCAGGCGTTGTGCTCGCAGACACAGGAGTGCAGAGACCAGGAGTCCCTAATCTTGGCAACCGGGGGCTTTCTGGCCATTCATTCCTTCAGCTGGTATTTACTGAGTGCCAGCAGGCACTGTGCTGGGACGTGGGGGTGCAGAACCAAAGAGAGGAAATGTTTGTCCTTTGGAGTTTTCATTTCAGCTCTTGAGCCTGTTGTTTCTTTAAACATGTCTTATTCTTTGACTGTTTTTTCATTAGTGTATATTTGTGTGTGTGTGTGTGTGTGTGTGCACGTGCCCACACGGCAGCACACAGCCTAGTAGAAGAGACAGGGAAGAAAAAGCCATTTTCAAATGCTGGGAAGGGCCATAGCCTTGATGAAGACTAGGCAGAGAGGTGGCCACCGCAAGGCGTGAAGGATGAGAAGGCTTCAGGCTGCCATGTGCTTCCACAGGGTCCGCCCTGGTCGCTGCCCTCTGTTACCTTGATAAGGACAGTCTGGTCCAGATATTTGCTGAGGGCGCAAATATCCGATGGCTCCATACGTATTGATTCAAGTGCTTGTCAAAATCAGAGATTATCTGGGGACTATCTTAATTTAGGTTCTCTTAAAATAATCAGCGAGATGGAAATTTCAGAACACCAAAACGCTCACATCTGTGCAGACATGAAACTTTTTCTTTAGAATCAACGGTGAGTGGGGAGGACCAGGGCAGGGGTCAACTCAGTGGAAACTGCAGGTGTTTCTCCCACTCTCCCCTCTTCATCCTCTCGTTCATCTAGAACTTGACCGATGATCCGGGTCTTCTCGCCAGGCTTTCTTGGTCTCTTGTCCCGTTCCCTCTTAGATTTGAAGCCAAAGTGAGGACCCTTTCAGTTCCTATGCACTCCCTAGGACAGGGCCCTCAAGGGCTTCTGCAGCAGTGGGGTTTCTAGGAAGGTCACCTGTACGAGCCCTACACGCTGGCCACATCCTGCATGGGCTATTTTTGTTTGTTTGTTTTCGTGACAGCTCCACTGAGGTATGTGGTAGACAGAATCATGTCCTCCCAGAGATGGCCAGGTCCCAGTCTGCAAGACCTGTGAATATTTACCTTTCAAAGGGACTTTGCTGACGGGACCGAGGATCTTGAGATGGGAAGCTCTTTCCGGATTATCCAGGTGGGGCTTATTATAGGAGAATGGAGGGTGAGGGTCAGAGAAGGAGGTTTGATGATGGAAACAGAGGGTCAGAATCAGATTTGAAGATGCTGATACTGCTGGCTTTGAAGCTGGTTTGAAGCTACAAATCACAGGGTACTTGCAGCCACCAGGAAAGGGAGAACAGACAATCCCCTGGAACTTCTGGAGAAAGCTTGGTTTTGATTGCAGCTTGGCGAAGCCCATGCTGGATTTCTGGTCTCCAGAATTATAAGACAGTACGTCTGTATTTGAAGCCACTACATTTGTGGTAATTTGTTAGAGCAGCCATAGGAAACCAATGCTTGGTATATTTTATGTATCTAAAGTCTACCCATTTCAGTGATTTTTTAGTTATTTTACTGAAGGGTGCAGCCATGGCCATAATATAGTTTTTAGAACACTTTCATTACCCTGATGAGATCCTTCATGTCCCTTTACAAATAATCTTTGTCCTCAATCCCAGGTAACCAATAATCTACTTTTGTACCTGTGGAAGTCGCTCAGTCGTGTCCGACTCTTTGCAACCCCATGGACTGTACAGTCCATGGAATTCTCCAGGCCAGAATACTGGAGTGGGTAGCCGTTCCCTTCTCTAGGGGATCTTCCCAACTGAGGGATCGAACCCAGGTCTCCCACATTGCAGGCAGATTCTTTACCGTCTGAACCACCAGGGAAACCCAAGAATACTGGAGTGGGTAGCCTATCCCTTCTCCAGCAGATCTTCCCAACCCAGGAATCGAATTGGGGTCTCCTGCATTGCAGGTGGATTTTGTACCTGTACTTCTATATAAATGTCTATAAACTTGCCTTTGGGACATTTATGTAAGTGGAAGAGCCGACTCATTGGCAAAGGCCCTGATGCTGGGAAAGACTGAAGGCAAAAGAAGGGAGCGGCAGAGGATGACATGGTTAGAGCACCACCAACTCAATGGACATGAATTTGAGCAAGCTTCAAGAGATAGTGAAGGACAGGAAAGCCTGGCCTGCTGCAGTCCACGGGGTTGCAAAGAGTCAGACATGATTGAGTGAGTGAACAACAACAACAACAACAGGTGTAAGTAGAAGATATGATGTCTTGTGTCTGGCTTCTTTTACTGGGTATAAAGTTTTTGAGGTTCATGCACATTGATGATGTTAGTACTTTGGTCCTCTTGATTATAGAAAAAATAGGCGGTTGTGCAGTATATCACATCATTTCTCCACTCTCCGGCTGATGAACATTTGCGTTGTTTTCACTTTGGGGCTGTTAGGATTAATGCTGCTATGAACATTGGTGTGCTAGCCTTTGTGAATGTGGGTCTTCATTTCTCCTGGGTAGATGCCTAGGAGTGGAATTTGGTGGGTTGTGTGGATTTCTGTATTTAACTTTTTGAGAAGCTGACAAACAGGTTTCCGAAGAGATTTCACTATTTTTCATTCCCACCAACAGTTCATGATGACTCTCCTCCACCCACTCCCAGTATAAGCCCCACTACTCAAGAAATTATTAGTAATAGTCTGTTGAGGTTCTAGATTCCTGATCCGTGATCCATCCTACATTCTCGTATCACCAGGTGTGTTTGGGGCATTTGTAAAAATTTGGGGATTTGGCATTGGATGAGACCTGATGATATTTATATTTTAATATAAACAATGAAGCAGAAAGTTCAGGCAGAACATACACTGAGTGAATTAAAGGGTTAACTGGATATCCTTTCTTTTATCATTATTATTTTTCAAATTGAAGTATAGTTGATTTACAGTGTTGTGTTAGTTTCAAGGACACAGCAGTGGTTCAGTTATATATATTCATTTTCAGATTCTTTCTCCTTATAGCTTATTACGAAATATTGAATCTAGTTCCCTGTGCTATATAGTAGGTCCTTGTTGGTTATCTATTTTGTATATAGCAGTGTATATATGTTAATCTCAAACACCTAATTTATTCCTCCCCTGCTTTCCCCTTTGGTAACCATAAGCCTGTCTTCTGTGTGTGTGGGTCTATTTCTGTATCACCGTTTGCTGCTGCTGCTGCTGCTCAGTCGCTTCAGTCGTGTCCGACTGTTTTAGATAAGCAGTACCATGTGATATTTGTGTTTCTCTGGCCTCTTTCCCTTGGTATGATAATCGCTAGGTCCATCCGGGTTGCTGCAGGTCCCTTTCTTCTTTGTTTGTTTATTTTTGGCTGTGCTGGGTCTTCATTGCTGCACACGGACTTTCTCTAGTTGTGGCAAGAGGGGCTGCCTTTTGTCACCACGCGCGGGCCTCTCATCTCAGTGGCTTCTCTTGCTCGGAGCCCTGGCTCTAGGGTGCGTAGGCTTCAGTAGCTGTGGCTCCCGGGCTCTGGAGCATGGGCTCAAATGGCGGCGGCACATGGGCTTAGTCGCCCTGCAGCATGTGTGATATTCCCGGGCCAGGGATCGAACCGGTGTCCCCTGCACTGGCAGGTGGATCCGTGCCTCTCTTACCCCAAGCAGATCGGCCACACATCAGCACGTGCTTGCCCCCCTCTCCCCACCAACTCCGTTCCATCTTCTGCTTGGAAGTTCTGCTTCCCCCCATCGGAGCCTCTCTAGACTCCCCAGACTCGGTGGATGGAATTGGGGGCTGGGGAGCAGACACAGGGTTCCGTCTATAGATAGATGTCTGCCCGGAGGGAGTTGGGGGGTGAGAGGCCCTGACTCTGTCATGGGGGACGGCAGGACTGACCGATGAGAGCCAGATAGAAAGCCTGATCGTTCAGTCTGGGCTTGCTGGCAGGTGGATCCCTGCCGCTTCCTCACTGACAGCAGTGAATAGAACACTGGCTTGATTTGGGGGCAGAGATGGGGAGGAAATCTCGCAGGCATCACATGTTCTGTGCGGGAAGGGCTGTATAGACTTCAGTGTCTTAAATTCCATCTGATCCCACAAGGGAAAAATTGAGTAATTTTATGGCAACTGGGAGAGGTTTTCAGGCCTTTGAGGAGAAACTTGACAGTGGGGATTCTTGGCCAGTTTGGGGTGACCAGGTTGTCGAGTTTGGGCCCTGGAGCCAGCCGACCGTGGGGGGCGTCAGACCAAGAAGTGGTTAGTCCCCAGGCAGGAGGGCAGACACTTAGGGCCTGACCCTGCATGAGGGAAAGGTGCGGACGCTGTGGTATTGGCGGGGCTGAGTTAGAGGATGATCGTGGCCTGTGTGTTGAGCAGTTGATGGGCAGCGGGAGGAGAAAGGCTCTGGGAATTCAGGGTGATGACCCGGGTCTGCCAAGTAGCCACGGCCTCAAGTAGAGCTCAAGGGATTCCAACTCTGTTCCATGGATGATGTTTCTGCCATTTTTTGAAGACGAGGAAACTGAGGCCCAGAGAGGTAAAGTGGCCTGCCTAAAGGCCACAGTGAGTGAAACGAGCTGCCAGAAATTCGAGCTCCAGGCTGTTTCTGAAATCTTTGTTACCCTGCAAGAGGCGTTTTCTTTAGAGACGCATGGGATGTACAGAGAACAAAACAAACCACGCTGAGTGATGAACAAATGTCCTCAGGACACGTTGCTGGGTCCAGGGGAGGGGAGACACTTTTATAGAGCCCACCCCCTACCTCCTCGCCCAGGCCCACATTAGGAAGTAGAGGTCGCCTCTTATTGCACAACCAGCAGCTGTTACTGTCTGTGTTGCCCCTGTTGGTGTTGTTTATGGGCAGTGGAGAGGGTGAGAAACCGCACCAAGCCTCAGGCCTGGAGGGCTCCAGCCCCTCTGCCAGGAAACAGAGACCCTGTTTTGAGACACTCAGCGAGATGTGATGCAAAGAGCAGAAAATATCAAAACATACAGCATTTCTCCATGGCTCACATTTTCAAGTGAGTGTATATGAATTAGTATTGTAACAGAGTAAATGGAGATAAGGTTATTATTTATAAACTTTTGGAGGGGAAAAAAAGCAGAGGACCTGGTGTTTTGTCTTGGCTCCTCTGTTTCCTGTCTGTGTGACCCCGGGTTGTCATTTCACTTCTTGGAATCTCAGTTTCTACTTGTGTAAAATGGGAAGATTGCACTGGAAGTCCTCTGAAGTCTTTCTTGCAGTGAACTCTGTGTAATTATAAATGCTGTCAGTTTGTGTTCCATGCCAAGAGAAGCTTTATCTATAGATTTTTTCCGGTGACTTTGGATGCAATGTACACAGCTGGCCGATTTTTCAACGAAAACTTGGGGTGGTGATGGGGAGTTTTAATTTACACAACAAAGGCTTGACTCAGAGCCACTTTATGGCTTTGGTGGGTGTTAGAAAGCTCTTGGGAGAGTCCTGATAGTTTTTCTGTGGGGACGAGGCTGTGTTGATGAGGTTCTTTCAACATTGCCTTCACCCCTGTGAGGAGTGGGGGCTGTGACCTCAGTGGGCAGGATGTGGGTTACAGAACATGAGGGGTCACCTTTGTACTGCAAGAGCTTTTGGAATCAGCTGGCATGGGTTGGAGACACTTCCTGTCTTGGGGTTGGGAACCTGGAGTTGAGAGCGATCTCGGCATAGGTGTGCGAGGCTGGGCTGGAGGAGAGTTCTCCGTTCTTGGAGAACTCATGTCGTCACATACTGGGATGGCAGCTTTATGAGCTGCATTAGAGGGACTTGCATCGTGATCTTCGGGCCATATAGGGCCACTGAAAGATCCATGTATTAGAACAGGTAACCGGTGATGTTCATAGCTTGTGAGATGGAGAGCAAGAGACCAGAGTCTGGGGGTTCAGTGGGAGAGAGATGCCCTCTTTGCATGAAATGGAGAGCAGGGGGCCCAGAGCCAACCTCTCAGATGCCATCAGTAAGCCATCGAGTCACATGAACTGGCAGCCAGGGCAGGAAGCGGGGTCTGGTAGCAACCAGCATCTTCTTGTGCACCCACTGAGAAATGTATCAGACCGTGCTCTGGGTTCCAAGTAACAGAAACCAAACTCAAGCTGGCTTAGGTTTGAAAAAGATCATTTATTGTGAAACAGTCAGGGGTGGCTGATACGGGCCCAGACCACGCTGGCTGGCGTGTATCTCCCGCTGTTTCTTTGCCTTGCCTTCCTTGCATCTTGTTTCTCAAGGCGTCTCTCCCTGTGAGATAGATTCAGGCTCTCAATCTTTCATGTGAATAGCCCTGTGTTATGGGAGAAGATACTCTTTTCTGATGACGTCAGCCAAAGTGTTCGAGAACTTCCTTATTGGCCAGTTAGGGTCACATGACCATTCTTGAGCCCACATGCTTGTTCTTGAAGCAGCATCGGTTCTGGAAGACTCCATGCTTTGACACACCAGCCCCTGGGGCACATGGTGGGAGGGTCAGGGGGTGCCCCCGAGGACACTGGTACCATCCCAGAGGGGCTGGAGGCTGGGCAGGGCGGAGCCCAAAGTTCCCTTTTGCCTGGTGAGGGTTAGGGTGGGTTAGGGTGGGAGGTCAGGGCAGACTTTCCTTTCGTTTGACCAGGGAGGCTTCTGAGCTTGGATGGAGTGAGTGGCCCGGAGGGAGGGAGGCGCTGTGGGTCCGTGGCCTGTCCCAGGTGCCGCTGCCCCGTGAGTCAGTCTTTCCTTCTCTTCCTCCAGCAAACTTGTATTGAAGGCTTGTTCTTCTGAATCCCTCAGAGTGTCATTTGCATTCTTCATGCCTCTGAACTGTGCCCAGGGTTGATGCTCAGAATGTTTAACATTGGGCAGCCACCAGAGTCCTTTCTGGAAGTTTCCACAGTGCTTGACATTCATCCTTTCCTAGCTGGGGCCCGTCTGGGGGCTCTGGGTGGGGGGTGTGGCAGCCGGGGAGAGGGGCTGTGGACAGTACCCCTTTCCCAGCCTGTGTCAAGTCCTTCGGGATTTTAACAGCTGGGCAGCCATGCTGGTGTGAAGCAGCCCAGCACTTCCTGTTTGAGCTCTCTCAGGGTGGCACTGGGGAGCTGGTGCTCACTTGCCCGCCTCCCCCAGCCGTCCTCACACTCACCGCCCCCTGCCCCACTCCCACCCCCAGCCCCAGGGCTTCCATGGACTGCCCACAGAGGGAATGCACCATTGATTTTTTGTACAGGTCGCCGGAGAGGGGCCAGGAAGCGGGTCCTGTAAACGGCAGCTCTCTCTTGCTCACCCCGCTCCCTCAGCTGGGCTGTGTGGTTATTCAGATCAAATGCCCTTTCCTGTGAACTTCGTTGAGGCCACAACCGCCCACACTGACTCTCTTTGCACCTAAGTTTTCTTTTTTTTTTTTTTCCTGTGAGCAATTCAGGTTTATAGGCTTTGGAGAGTGTGCAAATATTTGATTTTAATTCAGGAAGTCTGGAATGAAGAATAGAAAGAGTTACTTCTTGTTTATTTTTTTCCGGGGGACTCGGGGTGGGGGATGGGGAGGGGATGATATGATGAATCCAGCCACTTGATCCTCCAGGACGGTGCTCCCAAGAAGACAGGCCAGGCCCAGGGCAGTGGGCTGGGTCCACCAGCCCAGGGTGGCCTGTGCGAAGAGAAGGGTCACAAGAGGGTGCATAGTTTGGAGGCTTCTGTGGGTCTGAAATGGAGCGTGGAGCAGATGATAAGAAGGGTAGTGCCTGCCACCTGAATAATAGCTACCAGCTGTTGGTACTTCCTACTGGCCGGCCGTGGAGCCCATCTGATCCCTTTGACTGATCTCAATAAGCCTCTCCACAAACCTGAGTGGTAAATACCATCATCCCTATTTACAGCTGAAGAAGCCAAGCCCCGAGAGGTTAAGAAATGTGTCCAGGATCATCCAGCTACTCTGGCAATTCGAGTCTGTCAGGCTCCAAGGCTGTGCTAAAAACCAGTGCCCTGTATACTGCCCAAGGTGTGTTCATAGACTCCATGGACTGTTTGGGGGATAATTTGTTGTTTAGTAGGTAAGTTGTGTCCGACTCTCTGTGACGCCATGGACTGTTGCCCGCCAGGCTCCTCTGTCCATGGATTCTCCAGGCAAGAATTCTGGAGTGGGTTGCCATTTCCTTCTCCAGGGGAATCTCCTCGTCCCCGGAAGAACCCACATCTCCTGCCTTGGCAGGTGGATTCTTTACCGCTGAGCCACCAGGAAAACCTTTGAGGATAAGTGGCATCCTATAAATCAGAGCCTGAGGCTACTGATAAGCATTTATTCTGGTGGTCAGAGCCTGCATACTGACTTATAAGAGGGAGGAGAAAAAGTGCGGGTGAGGGTGGACACAATGGCAGTGAGCCCCAGCCTGGGGTATCAGGGAGGGAATGAACCCAGGAACCCAGAGTTCCTGTCCCGGCCCTGCCCCAGCATCATGGGGCCGTGGGTGAGTCATACTGTCGCTAGCTTCTGGTTTCCTTTTCAGTGAAATGAGAGTAACAACCACAATAATAGCATCTGTCGTGGGCTGCTTTGGTGCTGGGTGCAGCCATGGGACGCCAGGACGGAGAGGTGTACAGATTAGGGCTTCTGCTTGGGGTGCTTGGGGATAGTGAGGAAGGAGGGCCCTCCCCACCGAGGCTGCATGTGAGACACGGGACAGCTCGGGCCTGGTGAACCGGAAGTGTCTCTGCCAGTTGGGGCAGGAGGGAGGCGAGCAACTTGTGGCCTAGCTGTGGTGTCAGGGTCCCCCAACCATCTATTGTCCCTGCAGCCAGAGGGAGGGACTTGTTAACAAGGGGACTTCTCTCCCCACCCCTAGTTCTGCCTCGTGCTCATGTGCGCACAGTCACGTCCGACTCTTTGCAACCCCATGGTCTGTAGCCCGCCAGGCTCCTCTGTCCATGGGCTCCTCCAAACAAGAATACTCAAGTGGGTTGCCATTTCCTTCTCCAGGGGATCTTGCCGACTCAGGGATCAAACCCATGTCTACTGCTTGGCAGGCTGATTCTTTGCCACCGAACCACCTACGAAGCCCTTTAGTGCTGCCTAGATAGTCCCCATCAGAACCACCTTCCCAAGCCCTCAGATGACAGACACCGAGTCCCAGCCATGTCGCTGGGACTCACAGTCACCTGGGAGCTTTCTGCAAATACCGGTGCCCAATCTGGGGAACAGTGTTGCTGTAAAGCTCCCCAGGTGATTGTGATCCGCAGCCTGCTCCTCCCGGGACCTGCCACCCGTTCCTGCCGAGGGGGGTGGATTCATTAGGGCCAGGGACAGGTTCCAGAAACCAGATGCTTCCAGGGTTTCGCAGCTGCTCCTGGTTGCCAGCTCATTGCTGTGTCCTGGCCCTTGGGAGAGGCAATGGGGGTGGTGTTCTCCTTACATGTGCCGGATGCAGGCTGGACCCGGTGTGTCCTGTGCCCCTGGGCACTAGGTGGCCGGCCCGGGGTGCGCCTGAGCCCTGTGGGGCACGTGGGCTTCCTCCAGGTGCTGCCTTCTCACTGCTCTGGACCGTGTAGGGTCATCCTCAGATGGCCTCAGAGTCTCAGCATCTCCCAGGACCCAGTGCCTGCTGCCCCAGTGGGACTCAGTGACGACCAGTCACAGGCCTGGGACCAGTCAAGCAGCACAGCCCCAGCAGTTTAGAATCTGAACTTGAACCTGCCAGGAATGCTGGAAGTCTGGTCATGATGATGCCCTTGCAACTCTTTTGGGTTCAGAATCATATTTTTCTAGCATTTTTACATAGCATTTTACATTTTTTACATTTTACATGGTTCATTGGCTTCCAGAGAAATCCTTTTGCATAAGTGCTCCCAGGAACCAACCACTTTCTGAACACTGTCTCATAGTCAACTTGTCAGGATCACAGAGGGAGAAACAAGCTTCCCCAGGGCCTTGTGACATTTGCACATGACTGGGTCAGGATTCGAACCATGGTCATTCTGACTCCAAAGCTCATTCCGTGCACAGAGGTGGACCGTAGATCCAATTGTGTAAAACCAAAGACAAACTGTTCTATGTGGTGGCTCCTAGCCACACGGGGCTATTTAAATAGAAATTAATAAAAATTAAATGTAATTAAAAACTTGGTTGCACCAGCCAGAGTTCAGCTGCTCCGTAGTCTCCTGGGTCTGGTACTCCCGTATTGGACAGTATAAATAAGGACCATCTCCAGCAGCGCAGAAAGTTCTATCAGTGCTGAGCTAGAGTGACCACATGGCGGAGACATGGTTCTGGGCCCGGCTTGTACAGTGGCTGAGGACGGTTAGAGGCGGGGACATGGTGAACCAGCTGTCTCACTTTGTTGCATGCGTGCTAAGTCACTTCACCTGTATCCAACCCTTTGCGACCCTGTGGACTGTAGCCCACCAGGCTCCTTTGTCTGTGGGATTCTCCAGGCGAGAATACTAGAGTGGGTTGCCATGCCCTCCTCCAGGGGATCTTCCCAATGCGAGGATCAAACATTCGTCTCCTCCATTGGGCAGGCAGGCTCTTTACCTCTAGCACCACCTGGGAAGCCCCATGTCACTTTGTTGGTGTCCACTAATAGAGTGACCAGCTGTCCTGGTTTGCCAAGGGATTTTCCGGGAGTTGGGACTTGCTTGGTTAATGCTGGGAAATTCCCAAGAACCTGAGATGTTGGTCACTTTGTTCACTGCACTGTGTCCACGTAGACCTCCTGCTTGTGCTCAGGTCCAGGACATAAGACTTGAACAAAGAGTTGCTCCAAGGTCAAGGGTGGGGGGAAACTAGCTGATGAAGTGGCAGCATAATCTGGGAGGAACGCTCAGAGAAAGGGGAGTACCAGGTAGGATGTCCCCAGAAGCCTTTCCCTAAAGGGCATGCGCCTGAGCTGAGAGCAGACACCTGGATGCAGTTAGTTAATCAGGTGAAGGAGTTTGGAAGTGGGTGGAAGCTCAGTAGTCAGCCCTGGGTAGTTAGGAGTCAGAAATCTTGGGAGCTGGTTCTGACTCCTCTGTGATCCTGCTGTCTTCACTGCAGGCAAGTTCCTTTCCTTCTATGTGTCAGATTCTCCCATCTATAAAACCAAGCGTTTAGACCAGACACCCCCAGTAACATTCTCTACCTTCACCCATGTCATGCTTTCAAGGAAACTGTGATATGTCTTTAATGGTGGCGCAGTTTGAAAAGGGTAGGACTAGGGCTGACCCACAGGAGAAGGCGATGGCACCCCACTCCAGTACTCTTGCCTGGAAAATCCCATGGACAGAGGAGCCTGGTGAGCTGCAGTCCATGGGGTTGTTAAGGGTTGGACATGACTAAGTAACTTCACTTTCACTTTTCCCTTTCATGCATTGGAGAAGGAAATGGCAGCCCAGTCCAGTGTTCTTGCCTGGAGAATCCCAGGGACGGGGGAGCCTGGTGGGCTGCCATCTATGGGGTCGCACAGAGTCGGCCACGACTAAAGCAACTTAGCAGCAGCAGCAGCAGGGCTGACCCACAGGGTTGCGGTTTTGCTGAGATGGTACTGAGTCTGGCCGTTCGGTCTCCAGGAAGTCTTCTTTTCCTCCTTTACGTCCTTTTAAATTTATTTTTTTAATTGAAGTATAGTTGGTTTACAATGTTGTGTTAATTTCTTCTGTACAGCAAAGTGATTATATATATTCTTTATACATATATATTCTTTTTCTATTATGGTTTATCACAGGATAGACATGTACATATGTTTAATATTTGTTGATTTATTTAGCTGTGCTGAGTCTTAGCTGCAGCACACAGGATCTTTAGCTGTGGCATATGGAATCTAGTTCCTTGACTAGGGGTCAAGCACGCACCCCCATGCTTTAGAAGCATGGAGTCTTAGCCACTGGACCACCAGGGAGTTCCCCAAAGTGGCATCTGATTGTCAAGATTAGGTGATGGGAGTTGAGAGGGCGGTGCAATTGATGAAAGCTGCAGTAGTTATCTTAATGTTGTTATCCACAACTATTTATCTCCTATGTGCTTATTCATTTTCATTTCCTAATTTCTGATTCTAAGTATTTAGGGTTGCCCCTGCGACCCTATCCTTTGCATTTCCTTGTCACCCCTGGTCGGAGTCACATTGTGTCACAGTAGCCAGTTCATACACTGTCCTGGAGCCTGAGACCCTTGAAGATGGGAACTCTGCCCTCGCCTCCATCTCCCGTGCCTCTGGAGCTGCCTGGCATGGGAGAGTCAATCGCGATGTTCTTATTGAGCAAACCAAGCTATCACTTGTTTGTGCGGTCACTTTTGACTTTGTTATGGTTGTCAGAGCTACTATTATAAAATGCTACGGACTGGGTGCTTATAAACAGCAGCCGTGTAGTCCTCACTGTTCTGGAGGCTGAAAATCTGAGCTCCGGGCACCAGCATGCTTGGGCAAGGGCTCTCCTCTCATTGTGTGCTCACGTGATGGGGTGAGTGAGGGAGCTCTCTGAGGTCTCACTTACAAGGGCACTAATCCCGTTCATGAGAGCTCCACCCTCATGACCTCTCAAAGGCCCGACCTCCTAAAGCCATCACACTGGGGAGTTAGGATTCCAACATGGGAATCTGGACAGGACAGGACAGAGTCGCTCAGTCGTGTCCGACTCTTTGCGACCCCATGGATTGTAGCCTGACCCCATGGATTGTAGCCTGACCGACCATCAGACTCCTCCGTCCGTGGGATTTTCCAGGCAAGAGTGCTGGAGTGGATTGCCATTTCCTTCTCCAGGGGATCTTCCCGACCCAGGAATTGAACCCAGGTCTCCCGCATTGTGGGCAGACGCTTTACTGTCTGAGCCACCAGGGAAGCCCGGAGGGGGGACACAAACATTCAGACCAGTAATACTTGTTATGATATGTATAATAGTTATTATATGTATAATATGCATATAAATAAAGCTGAAGCTCCAGTACTTTGACCACTTGATGCCAAGAGCTGACTCATGGAAAAGTCCCTGATGATGGAAAGGTTGATGGCAGGAGGAGAAGGGGGCAACAAAGGATGAGATGGTTGGATGGTGTCACCGACCCAATGGACATGAATTTGAGCAAACTCCAGGAGATAGTGGAGGACAGGGCAGCCTAGCCTGCTGCAGTCCATGGGGTCACAAAGAGTCAGACACGATTTAGTGACTGAACAGCAACAGTGCATTTAGAAAAGCGCACATCACGATTATTTTTGCGTGTGTACTGATTTGAAACATGAAATGGCAGATGTTTGGAGTCAGAAGGTGAAAGGAAGCAAACAGTGGCATGCTCAGGTGTAAACCATGGAAGGGTCTCCTGCTAACAATGTGGTCCTGGACCAAACGCAGTAGATCTTCCAGTCTGGCTGTTGAATGCCTCCTCTGCTTAGCGCAACAGGAGACAGATGCCGACTGGCTTAATTCATCCAAGCAGGGCAACAGGAGGTTTGGAAATGTTCTTAATAAAACTTTCTCATCTTGATTAAGAAATTGTATATATATTTAAACAGATTTTTGTTCTCTTAGTTAAACTGAGGGGGTAATTTGAACATATAGAAAAATCACCTTCCTAATACAGGCTCAGGGAGGCAGTGGTAGGGAAAAGTTGGATTAAGAGAGCACTTTGAACTAATTGCAATGTTAGCTTTTCCAAGTGACTGTGGAAACTGCTGAGTGTTCACAAGTAGCTTTTGCCGGGCCCCCTTGAATGTGCAAGATAAGCTAGTTACCTGTGCAGTGATCACATTTAATATTTTTTCACAAATTTATAAAAAGAATGAATGTGCTTAAAAAATTTTTTTTAAGTTTGTTAAATATTGCCCTGGGGAGTTTGGGATCCATATGTGTATACTGCTATATTTAAAATGGATAAGCAACAAGGTCCTATTGTATAGCACAGGAACTCTGCTCAGTGTTATGTGGTGGCCTGGATGGGAGGGGAGTTTGGGAGAGAATATATATATTCCTTTTCTGTCCACCTGAAACTATCACAACATTGTTAATTGGCTATTCTCCAATATAAAAAAGAAAGTTGAAAAAATATTGCCCTGCTAATATTTTTACATTCTCACTAAGTCCTTTGAATAGTATAAATAAAACTTCAGCCTAAGTTATGCAGATTATCATGAATCCTGAATAATAATAATTATTATAAATAACATTTGTTGAGTATTTAGTACATATAAGCCACTGTTCTAGGGGAAAGTTTTATTAAATAAGTGATTAAGAGTTGTTGGAAATAGTACAGAGCTCTTATAATTGAACAGGATTATGGGTATATGTTTATAATTTTGTTAACATATAGATATTTTTATTATTATTAACATAGGGATAGAATGAATCAAGGCTAAGGAAAAACAGCAAGTGATAAACAAGCCAATAAAATTACAAGCTGAATTCACTGAGGAGAAGGAGTAATTACTTGAATTATTATTTTTTTGTTTAATTAACATTTATTAAGTGTCTTCTGGGTAACAGGCCCTGTTAGGTGCTCTTACATCTGCTGTTTTATTTAATTACAGTGCCTTCATCACTTGCAGATAAGATTTCCCATGGGCTTTCTTTGACTAATGAGTTAACCTAGCCCGTGGTTTGCAGTCCTTGTGCCGTACAGTCACCTAGGGATCTTGGGAAAACTATAGTGCTAAGGTTTCATCCTTAGAGTTTCTGTTTTAATTGTGCAGGCTGGGGACCCAGCAACAGTATTTTTAAAGATTTTCCTCCTGCTTTTGTGAATTTTGGTTGAGCTGGAGTGAGAACCACTGTGCTAGGCCATTTGAGATGTTATTTCATTGGCACAAAAATATTGATTTAAACTCTTCAGCGATAAGCAGCTATTGCAAGCTTTGGGAGTTTGCTGTGCCAGGTGGATACAAGTAAAGCATCTGTTTTCCTTTGTCTGTTTTCTATTAAATGGGATATGGAAAGTGTCAGAATAATGATTGAATGAAGCAGGCTAGAAAATCTTACCCTCAACGCCCCAGACCCAGAATTTCCAGGTGCACTTCATTTGTCACCTGGGTTTTGCTCTGTGGTGGTTTCAGAAACATCATGCCAGTGACTTGCATAATCAGTTTGTTCGTTTGTATTTTGTTTTTGTTTTGTTTAAGTAACTTCTACTCTAAAAGGTACGTGCGTGTTAAGTCGCTTCAGTCGTGTCAGTTGTGACCCCATGGACTGTAGCCCACTAGGCTCCTCTGTCCATGGGATTCTCCAGGCAAGACTAGTGGAGTGGGTTGCCATGCCCTCCTCCAGGGCGATCTTCCCAATCCGGGATCAAACCCACGTCTCTTATGTCTCCTGCCTTAGCAGGCGGGCCCTTTCCCACTAGTGCCACCTGGGTTCCTTTAAATGAAATACATACATTGGTACCGAGTATCGATCTCTGAATAAAAACTTTAATAAGAGGACACAGGGACGATAAGGAATTCTTTTGGTGAAAGGGTTATATAGGTCAAAATGGCCTTCTTAAAAATTGTGTTTGCTGTCACAGTAAAGTTAATATCAAAACATTTTTTTAAAAAAAGAGTGTTCAGGGATCTCAGCTTTCCTTTAAAACTTGTTATAGCCTGAGATCACATTATAGAGAATTAAAAAGTGATCCGTAATCCAAGAACATACCCAGACCCTAAAAAAGTTTATTTAGTCATCTTCAAAAATAGGTCGATGCTTCAATGGGATCTTTAGTCCTGCCTAGAGAATCCCAGGGGTTGCGAAAGTGTGATGTAATTGGTGGTCAGGTAAAGGGAAGATTCCATTAGACCTGCCAAGTATTTTCCCCTAAAATAAGCAACGTTTCTGGTAGGGGCAACTAGATAGCCTTCCGTTTAAGACCGTTGTCCCACTTTTTTTTTTTTTTAAAAATATTTATCTAATTGGCCATGCTGGGTCTTAGTTATGGCATGTGGGATCTTTAGTAGTGGCATGCAGGATCTAGTTCCCTGATCAGGGATCGAACCCAGACCCCCTGCATTGGGAGTTCAGAGTCTTATCCACTGGACCACCAGGAAAGTCCCTGAAGTCCCCCTTTTAAAAACATTGCGTTAGCTAAGAGTCCTTGGACAAGTCGTATCATCCTTTTGGACCTGAGGTTCTTCACTGGTATCACGAGTGGTGGGGGTGTTAGTTTTCCAATGGGGCTTTGCTGAGCGTCTGCAGTGGCTTGGGGAGCCCTGGGGGAGGGGTGTTGAGCTGACACCTCTCTGGGTTTTCCACACTGGTCTCAGAGCTGCGTCTGAGGGCAGCTCTGGGTGGGTGCTCCTTTGCAGAGACATTAAACCCATTCATGTCTGCATGTACTTTTGAGGGCCTGGTATGAATCAGGGGTCAATGCCAGGGGCGGGGGGTAGCAGAATGACCAAAACGAGTGTCCAACCTCAGGTAGCTTCAAGTGTCCTGGAGGCGACAGTCTACACAGATAATTCAGCATTTCTTCAGCTAGGTCAGGGGCTGGGTGGGAGAAGGTTGGGCGAATGACTGTGTGAGTGAGTCCTGGGTGCTTTTTTTTTCTTTTTTTAAGAAACAAATGACAAGTAGGGGACAACTCTCTCCTTGAGTCACTGGCTAGTCTCTCCCGAAGGGAAAGGAAAGAGGAAGGACAGGGCCCACGTGGGAAGCTTGGCATTTCCCCGAGTGGACTCAGGGACATGGCTGTGCTGGTGCAAGGGTTATCAGGCCAAGAGGAAGATCTGGGGTCTCAGAAGACCATAGGGTCAGCCTTTAGAACTGGGAGGGACCCTGAACATGTTTGAATGTGTTAGTCGCTCAGTCGTGTCTGACTCTTTGCCATCCCATGGACTGTAGCCCACCAGGCTCTTGTGTCCGTGGGATTTTCTGGGCACGAATGCTGGATTGGGTTGCCATTTCCCTCTCCAAACCCTAGGTCAAGGTCCTGGAATTTGGTCCAAGGGTCTTGTGATTGGTGTGGCTGGGATTCTGTGAATGCTTGACCCTCCTAGTCCAGGCAGATTGCCCTGGCAAGCCCACCTGCTTGCATGTCCAGGTTGACATACCCAATGTCTCTCTTCCTACCTCTTGTGCTTGACATTGTGAACCAGCCATCCTGCCTATGGGCCTTCCCATATGCTGCCAGTTTTGCTTGGATCCCCCTCGGTTGGGCAAATTCTAACTTGTCTTTTTGTTCGCAGCTTAGATAACACCTCCTTGAGGGAAGTCTTCCTTATACCTAGCACTTTCCCTCCCCTGTGAAATTAATTAAATACCCTTTTCTGTGATTGCCCAGCACCTGAACTCATCGGAAGCACAGCATCTTAACCATTGAACTGCCAGGGAAGTCTTTATTCCACTAATCAATGAGAGCTCTTTGTGGCTAGGACAGTTTAATTACTGGAATTAATCCCATGGCCACATGCTTGGCATATTGTAGGTGCTCAGCAGATAGGTCTTGAGTGAATGAGTGTCCTCCCTTGACAGCAGCAGCTACAAAAAGCTCAGAAAGTTTCAGTGACTTACCCAAAGTCACACAGCTCTGAAAGACCAAGAATGGACTGGAGCCCATGCTGTAAGTCTAAAGACGAAAAAAGATCAGATCCAGTTTCTAGAGTCTCCCATCCAAGTACTAACCAGGCCCGACCCTGCTCAGTTTCTGAGATCAGAAGAGATCAGGCGTATTCAGAGTGGTATGGCGGTAGACCGGTTTCTAGAGTCATAATCCAGCTTTTCTCTGTCCACAGAGAGGAAGTGAGAGAAAGTCACCCTTGTTTTGAGATGACTTTCCTTCTAGGGGAGACATACTCTCTTTCCTGGTTTGTCTCTAAGTGATGGAAAGACCAGCTTAATCTTCATGTTCTTAAAGAGTTTCGTGAGAGCAAGTTAGTATACTTTTTTCTAATTTCTAGGACTTTCGCCCAGGACCTTAAAAAAAATTGTTGCCAAGTAAACAGCTTGTCTTATTTTCTGCTTTGTAAATCTGGTCAAAGAGTCAGAAAGAAAGAAAGAAAATGAAATCTTTATGTAATGGGAAAACATAGTGAGCAGAGTCGAGAGGACTGTCACCGTGTTTCTGGGCGTCTGTGTGTAAGTGCATACACACAACACACACACAGAGTGTGGCCCTTGTGCTTAGCCGTGAGGTCTTAACTTGTGAGTATGCTTTGTTGTTCAATCGGTGAGTCACGTATGCCTCTCGCGGCCCAGTGGACTGCAGCCCGCCAGGCTCCTCTGTCCATGGGATTTCTCAGGTGAGGATACCGGAGTGGGTTGCCACGCCCTCCTCTAGGGGATCTTCCTGACCCAGGGATTGAACCTGCGTCTCCTGCACTGGCAGGCGGGTTCTTTACACTGAGCCACCAGGGAAACTTGGTATGCCTGTGTTGTTTGAAATGAAATGGCTCTTTTCTTTGGCCACTGAGCAGTTTTGTGATTATTCGTGAAAAGGGAATTTTAAACCACATTCAGACAACAGCAGAAAGGAAACCTGTACTGGCGAACGAGAGGATTGCTGGCAACGCAGCCAGAGTGGTTGACATGATCGGCTGATAACATTCCCCCACGACAATTAGGCAGGGCCTCCAAATCTTTTGTGAATAAAGGGAGGCTGGTTAAGTGGCTTCCGGTAGTCTCAGACCCCGATGACAAGCCAAGAGAAAACACCTCAGGCAGCTAAAGATTTAATCAAGATGAAAGCCAGAGAAAAAGCAATCTCTTTCTCTTGCAGGCAATAATGAGTGTCTAGACATTGCAGGCCTTGCTCTGATCTTCGCACTTGATGCTGGTGAATGGGTTCAAGTGGGATATTGTTTGCCTTGGGTTTTATGAAAACTCCCTTTGATTCATAAGTTTTTGTGAATCTCTTTTGTAAGAGTTTTGAGGGTGACAAGGATGGTGTCATGTACATTTGTTTTCCTTTCTCTGTGGTGTAGATACGTAGAGCAGGAAGCAAGTCAGGGGTGGAATGACTGAGAACAGTTCAAATGCAAGTTGAGCTGAGTGTTTTTCTGAAAGCCAGACTTGCTGACGTAGCCCAGAGTCCCAGCATCCTTTATCATAGAATTGTTGGTCTGAAAGGACAGCCAGGCTCTGCCCTCTCTGTCCCTGGGACAATGCAGTCCAGCCGAACTGTGCCCCTCCATCAGAGGAGTTTGATTTGGGGTTTCTCTTTATTTGCTGTGCAACCTTCAGCAAGTTTACTTGACTTGAATATATAAAGAACTCTTACAACTTGACATCTCTGAATCTCCGTTTCCTTTTTTTTTTTTTTAATATCTTCATTTCTTTATTTGTCGTATACCAGACTGTTTTGAGTGTTAAATGAGAAAAAAACATTTGTGAAACATCTTTTGTAAACTATAATGGTCTGGAGAAATATTATTTGGCTTGAAATACTACTGGACAGAAAGGTTACCTGGAGTTGTTATTCTTGGTACAGGAAAAAAACCAGTAGTGATTAGGATTTACTGGAGGCTTTTTGTATGCTGGGGATTTGTGACTTGCCTAATCCTTGCTATATCTCTGTTTTTCAGGAGAAGAAGCTGAGCCCTGGAGTTTGAGTAATTTGTTCAAGGTTACCAAGTTGGTAAGTGGCAGAACCGGATTTGATTGTGGCCACCTGGTTTCAGAACTAAGCGCTTCATTTGAATTGTCTTGAGCCTCACAATAGCCCTCAGGAGCTGAGGCTCAGAGAAGTAACTTTCCCAGGTTCTTTTCACTGGTAACGGGTTGTCTGAGTCTGTTCAGGCTGCGGTAGCAGAGTACCATAGACAGGGTTGCATATTAACAACAGAAATTTAATTCTCACAGTTCTGAAGGTTGGCAAGTTCAAGATCAAGATGCTGGCAGATTTAGTGTCTGGTGAAGGCCCGCTTCCTGTTTCTTTGTGCTAAAACCTCACATGGTTGAAGAGGCAAGAGAACTTTCTGAGGTCTCTTTTCTACGGGCACTAATCCCATCCATGAAGGCCCTACCCTCGTGTTGGGGGTTAGGTTCCAACCTACAAATTTGGAAAGGGGATGCCAGCAGTCCCTTTCAGAGTTGACTGAAAAATAATAACTATATCTAGGGGAGCTCATCAGAAAGGGAAGTCCTCAAGTGTCAAAAATGGAGAGAAATTCAAGCCGAATGGTCATATAAGCTGAAGGCACAATAACTTATGGGGCTTTTGCACCCACAAAGCAGCTGTAGAGTCTGGGTTTAAGGTTTTGAGACCACAGTGGGCCTAGAAATGAGACTTGGGCCCAAGGTAGACATGAATTTCCAAGAGCTTTAAACATTACATGTCTTCATGAAAAAGGACTACAAAAGCCCCACTGTTGGGAGAAACAAAGAGGAAGATTTTTTTGAGTGGAAAGAAAGTCACCAGGAAGAAGTGAAAAATCTGGGGCTATACCATATGTGGTTGTAGAATCTATATTGTTATTATCACGAGATATGAGAACTTGAGTTGAGAAATTAACATGAAAACTGGCTGTCTACTGTGGGACTCTCTAGCACAACACTAGGGATTGTGTTGTGTGTTTACACAGTCACTCCACTGGGTTATTTCAACAACCCAGACCTGACAGATTCCCACAGAAAGAACTCTGAAGATGAGTGCATAATTAAATCATATGGACTATTTAGGAAAGGAGTGACTCTGAGTTGAAAGTAAAAAAAAACATCTAAAAGAGACTATAGACAGTATATTTTTAAATGATTAAAAACTAAAGAGGATACAAAAATGCAATGAAAGGTGGAAAAAGAATAAGTTGATTTGAAAAGCTGCCACATAAAAGTGAAAAATAGTCACTGAAATTAAAATCTAACAAAAGTGTTAACTGACAGCCTAGATGTCGTGAAAGATACTTAGTGAACTGGAAGACAGTAATAACAGTTTACGTCTGTTTAGTCCTTAGTGTGTGCCAGCCACTGTCCTGTGTCCTTGTATTAACTCGTTGAATCCTCAGAACAAATATCTAAGGCAGGCATTATCATTATCATCTGTGCTTTACAGAGAAGCTAAGGTGTAGTAGTTTAAGCCACTTGCCCAAGGTCACAGAGCTGCTAATGACGGAGCTGGGATTTGACCCCTGGCTGTCTTTCAGTGTAGCCTAGAGTCTGTGTGTGCAGTTACTACACTGTAGAGTATCATTAAGAATAAGCACTAAGCAATAAAGAGATGAGAATATGGTGCAGAGGCATAGAGGAGTGGAGGAGAGGGTCTGCTTATGTCTCAGCACAGGGGCCAGGGGAGAGGCAGCATGAGAAGACTGAATGATCGGCTGTCCCTTCAGATCTCCTCCAGTTCCGAGGTTCCAAGAATCTGTGATCCTGCCGAGAGCAGACATTGTAAAAAGGGGCAGCAGAGCCTCAGTTTCCACTGTAGTGTGCATCAGTGGCTGATGTTTGACAGAGGTCTCTGGGGGAAGAAAGAGAAGCCCTGGCTAGCATTTGCCCGTCTCTGTGGTATCAATACTTCCACCATGAACAATTTCAAGCTAGCAACATGATGTCACTGAACACAGGCTTGGGAAGAGATGTGCACAGTCGGCTCTTTCGAGCCAGCCCGCGCCAGCTCAGCACACCAGTGCTGACGTTCATTCTGGTTTAAGCTCTGATCTCCGGGTTGTGTGTCCAAGGGGCAGAATTTTCAGGCAGTAGTAGGATCATATGTGGTGTCACGGGGGCGGGAAGAGACCGTGGGACAAGAGTGAAGCTCTGCCTCCCTGTCTTCCTTTGAATTTGATAAACAAACCATTTTGTGAATGTAGTTGGACAGACTGGCATCCTTATGCCCCTGTTCGTGAGAGTGAAAGTGAGTCCAAACTCTGAAGGCCATTCCAGCATTTTAAGGGTTTGTACCTATTGACTCTTGCAACTTCAAGGATTTTATCTTATAAACCCCATCTTTCCTATATATAAATACACACACACACACACACACACACACACACATACATGAAAGTGAAAGTTGCTCAGTCGTGTCCACCTCTTTGTGACTCCATGCAGTCCATACAGTCCACGGAATTCTCAGGTCAGAATACTGGAGTGGGTAGCCTTTCCTTTCTCCAGGGGATCTTCCCAACCCGGGGATTGAACCGGGGTCTCCTGTACCGCAGGCAGATTCTTTACCAGCTGAGCCACAAGGGAAGCCCATATATATATATATATAGTTTCCAAGGATTTTATCTTATAAATCCCACCTTTCCTCTAGTAACACATCTAACCTATAGTGTGAAGATGTGTGTAATGTAAGCTCCTTGCAGCATTGTTTGAAATAGCAAGACCCTGGAAGCAACTGAAATAAATGTATGTCAGAAAAGGATCGATGGAAGAGATTAAGGTATATCCTTACAGGAGAATACTGGGCCACTGTTTAAAATAAGACGTCATATATACCAAGAAGGAATCAGCTCCAGGATGCATTCCTTTTTTTTTTTAATTGTTTTTCTTTTTATAGTTGGCATATAACATTATGAGCTTCAGGGGTACAATATAATGATTCCATATTTGGGTATATTGCAACATGGTCACCACACGAAATTTGGTTAATATGCGTTGTCATGCACAGCTACATAATTTTTTCTTGTGATAAAAACTTTGAAGATGTACTGTCTTAGCAACTTTCAAATATGGAGTTTCTTTTTTTTTTTTTTTAAAGATTGTATGTGTCTGTTTAATGGCTGTGCTGGGTCTTTGTTGCTGCTCACTGGCTTTGTCCAGCTGTGGGAGCTGCTCTCTTGTTTCCGTGCCTGGGCTTCTTGTTGCGGTGGCTTCTCTTGTTGCAGAGCCCAGGCTCAGTAGTTGTGACTCACAGGCTTAGTTACCCCATGGCATGTGGAATCTTCCTGGACCAGGGATTGAACCCATATCCCCTGCATGGGCAGGTGGATTCTTAACCATGGGACCACCAAGGAAGTCCCAGAATACAGTATTAGTAACTATAGTCACCACGCTGTAGATTACGTTCTCATGACTTATCTGTTTTAGAACCATAAGTGTGTACATTTGACTCACTTTACCTATATTTCCCAACCCCCAAACTGGTGGCTCAGAGGTTAAAGCATCTGCCCACAATGCGGAGACCTGGGTTCGATCCCTAGGTCAGGAAGATCCCCTGGAGAAGGAAATGGCAACCCACTCCAATATTCTTGTTTGGAGAATCCCATGGACAGAGGAGCCTAGTAGGCTACAGTCCACAGGGTTGCAGAGAGTTGGACACGACGGAGCGACTTCACTTTCCCAACTCTGGCAACCCCCAGTCTGTTCTCTGCATCTATGCCTAGGGATTCTTTTGTTGGTGTTTTTTAGATTCCACGTAAAAGTGAGATAATACAATGTTTTTCTTTCTCTGACTTATTTCACTTAGCGTCCTGCCCTCCGGGTCCATCTCTGTTGTGGCAGATGGCAAGATTTCCTTCTTTTTTACTGCTGAGTAATAGTCCATTTTATATGTATAATAGATAACACTTTCTTTATCCATTCTTTCCAGGATACATTCTTAGGTTAAAAAAAGCTGTATGCAGAAAAGAGTGTGTGGTATGCTCCCTCCCATGTTTGGGGGCGGGGAAAGAGGAGGGATTAGTGCTTATGCAAACCCACCCCACACATACAAAAGCTTGATGATTTTGCATAGACTTTGCTGGAAGCACACCAAAAAAGAAGGTGGTTGTGGGCAGTACCATTTAATTCTTGAGAAGAAGTCTAGGTGATGGTGGGTTTGGGGTGGATGAACGATATGTTATTGTATATCCTTTTTTAAACAAAAATTTTTTTAAGCATAAACGTATGTTGTCGTTGTTAAAAACAAACTTGTTAACAAAAAACTTCCCTTTGTGAGCTTTCGGCATGGATCCCCTCTTAGTTTTAGAGGAAATTGGCAGGTCTCCATGGGGTTGCTGACCCCCAGCATTTATGGAACACATGCCAAGCACCAGGCACTTGCCTGCATTGTCATACACTGTGGGTCTCTCCATTGCCTGACTCTGCCTGGACTCCAGTAGTGGCCTGGTCAGTGTGTGAAAAATAGTAATCCCATTTTCAAGGAGAGGGGCGGCTAAGTCTTTGTAGGAAGTCACGTGGCAAGCAAGAAGGGGAAGTGGAATT
Source organism: Capra hircus (assembly GCF_001704415.2). Lineage (NCBI taxonomy): Eukaryota > Metazoa > Chordata > Mammalia > Artiodactyla > Bovidae > Capra > Capra hircus. Next base: position 71,321,648 of record NC_030821.1, on the reverse strand, counting down.
CACGTGGCACTTGAAGAAATCTTATAAGTGCTTTGGAAACAGAGAGAACCCAGCTGCTTCTTAGCAACCCCCGTTATCTGGTAGGCATCCGTCCCTCCTGCCACATCCCCAGCACCTCTCTTGAGATCACGTGGACGTGTTCCATCAGTATTAATTTTTCCACCTCTAAGATTCTTTTCTCTGGAAAGTTGGAACTGTGTTCCCGGACCAGATAAATCGCTGATGTGTTTGGAAACCACAAAGGCAAGGAGAATTTGTCCTGCGATGTCCTCCTTTTCTGACTTATCTGCACAACTCTCCTGTTGAGTTTTGCATCATCAAAGATATAAAAGACACTAGCTCTGTTCACTTAAAAAGAGCAACCTTCAGGGCCTTTCTTAGCAAGTTAGATGTTCCCAGAGGTGCTTCTGTAGTCGCCCTTGTTGTTTTCCGAGATCAGTCACATTTCTAACTCATCATGAAATGTCTTATGGAACCAGAGGCTTACTCTTGCCCTCTCTCTTTTATCATTTGGTAGTAAATAGGTTATTCATCTTCAGCGGGCTGTCGTGATGTTTTTTGTGATTATATCAACAGTAGTCCAAATGGGCAGTAAAACTGGAGTGAAGACTTAAGTTCATGGGCTCAAAATAAAAAAAAACAACCTGGGTATTATTTAAGAGTGTAGCATCATCTGTAACATTGGGGTGAAATTCTTGCATGGGAGGGCTGCTTGCTGGTGGCTGTTTCTATTTTGTGGGCTCAACCAGAGAGCACCCTTCAGAGCTTGTAAGTATCATTTCCCGTTGTGCAACGTGGGTGTAGTGGTTTTAGTTTACTGTGAGATGACTGTATGTCAACAGGGTTATCTTGACTCTCCCAACCAGTAATTCTATCTTCACTGCCTGAATGCAGGTACAGAGGAGGTTGAAATGCTATTTCTTAGCTGACGCCTGTCCTGACTCCACCTCCCTGTGCTCTCCTTGCTCTGCGTAGTATTTAATTAAAGCAATTATCTTACTGGCTTTAAATAATTGTAGTTGTTCGTAGCTATCTCCACATCAGACCAAGTGCCAAGAAAGATGGTGTGGATCATCTTGCTTCATCTGTGCATAGCTGGCATGCAGCTGATGTCAGAACACTTCCAATTTCATGAGTTAGGTTTCTTTTGAGCCCCATGTGAGGTTTTTTTGGCTTCCACAGAAAAGGGATTGGCTGGTTTATGTAGCTGCAAAGCACAGGGATGGAACCGAAGGCACGAAGCCTTAGACTGTTGCTAAGGCTTACACAGGATTTCCTCATTTTGCAGCGCTGCCTCTGATTTCTTTTTGGATTGTGGTGGCAAAGTATGTCAGCAGTTCTAGCAGCAGGGGGAAAAAAAATGCCCCTTTCCAACAGTTCAGCAGAAATCTCAGGAAAGAGAGATTTCTTCTTCAGTGTCTCTGATTGGCCTTCTCTGGGTAACATGCCTGTCCCTAACCTATCGCGGTGGCCAGGTGAATGTGGTGCTTTGATTGGCCACGTTGGATCAAATGCTAGCCCCCAAAGAAGCTGGGATAGGGTCTGGTCTCCCCAGAGCCCAGGAACTGAGAATGAAGGCAGGCAGATGTTCCTCGGGGAAATCTGGAAACCATTTGTGAATGGGGGGTAGGCAGAAGCAAGATGTCCAATATAGTACATTTTTAATCAGTGTTTACTCAGTGAATGAATTAACAGATGAATGAGCAAACAAGTTCTGTGGCTGATTCTGTGAGCGGGTTCTATGATATCCGGAGTGGGGTTTTAACAGATGGAGCCTTTGCAGAGAGCCTTGAAATCAAGTCATGTAAGGATGACATTAAGTTAGCTGAGATATTTAACAAGAAATAGACATATGATAGCTGTTCCCAAACGTTTGAAGGGTGTTCATAGGGACAGAACATTTGCTGGCTTCCTACTTTGTGTCATGGGTGCTGGGCTAGATGCTTTAATTGCCATCGTTCTGCTTTTATTTTCATTTTATTTTATTAGACCACCGATTTATGTTCATTATAGAAAATCCAACACTGTACACACAAAAAAAGAGAAAAATAAAAGTCCTTCCAGTAACTACCTAGGGCTAATTGCTATTAATATTTTGGGGTATATTCTCTCAATCTTTTGTCCCTATTAATAGATGCATTAAAACAACTCTTATTTAATTGTGATAGTAGTGTTTGTCAGAGAGAAATTGTGGCTTAGACAGAAACTGTGGCTTAGGAAGTTGCCTGAGGTCCTAGGCTTAGGCACTAGAATTCTAGGACCAGAATTTGGTCCACATCTGTCAGCCTCGGAAGCCCTCTCTCATTCCCTGGTCTTTGATTTACCTGCTGCATAACCAGCAGTCTGTGTACTAATAGGGTTTTACTACAGTTCTGTTCTGAGAATCTTGATTTCATCGCTCTTTGTTTATCCACAGACTCATCTTTATTCATATACTTGGAAATATTTCATTGGGTGCTTTGTGGGTGCTGGAGGTAGCCCAGTGGATAGCTTGTTCACATTCAGGGAAGAATGAGGTCCTATCTCTTCCCAGAGACATTGAACAAAATTTCTGAGCTTCCCTCTGATTGGATCATCGCAGGACACACCTCTGTCTCTCAACCAATCATGGTGACAGAGGAACACTGATTGGCTTAGACCATTCTGGACCCACCCCTGGTGTTGCAGATAAGGTCTGAATGAATGAGGGATGCTGCTTAGCGGGAGAGAAATGGAATAGATGCTGAAGAGGCAACTGCTATCTCTAAGTGTTTAGGATCTGGCTGTAGAAAGATAAGTAAGGCATTGTACCTACTTTTTAAAAGTTCACATTCTAGTGGGTTCCTGAGAGTTTGACAGTGATCAGAGGAAGGGGTATTTACATTGTTGAATGTAAAAATGCATTACATAATTTTTTCGTTCTTAGAGTGTCCTTGTCGCATAGGTGTTTCCATTTTACAGAGAGGAAACAAGTTCAGAGAGATTAAGTGGCTTGCTGCACCTAGGAGCGGAGCAAGGTGTTTTGAGGCTGTGGATCCCATATTTCTTCCTCTCCCTATTGTGATAGTCACGGAGAAAATAGATCGCTAACAGAGACCATTCAAAGTTTTGCCTAATAACTCCTCCACAATAAGCAGGGCCTTGGGAGTAGTTACTGCTTTTCATTTCAGGCTTTTGTTAGAGGATCATGCCTCCTTTTTTTTTCCTTTAACTCTAGATGGGAGGAAAATGCCTCTCCCTGGTCCAGATAAGAGATAATTGAATGAGCTTCTGAGAAAAGCAGAACCATTGACAGCTCACAATGCATCAGGAGAGATGGTTGCATTCAGATACTCTTACGAAAATGATTTCTCTCTTTTTTTGACTTTGCTGCCTGAGGCTTCCATTTGGTTTTAAAATAGTAGAGTAACTATTATGGAATCATACACAAAGCTTCCTCCCCCTGGGCCCCAAGTTAAGTCGCGTGTTCACAACACAGGATACATTTTTTGGTAAAGTGTTTATGGAAAGCCCAGTGTGATTCCTAAATTAAGCTGCCAAAACTAGGGCAAACAAGCTGGATTTTCTGGTTTTCTCCAGATTCTGCCGAGACTTAGCATTCTACCGAGCAAGAGATGATTTGCTGGAAATCACTTGTGTGCTGGTGGTAAGATGTCTGTATTCTTCCTGTTTTGCCTGCACCCAACCTACAGGTGCTTTGCTGCCAGGTGGAAGGCCCCCCATTTTTTTGTATACATTCTTTTAAATTAATTGATTATGGATTTGGCCACGTCGGAGTCTTGATTGTGGCATGCAGGATCTTTTCCATGGTTCACATGGATTCTCTAATTGTGATGTGTGGGCTCAGTAGTTGAAGCACGCGGGCTTAGTTGCTCCGCGGTATGTGGGGTCTTAGTTCTCTGACTAGGGATCATACCCGAGTCCCCTGCATTGCAAGGTAGATTCTTTACTACTCAAGGTCCTTGTTTTTGTTCATAGATCTCCTGATCTCATTTATTTCCATCTCTGCAGATGTAATTTCAACCTGAGAGAAATGAACGAAAAGAGAGAAATCAACATGATGGTTGGTGATAAGCTGACCCATAAGGTTTTCAACTTAGGTGCTGTATTTTTGAGATCCTGTGTCTGCTTTTCACTTCTTTTTCAGGTTATTAGTGGTGATAATTCATTTATTAATACCTATTCACGTTTTTATTAAGTTGGCTATTGTGTTTTGGATCTTGGGGATGGAGAGCTGAACAAAGAAATAGTCTCAGTTACTAGTAGGCTTTGGTGGCTCTCCTCTGACCAAATCTCCTCCCAATCTGTTCACACTAGTATCATATTTTTGGTTCTGATTTACTGTGGGCCTGGCAAACTTAGGAAAGAGGAAGTGAGGTCTGAGGGTAAAATGCATAGCCTTTAACATCAGGTAAAGACCAGAAAAACCAGATTGCTGGGCTCATCTAGTTGACCCTGGAGGGGGCCCACTGTGGTTGTTATTAGGGCTGATATTTAGGGGTTGTTTGTTGCCTCATATAACGTCGCTCACCTGAATGATATGAACACCACTGTCATAAAGGTAGCAGGATTCATGGAACCTGGGAGCAGACCAGCTTGTATGTGTGTGGGTGAGTGTGTGTACACCTGGACATATGTGTCTGTGTAGATGTGCATCTTGCTGCCTCTGTGACAGTTAGAATCATCTGGGGATCTTTTAAAATTTCAAAGCCAGGGCTACACACAAGATGAGTTAATTCACTGATTCTGGGCTGGGACACAAGCACTGGTAGTTATAAAGATCTCCAGGTGATTCCAATTTGCAGACAAGTTTAGGAACCCTTGGCGTATAAGAATTATACTAACAATATCATTATTATCATTTGAAGATGAGTAGGGATAATGGTGGGCTTCCCTGGTGGCTCAGTGGGAAAGAGTCTGCCTGCCAGTGTAGGAGACACAGGTTGGATCCCTGGATCAGGAGGATCCCCTGGAGAAGGAAATGGCAACTCATCAAATATTCTTGCCTGGAAAATCCCATGGACAGAGAGGTAAGGAGCCTGGCGGGCTACAGTTCATGGGGTCACAAAAGAATTGGATCAGACTTAGCAACTGAACAGCAAGAACAAGAGATAATGGTAATGACAGTGTTCCTAGCCACCATTTATCATTTACCAACTGCTGCCTATAAGGCAGGCAGTGTCCTGAGTATCTAAAAAGCAGGATCACATCTAATCTGCACGGCAACCCTGCAAGATAGCTTTATAGGTGGTTGAATAAGGAAAGGAGGAAGTCATGTGTTTGTAACTGATATCAGCTACAGAGTTGCTTAATCCAAAGTGTCAGGTGAAGTCTAGAAAGATGGAGTTGTTGGGCTCCTTTTGTTGACCCCCGAGTGACCGCTGTGGTCATTGTTGGGGCTGAGATTTAGGGCTTGTTCGTTACCGCAGCATAACACGGACCATCCTGATGGATGCAATCATCCTTTTTAATAACCACAGTTTGATTTAGAAGTCGATATGCAAAAGAACGGGTTGCAAGGTTATAAATTAAGGGTGAGTTTATTTTGGCTTGTGGCTTGGAAAGAGAAATGAGTGTAGTAAGCCAGGCTATTAATCTTGGGCTGGTTGATTCATCCATCAAAATCCAAGGAATCAGGTGTAATAAATTAATAAAACATAACCTTGTGTTTGCACAGCACTTTTCTCAATGGAATACATGGTGCCAATGCAAACCTCATGCCACAGCTGGTCTTTCTGACACATCCTAGGAGGACTGTCAGGTTAGGTAGGGCTATGTCTTACTGTGAGGTAAATCCAGAAGCTAATTCACGTGGGAATCCGTATGCAATATCTATAGAGATGCCTGACCGGAGTCTTGGTGAGTAGTTTGGACAGGAAGCATGAGAGGGGTGGGGAGGATGTTTGTGGCAGAGGGAACAGCATGGGCAAAGGCTCGAGGAATAGTACTTACAGGAACTCTGTGAGGAAGTAGTTCAGTATTACTGCCAGGAGCCATACCATCCCCTTATGCAAGGGAAACTGGGAAGTCCCATGAAATCTTCATTTCCACTTACTTCTTCACCCTTTGGTACACATCTCTTAACATTTTTCCCCCCTACCTTGGAGGAGATTTATGAGTAATGAAGGGTCAAATAAGGATAATGTTGTGTGCTTTTTAAAATTTTTATCCATTTATTTTTGGTTGTGCTAGGTCTTCACTGCTACACATGGGCTCTCTCTAGTTGTGTTGAGGGGGGGCTTCTCATTGCTACGGCTTCTCTTGTGGGACTTGGGCTCCAGGCTCGTGGGCTTCAGTAATTGTGGCTGGCACATGGGCTTCGTTGCCCCATGGCATGTGGGATCTTCCCAGACCAGGGATTGAAAACCCATGTCCCCTGCATTGACAGGTGGATTCTTAACTACTGGACCACCAGGAAAGTCAAAGGATAATGTTTCAGTTGATCTCATTTATCCTGGAAGATCACACCAGACACCACATCAAATGTTGCACACTGCTTATTAGTACAGATTTTTTTTCAGGATTGTGTTGACACGTCAGTGATCCAGTCTAACCTTTGGAAACCAACTCAGCAGTTCTCTGATTGTAGATGGGAACCTGTGTGATCCTCACTCTGGACCCAGAGTCCAGGCCTAGGGGATTGTGCTCTGTGAACCCCCCTGGACCTGTCTTGGACTCCACCATTTAGTTAAGAGTATGATGTTGGATTAAAAATGAATTTCAAGGTTCTGTCCTTGTCTAAAATTAGGTGATTCATTCAGAAACTCGGATGCAGGCCCTCATGAATAACAAGTGGCCTATTAAAAAACAATGTTAAATAAATGCTGAAATGAGAACCACATACATTTCTCCGAGTCTGTGGGTTCAAACAAGACCAGAGTTCAGGCAAGGTGGCATTACCCTCTTCTCGGCATTAAAACCAAGGATGGATGCTTTCCCATTAAACCTGTGTTCTTTTTTTTTTTCTTTTTTTTGTTCGGTGAATACTAAATTTTGTTTTTTAATTTATTTTTAATTGGAGAATAATTGCTTTACAATGTTGTGTAGGTTTCTGCTGTACAACAACCGTGAATCAGCTCTAAGTATACATATAGCCCCTCCCTCTTAAGCCTCCCTCCCACTCCTCAACCTGTGTTCTAATGTGAAATCAGCCCCAGGATTTTAGAGGAAGCTAGCTAAACCAGTTAAGCTTCTTTTTAACTTGGACTTTAATGATTCTCTCCTGGAAAGATTTATTTATTTTTTTCCTTTTTTAACCTTATACAGTATCTCTTCTTCTGTGGCCTTGAAACTGTGAGAACCTAAACTCTTGCCATGCTCTTAGCTCCTGTTTGGCATATTCACATCATACTGTCTGAAGCTCTCTATTTCAACTGTTGTGTCACATAGCTGGTGACCTCATCATTTTGGCTAATTTGAGAAGAGGGGGGCAGTTTACATCTCACCTCCTTGTGCTGCTGCTGATCCATTCCCTGGTTCCAGGGCTGTGGCTATGCTGGGGGTTCAGAGTAGGGTAAAGGCCCTAGGACTGGGTTAACTCAGGCTGGACCCCTGCCATCTGTGTGACCAGCAGCCATGGTTTGAGTGCATGCCTTATGCCAGGCATGGTGCCCTCTCTGTGCTAGCACTGCAGATGCAGGGTTGACATGATAGGCATGCTCCTGCCCTGGTGAACCTCACAGTGTTCAAGGAAGTACAGAAATCACCATGCAATTTACAATAATGATATGTCCTTGAAATATGTAACACCGGTCCCGAGAACTCTCACAGCAGGGGCTCTGACCTGCTTTGCTCAAAGTTCAGATGCCTGGTGGTGATGAAGAGCTCAGGTGAGCATTGGAGGCTGGAGGCATTCAGAATAGCATGTGATCCCAAAAGCAAGGTAGGACCAGGTGAAAGGTTCAGGATGAAGCCCACAAACAGCACTAGGATCCTGGTGATTTGATCAAGTTCAGCGTAAGGGCTGGACATCTCCTCCCTATCTCTCCCCAGGCCCCCAACCGCCGACTCCCCCACACCAAAAGGAATGGTCCTTTCCCTTTACTTTCCAGGCTGTTTGTCTGTATCAGTTTCTTTGGCAATTGTGTGTTGCTTTGTATGATAATAAGGTCGTGTGTCTTTCATCCCCTGGAAGGGAAGGCTGTTTCCTGTACTGTTTGTGTTTTCCCCAGTGTGTGACCCTGGTTGATCAGTTGGGTCATGAAAAGACCTACATTTTACCAGTTAACTTCGGTTTGTGGGCCTCTTGCATGCTTCTTGCATCCACAGCAGCAGATGAAGAAGAGTAATAGATAGCCCCTCCAAAGGCCTCCGAATATCAGACTGACCAAAGCGTCTGTTGATTGTGGCAGTGAATGGGGAAATACTATCAACTTGGGAACAGTTTAATAGAAATTAGCTTGTAATTAAAAGTTCAAAATAAGTTGGCTTTTCTTTTCTGAATCATATGACCTAGTTTTCTTTCTCCCCCTGTGATTGTTTCCATTCACAGAATAACTAACCTCCAAGAGCCTCCTATTTGCTTAAGCCCTTCTGGCCCCTTCCTTCAGGTCTGCTGCCGTCTTCCTTGGACATGTCTTTCATCGCGCCTTCATTTTTCTCCTCTTTACATGCTTCTCTGTTCTAATGCCATCTTTTTGAACAGATAAATTTATTCAGAACATTGAAGGAAAATAAAATTCTTTCATCCCTACTCTCATGTTGTCATTGAGTTTTAATTTCTCTGATCCCATCTGCCGTTTCCCCATGAGGGTAGATATTTTATATGAGTGGCATTCTATTTTATGTATATACTTCTGTGCTTTGCTCTTTTGTTTTTCTTTTAATTTTTTTGGTGACTCCACATAGCTTGCCGGATCTCAGTTTTTCTATCAGGGATGGAACCTGCCCTCCCTGCGTTGGAAGCACAGGGTCTTAACCCCTGGACCATCAGGGAAGTCTCTGTACTTTGCTCTTTAAACTTAATATTCACAGTTTTTCAGTCAACAGATGTTAATTGAGCTCCTAGTATATGCCAGGCGTTGCTCTAGTGGCTGGGAATAAAGAGATCAGTGAAATGACCAGTCTACATCCCTGTTGTCCTGGTGCTTCTGCCTTATTGAGAGAGATTCATGATAAACACAGTACAAATTCTGTTAGGAGGTAATTAACGTCATAGAACAAAAGTAGGGTTAAAGAACATTGGGATTGTTAATTTATAAAATATTGTCTCATGTTGCTACTGTCTTTATATGTACATATGTGCTGTGTACTAAGTCGATTCACTCATGTCCGACTCTTTGAGACCCCATGGACTAAAGCCCGCCAGGCTCCTCTGTCCATGGGATTTTCCAGTCAATAATTTTGGAGTGGGTTGCCATGCCCTTCTCCAGATCTTCCTGACCCAGGGATTGAACCCCCATCTCTTATATTTCCTGTGTTGGCAGGCGTATTCTTTACCACTATCACTCTATGTACCTAGGGGTTGGTTATTATCCTTGATATTGATGGATTATAATTTATTGAAAACCTGAGAAATATAAACTTCAAATCTGGAGAGGGCTTATAAGTCATTGAGAGTAGACCCTTCATTTTCAAAGTGAGGAAACAAATTCAGAGAAATGAACTGACTTGTTCAAAATTATCCAGCCCCTAAGTGGCAACGCAGAAGCTTTTAAATTGTAATTAAATTGGTTTTCATTAATTCTAAAGACAATTCTTTCAAATTCAACTGTGCTGTTTCCCTGTTGCGGGAAATTTATTTCTGGTTTTTATTATACATAATGCTAGTAAGGGCAGCTTTATGCAAATACTACCTTAATGAAGGTAGTACATTAATTAATAATTGGAAATAATAACAAACAAGGACTTCCTTGGTGGCTCAATCAATAAAGAATCTGCCTGCAATGCAGGAGACATGGGTTCAATCCCTGGGTCGGAAAGATCCCCTGGAGAAGGAAATGGCAGCCTGCTCCAGTATTCTTGCCTGGGAAATCCCATGGACAGAGGAACCTGGTGGGCTATAGTTCATGGGGTCGCAAAGCCAGACATGACTTGACAACTAAGCCATCACCACCTTTGCCAGGCACTGCCCTAACTGCTTTACTTGCGATAACATCATTCTGACAGTGGATACCATTACTTTCCTAGTGTTTACAGATGAGAGAATGAAGGGAGGAATTCAGACTCTGAGTACAGGGTCTGAGCCCTCAGCCACTGTGACATACAGCCTTCTGAGTCTGAATACTAAAACTGCAAATTTCAAAACTCAAATAATCTGTAACATATAATTGTTTTAACCACTTAAGAGTTTACCAAGACCAGGGATGTCTTAGATTTAGTTGTATGTCACTGCTGTTTTTAGAGTAAAAAGTGGTAGACTATGGAGGATTTCCTGTTCCATCTATTATTGTAGTTAACCCTGACAATAGCAGTGAATTAGGTGGTTATTGTGCCTGTTAAAGATGAGTAGTTTAGGCACTTCCTTGGCTGTTCAGTGGTTAAGCCTTTACCTGCCAATGCAGGGGGTACAGGCGTGATCTCTGGTCAAGCAGCTAAGATCTCACGTGCCTCATGGCCAAAAAACAAAAACATAGAACAGAAGCAATGTTGTGACAAATTCCATAAAAACTTTAAAGAAAGAATGGTCCACATAAAAAAAGAAATCTTAAAAAAAAAGTTGAGTCATGTAGTATTTTAGATGAAGCTTGGACATTGAGAGATTAAGTTAATATTTGTAGAAAGAAAGGGACAAGTAGGAAGCAAGGAAGTTTGAGTGACTCATGCATGTCAAGAGCTTTAGGACCTGGGGTCTAATCTTGGCTTCGTCTCTTAGTAACTTTGTGACCTCCAGCAAAATACTTACCTTTTTTTTTGTACCTCACCGGAATTTTGTTATCTGGAAACTGGAAGCAATAAAATCTTTCTCTTGATGTTGTTATAAGGATTGAATTAGAAAATGAGTGGAAACCAGCCAAAATGAAACCATTGATCAGAGGTATTGGTTGCTTCTGTGATTACCGTATTTCAATCCAAACTATTTTCTCTTTCCTCTAACCATGATATTTCTGGAAAACACATACAAAAATCTCTCTCTCTTTTTAAAACGGAGGTATTCTTGCCTGGAAAATTCCATGGACAGAGGGGCCTGGCGGGTTAGTCTGTGGGGTTGCAGAGAGTCGGACACGACTGAGCATGCACATGAACAGTAGTTGCTTTGCAATGCTGTGTTAGTTTCAGGTGTAGAGTACGGTGATTCATTTATGTGTGTGTGTTGTGTTTTAGATTCTTTTCCATTATAGGGTATTACAAGAAAGTGAATATAGTTCCTTGTGAAAGTGAAAGTTGCTCAGTTGTGTCTGACTCTTTGTGACCCCATGGACTATATGCAGTCCATGGAATTCTTCAGGCCAAAATATTGGAGTGGGTAGCCTTTCCCTTCTCCAGAGGATCTTCCCAACCCAGGGATCGAATCTAGGTCTCCCACATTGCAGGCAGATTCTTTACCAGCTGAGCCACCAGGGAAGCCCAAGAATACTGGATTGGGTAGCCTATCCCTTTTCCAGCAGATCTTCCCAACCCAGATCAAACCGGGGATCAAACCGGGGTCTCCTGCATTGCAGGTGGATTCTTTACCAACTGAGCTATGAGGGAATCCCATAGTTCCTTATAGTTCCTACTTACAGGTAGGTCTTTGTTGTTTATATATTGTATCTATAGTAGTGCATATCTGTTAATCCCAAACTCCTAATTTATCCCACCCGCCTTCTCTTTTGGTAACTGTAAGTTCACACAAAATCTTATTTAAATGGCATTGATAAATTAGTGACCCTTGACACAATTAGGGATTCTCTTTTTTTTAATTTAAAAAAAACTTTTTATTTTATATTAGAGTATAGCGGATTAACAGTGTTGTGATAGTTGTAACCAACAAGGGATTCTCTTCCTTTGTAGTTTCGTCTGCCTCTGTTGGGGTGCCATAAAAGGTGGGGGAACAGCAGATCAACCTCTCTTTGGGTCTCTGGGTCATAGTGGGGTGAGGCCTGGGAATGGATGGCTCACCCAGCCCTTCCTCTCCCTTCCATCCCTCTGGATCTGACTTTCAAACATCTCAGCCCCACCTTCCGTGACCCCTTCCTGTGCCTTCACAAGGTGACCTGGCCGCTGTGGGGGTGGGCAGGTGGGTCAGGCCATGGGTGCACTGGAACACTGAGGGGTCCTTTTGGAGGGGGGTCTGCTTCTCCAGGTGGGCAGGGGGAGATCTTTTCTTGTGGAGGGTGTGACTTTTGAGCTGAAAATGCAAAGAGGTTCTTGAGCCACACAAGGGGACTGAGAGAACTGTTTGTGGGAAAGGCCAGCATCCGCTTCCGTGCCCTTGTAGACTTTTCTGTAGCCAGCTCTTCTCTAAGTGGGGCACAGGCTTTGGCCCGCAGACTGCTTACGACATCAGTCAACTCCATGGACCAGCCCATCCCTCTTGGGAAAAACCTAGCCATAGAACAGGGTTTGGGAAGGAGACATGAAGACATACAGTCTCTGCTTTCTTCTTTTTACGTTCAAGTCTTGGCAGGAAGACACACTCTTTATTTCTGTCGCCTGTATCAGCTGCATATTCCTGAAATGAACTCCTCGACGTTGTCCTGGCTTCGTCATACTCGAGCTTTTCCGGTTGCAAACAATTTTGCTTCTAGTTGATGGGGACTCTGATGACTCCAGGTGGTGAATGGATGGTGGGGAATAGAGTTCTGTAGAAATACAGCTCAAAAGCAATACAAACACAGAGCGGAAAAGGGGAAACTGGTGAAGAGGGGAGGGCTGTATTAACAGCATGTTACCTTTGTTGACATTGAAGAAACCAACCCTTTACCTTAACACTGGGAAACTTGTTAAATGCTTTGTGGAGTGGCACAGGGTCCCACATGTATGTATCATGGAGCCTTTAACAACAAGGTGCTGAAGTACCTTTGTTAAGGAAAGATGACCAAGATAGATCATGAGATGAAACACAGTAGATGATAATTCAAAATATGGACCATTTTTATATGGTCCATATATGGACCATTTATATTTTCAATGCATTTTTATATAAATCAATGCATTTACGTAGATATAGACATAGTAAAAACATTTGGAAGCATGTCCACATGGTATAGGAGGTTAGCTCATGGGGTATTTATATTTTCTTCCTTTTGCTCCTCTGAATTTTCAAATTTTTTCTGCAATCAACATGTAAATATTATTCATATAGTCAGAGTGAAAGAAAGGTAGAGGAGGCCAGAAACTTCTTTTTTTTTTTTTTAACTCAAATTTTAACCTCATTCCACGTATTTATCAAGGTCTCCGAGGAGCTGGGTGGGCACACCCAGATGTAGGGACAGGTGTAGGAGTGGGCAGGGTAGCCTTGGCCTCCGCCTTCACTGAGCTGACATTGTGTTGAAAGTCTTTTTTTTTTTTAATTTAAAATATTTTTTAAAGCTTAAAAATAAAAAATTACAGGTTGTGGTAAGTGCTAGAAGGGGGAAAAAAAAAAGCCAGTGACATACGAGGGAATATGGAAGGGAAGGTCCACTTCAGGAAGGAATGGAGGGGCCACTTTGAGGAGTGACCCTAGAGGAGGCTGAGACGCAGCTGCACGGCAAGTGTATTCAGGGTGGAGGGAGGGGCCAGCAGATGCTGCCTTCCTACCGGTCACCCAGAGGGCTGGTGGAACTTGAACTGCAGCTGCCCAGAATGAGCACTGTGTTGCACTTGGAAATGTGAGGAGGCTCAGGGATATACCTTGTAACTCTGGGGGCATATGGCCATCCGGACAACTTGATGGCCTCTGAGAGATTGTTTAATGTTTTGCTAAATCACAGGAATGTATTGGGATTGAACTGTTGAGTCTGTTCTTTGGTTCTTTCTGAGGAGCAGTTCTGATGTCATCCTTCACGCTGGATAGGCTTTGAACCCTGCTCAGGGAGTCCCAGGCCTCCTTCCCCATCCTCTTCTGCATTCATTAAACTCACACATTGGGTGGATGCTTGTCTCTGTAAGGCATGACCCTTGGGTCTTCATCCTCATCCTGGGCTGTGGTGGAAATATCTGGGAAGGTGCCTCTTTGTTCAGGGATTCAGTATTCACTGATTCCTCAGAGAGGAGGAGGAGAGCAGTTGAGAGAAGTCCCTTAAAATTAGATTAAGGACAAAGACTCCATACAGAGTCAACAAAAGCTATAATTTTGGTGCTTAAACATACTGGATGGTGTATTTGAGTTAACAGTGGCAACAGCTATTCACAGAATCCTCTCTAAGAGCCATTGGACCATACACACCAAGAACTATAGCAATGTTCAGATCCTTTGAGCCATCGATTAAAATCCATGGAACTTATGCTAAGGTCATCATTTTTTTTTTAGTGGGGAGAAACCAAGAAAACAGTGATGTCTATTCTATAATAGCAGTAATAGTAATGACAGAGTACTTTGGGGTTTTGAACTCATTTTCCTGTTGTTGGTCAGTCCCTCAGTCGTGCCCAACTCTTTGTGACCCCATGGACTGCAGCACGCCAGGCTTCCCTGTCCTTCACCATCTTCTGGAGCTTGCTCAAATTCATGCCCATAGAGTCAGTGATGCCATCCAACCATCTCGTTCTCTGTCATCCACTTCGCCTCTTGGCTTCAATCTTTCCTAGCATCAGGGTCTTTTCCAGTGAGTCGGCTCTTGGCATCAGGTGGCCGAAGTATTGGAACTTCAGCTTCAGCATCAGTCCTTCCAGTGAATATTCAGGGTTGGTTTCCTTTAGGATGGACTGGTTTGGTCGTTCAGTCCAAGGAGATTTCCCTATACAGCATTTATAAGAGCATGGAAACGTTCCTGTGAGTACGTTTTCATGTCCATTTCACAGAAGGGAAATAGAAGGTTAGAGAGGGGAAGTGCGTGCCCTGCTTCACTCTGGCAGCTTCAGGCTCTGAGCTCTAGCACACGCACTGCCCCCTCTAGGTGTGCTCAGAAACTGGGGAAATTGCTGGGCATCCAGGAGGCAGAGGAGGAACCAAGACTGAAAATAATTATTGAACTTAATATAGGCTTAATTCTGTCCCAAGTACTGAGCAAATTTTATCTAAACTAATTTTTAGAACAAACTGTGGGGAAACTGAAATTCTGAGATCAACCTGTGAAGGTTGTAGGACAGGCGTCCAAACCCTGGCGGGGCTAAATCTACAGCTCCCTGGTGCTTTTAGCTCTGCTTTATTGCCTAGTGGTTCACAAGAATGCATTGCTCCAAGAGGGAATAATGAATGAAGCAGTGAATGGATGAGATGGATTAGGCCATAGAGAACTGTTGTTGTTGTTCAGTCACCAAGTCATGTCCAACTCTTTGCAGCTCCATGAAATTGCAGCACGCCAGGCTTCCCTGTCCTTCACTGTCTGCTGGAATTTGCCCAGACTTATGTCCGTTGAGTCCGTGATGCCACCCAACCATCTCATTGTCACCCCCTTCTCCTCCTGTCCTCAATCTTTCCCAGCATCAGGGTCTTTTCCAGTGAGTCTGCTCTTGCATCAGGTGGCCAGAGTATTGGAGCTTCAGCTTCAGCATCAGTCCTTCCAATGAATATTCAGGGTTGATTTCCTTTAGGATTGACTGGTTTCATTTCCTTGTTGTCCAAGGGACTCTCAAGAGTCTTCTCCACATCACATTTCGAAAACATCAATTCTTTGATGCCCAGCCTTCTTTATGGTCCAACTCTCACATCCATATGTGACTACTGGAAAAATCATAGCTTTGGCTATACAGACCTTGTCAACAAAGTAATGTCTCTGTTTTTTAATACACTGTTTAGGTTTGCCATAGAGAGTAGACATTAGGATTCCCATGGTCAATAAATTCTTTTCGATAGCTTTGTAATTTCCGCCTGCAATAGGGTTGCCCAAGTGTCTCCCATGAGAGTTGCAGCTTTCCTGGCCCTTGAGGCTACATTTTTCCAATACCCTTCACCTAAAGGCTCCCTTTCCTCGCTCAACTCATCCCTTGCAAATTGCCCAGAGTCAAATGAGTCCAGGGTGAACCAGGCGTGCAGGGTGTGGACCTTTAGCAACTGAAAGGAAAGAGAGCTATTTCAACATGATGAAATATTCTGCAGCCTTAAAGTGATAAATGTGCTTGGAAAAATAGGAATAGATATTAGGAGGTAGTTGCACATATCTGAAGATACCAAGTGAAGCAGTGTTCATTTACATGGATAAAGGTTGGAAGAGAATAGGAATGAGAACTGGAAAGGTTTTGGGATTGGATGGTGTCACTGTCAGATTAATCTGTGAAGCTAGGAACCGCAGGGTCATGACCCACAGTTTCTGCTTTTTCTTCCCCTAAATTCCACTAGTCACAAACATGCGTAAATTATATAATACATCAGTAAATATCTCAATTCTGTTGTCCACTCTTTCTCTCCACTGCCAGTTTCCTAGAACAGGCTCTTACTGTGTCTCGCCTGGACCTCACAACAGCTTCTCTGGTCTGCTGGTCTCCTCTCTCTCCCGCTGTAGTCCACATTGGACACTGTGGTCAGAGTGATCTTGATATAAAACACATCTGATTATGTCTCTCCCTTGCTTAGAAGCTTTTATTTACTGGTGGTTGCCTTCTGGAGGCAAGTTCAGACTCCTTAGGATGGTGTTTGAGGAGGTCCTTTCCAACCACCCAGTCTTCCCCCCAAGCATGTCATGACCTCCCCTTCCTCTGCCCGTGTGACTTTCCTTCTTGGCCCTTCCCCCATCTCTTCAAGACCAAGCTCATCCTCTCTGAAGCCTTCACAGCCATTCCAGGGAGGGTTAGTTGCTCCACCCTCCGAAATTACAACGAATTATGCCGTGTTGTAATTGTGGGGTTATAGCCCGTCCCTTTACTGAATTTTGAGCCCTTCCAGGACAGGAACCACATGACTTACTGGCTTTACCCTAAACCCTCAACATGGTGCCTGGGACACAGTAGAGGGACAAAACTGTGTTGACTGAATGACTCAGTGACTGAATTTGTAAAAAGCAAAAGAGGAAATGCAAGTTAAGGGCTTTTAGTACAGTGCCTGACACATATACTAAGGATTCAAAAAAAATAAATGCTAACAAGCCACCATGGTTAAATCATCATTAGAGCCTAGTACTTTTATGTAAACATCTTTTTTTGCATCCTCTGTTTTTTTTTCAACCTGAGACTTTGACCACAGCTGAAATGTGCTTACATTTATGCAGAAGGATGAAGAAGGGATCGTGGAAGAGCAAATTCATCACTTCTCCTAGGTTTTTGTTTTCTGTCCCCTCTTCCAGGACCTCCCACATGGGATAGTGGCAGAGCTTACACAGGTCAGGAACATGTGTAGGGCTGATAAGGAGAAAGGTGTCTCTGAAAAAAGCAGTCTATGCTCCTCTTGGGACTCATCTATTTTACAGTCATCACTCATCAAATGGATTGTTTTCTCTGCTGGTCTGTAAGCTCCTCCAGGCCAGCATCATGTCTATGTCACTTTCCAGAAATAAAATTTGGACCAATGAATGACAGTTGATGGGCATCAGATTTCTGATCAGTGTAAAAGAAGAGGCTCCTAGGACTTCACTCATGGTCCAGTGGTCCCTGCTTCCACTGCAGGGGTGAAGGTACAGTCCGCATTTGAGAAAATTCCACATGCTGTGGAGTGAGGCCAAAATAATTAATTAGAAAAAGAGGCTCCTCACAATTAGAGGATAATGAGCTCCACATAATTGGAGATACTTGAGCTAAACTGGATGTTCACATGTTGAGGATGTTACAGACAAGATTCCTCCTGCTCTCCATGGGAGACTCGGTTCCAGGTGTGTGGTTGCTGGCAGCTCGACTGAGCAGGTGTAAGAACTCTTTCTCTGGTTCAAACAGAGGACAGTGGGTCGATATGGACCAGAGTTATTTAAGAGTAGGTGTCTGTGTATCAGACAAATGGATCAGAGTTCTTGGATTGTGGAGATTGTTCTGTCAGCATCAGTGTTTGCAAAACATCAACGTCCTGTGTTCCATTGAAATTGATGAAGATTATAATGGATACAGTGTAAGACCCCCAAATCATCCTTAAATATGATAATTAGGGTAAAAGTCTGAGGCCTAGGACTCTTGCCCTTAGTGTGTGCCTTGATAAAGCCACCTGCTCTCTCCTGACACTCTTAACCACATTTCTTTGTAATATGGCCAATATCACTTGGTCTCCATGTAACTCAAGAGCAAGACGGAAAGCTACATAAAGTTAAGTGCTGCCTTCTGGATCTGGGGCAAGGAGTGTTTGCTTGGCTACCTATGGTAAGCCCAGATCACTACTGGGATCTTACCTATTTGACTAGAATAGGGGTTCATAATCAGGGTTTCATAGATAGGCTTCCTGGATCCAAAGATTTCCTGAAATTGTGTGCAGTTCGTGTGCCTGTATCCATTAACCTGGAGAGAAAAGTGCATCCTTTTATAGGATTTTCAATAGGGATCTTGACCTCAAAATGTTTAGGACCATTTACCTTCATAGTTACTATCTGCTTAGTAGTCAAACTGCAAATATCCCTGGGAGATGCGATCATTATTTACACTTTGGCATTAATGAAAAAAATCTGAGAGTTTCATAACGGGGTTAGGATGAGCTAACTAGATGGGATGTTCTTGTTTTCTAAGTAAAGAGGGAACCTTTATGTTCAGAGTGAAAGGGGAATTTGGGGAAAATGAAGAAGCTGCGCCCTCTACCACATCCAACTTCTCTGTCCATCAGATAGCGTTACCCAGACCAGACCCCAGAACAGAGTCTCATTTATCTGAAAGTGCTATGTGTAGCACCATGCAAGTCTCCAGTGGCGCCTGATTTCTGTTCTCAGACTGATTATTTAACACCTCCCAAGGGCGTCTCCACGATACCATCGCAGGCGATAACGGTGTACCTCTCGGCTCTGGGGAGCCTGCTAAGCGCATCTGCAGTATCTGGGAGTTTGAGACTCAATCAGCACCTGGCGGAGAGGGAAAGGCGTGCCCGACTTTGATGGGTTCAGCAGAGTCCAGATTTGCGAGTCTCGAGTTCCAATTTCTGCCATTTCTTAGCTTACTGACCTGAGGCAGGTCACTGTCACCTCTGAGCCTCAGTTTCTCCATCTGTAAAATGAGAAGGCTGCAAGACGCGGGTCCACCCAGAAGCCATCTCGGCCTTTAAGGTTCTGCCCCTTTAAGGAGGGCGGGGTAGCGGGGAAGGTAGCCGCGCCCCCTTCCTCTCCTCGCGGAGCCCTCCCGACCACCTGTCTCCGGCCTCGCCCCGCCCCCTAGGGGAGGGGCTGGAGCAAAGGGGGCGGGGAAGGAAGACTGGGTTTACCTTGCGGGGCGGGCGCGCGGCGCATGCGCACGGCCGGACAGGTCCGCGGCGCCCTCACTTCCTGGCATTCCCCCTTCCCCCTCCTTGCCGTTACCCTGTACATCCGGGTCATTTGCCCTCCCCGCTCGGAGGAGCCGCCGCCGCCGCTGCCGCCGCCGCCTGGCTCGTCGCGGCTCCGCCACAGGGGCAGGTGCGGAGGGGCTCCCGGTCCGGCCGCCGCCGCCGCCGCTGCCCCGCTCCGGGCCCGGGGCTCCCCCTAGCGCCGCTGAGGAGCCGCCGCCGCGGCTCGAGGAGGGCGGAGGAACGGGGCTGAGAGAGAGCGCCTGGAGGCTCGCGCGGAGGGTGAGTGGTTTATTTTTTTCCCCTTTTCTCCGCTTTCCTCACACCCCTGGCTCGCCTGCTCCGCGACCCCATTTTGGCGGAGAGGCGGGCGCGGTGGGGCCGGCGCGGGGCTTCCTCATCCCCCACCCCACCACCGTTGCCGGGGGCCCGCCCCGGCGCCCACCCCCGGCGCTGCGGCGGCATCTCCGCGGGCGCCCCGGGCCCTTCCTCCGCGCCCGGGCCGCCCCGGCGGTCATTCATTCGGCTCTGCCTTTCTCCGCCCCTGCCTCCTTCCACTCGCGTCTCCCCGCGCGTGCTCGCCGCCCCCTCCCGTGTCCAGTTCTGCCTCCGCCCGTGACCTTTGGCTCCTGGACGCTTTCCCCTCCCACCTCGATAGTCGCCCTCCGACCCGGAGCTCCCACCTTCCTTTTCTATCAGCGGCCGCCTTCCCTCCCTCCTCTCCCAGTGCTGGTCCCCGGATCCACACCCCCTTCTCTCGGACTCCGCCACGCCTCGCCCGGACACGCGGCCCTCCTGGTCACCTGCCTTGAAGTTGGTGCCCCGATCCCTTGCACCTGTGCAACAAGACCGTCCGACTCAGGTGCTGCGTGGACCTCTGATCCTTAGCATTTAAAGTCCCGGTTCTCAGTCCTAGGGTGTGGTCTTAGCTGTATTTCCAAAACACACGTTTCTACTATGATTATCCAAATGCGTGACCATCAAACTGTAGTGGAAGTGGCAGTTGCGGTGTGTGTGTGTACCTCTTGGTTATTCTGGGTCACACCAAATACTTCCCCCCCGACCCCCGCCGCCGGAGGAGCGTGTGACTGATTTGCTCTAAATGTAAAATTTGGCCGAAGATTGTTACTCTTTCAACTCCTCCACATTCCTTCTCCCGCTGTTCCATGACTTATTTGCAACATTACCTGTTAATACTGTTTGTTGGTGAGGCGGCTTCTCGGCTCATCTGTCACCAGCAGTTACTGAATGTCCCCCAGTGTGCGGAATACTAATGAAATAAATGCCTGAATTCTTGCACTGCTACAAAATGCCATTCTGGTTGAAGACAGATTTGGGACATTTGTTTCCACTTTTTCTCCCCCCACCCCCCGTAAATTTATTGAGTTTGAAATCTTTTTACTCCTTCATGTGTAATGTGGAGAATATGTATCATTTGTGTGTTCTTATAGTCTTGCCATTTGGAAGACTGGCATTCCAGAGGAGTGTTTTGTATAGCTCAAGGAATTTCAGTCACTTGGGTGTTCAGAGACTTATTGCAGATCGTTTTAGACTAATGTATCAAGAAAAATAAACTGATCCTTTTAATTCTTTAATTATACTTAATAATAGAAACACAAGTTCTGTGTCTGGAACAACTTGGTAATTGGGGCTTATTTGATAGCCTGCTTGTAAAGTGTTGCAGTTAACTAAAACTGCCTGATTCAGCATTCATAAAATGAAATGACAGCAGTTTTTCTAATGCGACATTCATAGTTCATAATAATGAACTCCAAGGAAGGTACTTAGTCCTGAAGTGCACCTTCCTGCGTGTCAGTTTGATACAATTGCTGTCAATATTAATAGCATTTGTCTAACAGTCCTTTCTTCTGGAGAGGTGGGTACTAAAAATGTGGTTGGCTGTTTGTCCCCTTTCAGGTTTTGGATGACCACTTTAAGCACTAAGATTACTTTACTTGGGGTCAAGATTGCATTTTTTTTTTTTTTTTTGCAGAGCAATTTTGGTGGGTAATATATATATTTTAAACTCTTTAAAACTTTAACAGTTATGTAGCTACTTGAGAAAACTCTCGTTTTGTAAAATGTAGGATAAAAATTGATTTGATAATTGCATCAAGGGTAGATTTTTCTCGCCTAAGAAAAAATGGTTGATCAAAGGAAGGCATGATTAGTAAATTGACCCTAGTCGCCCCAGCAAAAAATACAGTTTCAGATGCTGAGTAAAACTGAGTGAATGTAGTTTATTTCTGATAGAGTCCAAGTGACATTTAACAGCAAACTTAAGATTTATTTAAACTTTACCCTTCAAATGGGTGAAAAATAGTGTCATTCTTGAGGTTATTTGACTCATTTAAAGTGGTCATTTACCTTTACTTAGTAAGTAATTGAGCAGTAGAGACAGATGCTTTATTTCATTTAATCCTCATCTCCTTGGGGAAAATATTGTACTGTCACTTTTATGAGGTTACTTAACTCATTAATTATTGATGCATTCAACTGTTAGAACATATAATTTGCTCTTTTCACTGTTAAAGGAAAACAAAATTTCAAAATACTTAATTATATTGTTAGTGGCATGCCCACTGTTACTTTTGGTCTCTCCTTTTCTGTTACTATAACAGGGTTTAGCACAGTGCCTGCCTGGTGCACAGTGGATACGCAATAAATGTTCTGACTAATTGAGTGAATGGCATGTTTGGAACAGTTAGACTGTAACATCATTTTGTAATTATGTAGCAAAAGTTTTAGAGAAAGATGTTGATTGTTCTCAGATGCAATTTTCTCAGGTAACTTGTACATTTTGAGGATTGCTATATATAATTATTTTAAAATGCTTTGAAATCTTTGGGGAGAAACTACAATAGACATATCAGTTTGTGATATGCTTTAGTTCAGTGAAGGGATATGTTCACTGAAAATGGATATTTGATGTATGTATCTTGTCAATATTCATGACCAATGGTAATTCAGATAATTTCTTGTATATTTAAAGTTTCTAAAAATCAGCGTAAAAATTGAGTGTGTGAGCTCATCCTATATTATTATCAGTTCACTAAATAAGGTTAATTTTTCAAGGAACATTTTTTCATATAGTAGAAAAGTAATGAATCTGATAATGTGGCAACGTTGACTTAAAGTTTCAGTGGTGGTAATGATAATGATGTTAATAGTAACTAACACGTACCTAGTGTGTGCTACTTGCCAGGCAGTGTTGTAAGACATTTAGTCTTTACAACACCCTAAATCTAATAGGTGGTAGTATCACAGACTAGGAAACTAAGGTTAGGTAACTGAAGGGACACAGAGATAGAGGACTGGGTCTATGCCCTTCATTATTACCCTGTAATAGTGAACACCTCTGTGCCACATTCTCCATAAAACCCTGCAAGGTGTAGGTTAATTCCTAGTTGATTCTTAAGTAGCATTAGGAAAGTAAGGCTCAAACTGCTTAGGTAACTTGTCCAAGTAGGATCAAGAAGGCTGGCATTTCAACCCAAGCCTCTGTGACTTGTAGTCTTCACTAAAATTATTTCAAAGTACTAATTTGAGGTCCTGTATTTTATGTTGTATATTTAGAAGGCATACTTACTTAAAACAGTGAGTCTCCAAACGTTTTCACCTGCCACACAGGATGGATAATGTTCATTCTTCTCTACTGTCTGTGAGTATATGTGTTAACATGTCAGTTGCTCAGTCGTGTCTGACTCTTTTCAACCCCATGGACTATAGCCCACCAGACTCCTCTGTCCATGGGATTCTCCAGGCAAGAATACTGGAGTGGGTTGCCATTCCTTTCTCCAAGGGATCTTCCTGACTTAGGGGTCCAACCCAGGTCTCCTGCACTGCAGGCAGATTCTTTATGGTCTGAGCTACTGTGATCATATACAGGATTATAATTTCCTGTCCACTGGCTGTAACTTCACCCCTTTCCCACTCACACGAGTATACTGGAATGCAAATGAGTGACATTTGTAAAATTTTTTAAACAAGGAAATCATTCTTAGCATTTTGATCCTTTTAACTGTACGCCATTTCTTGTGACATGCCCCACATCCTGATTGTGGTACTTACCATGGGTGAGAATGGCTGTTTTCAAAGACTCTGGGTGATTTTATTTCAGTAGAAGACCTAATGCAAAGATATATTTCTGTAGTTATTTTAGTTTATTTTGAAAAGATGATGTTCTGGTACTATTGTATACAGCATTCAGAAGCTTTCAGTCCTGTACAGTCATTTTCTGCCTTGTGAGTAATCTCTACTTGATGTGTTCTAGTTGGTGCATTATGTCAGCTCTGTGCTAAATCTAAACTGATAGACACCTTTCACTGTGTCTATCTACACTGTGCCCCCAAATCTTTCTCTCAGTCATAAATTGGCATCTTCTCAGATAATCCAAATTACACTGAATACTGAGGTCAGTTTCAGAAAACATCAGAAAAAAAATATGTCATATTCCCAGATATTATTACTTGGGATTGTTGTTGTTCAGTTGCTGAGTTGTGTCTTACTCTTTGTGGCCCCTTGGACTGCAGCTCGCCAGACTTCCCTGTTCTTCACTGTGTCCTGCAGTTTGCTTAGAGTCATGTCCATTGGG
This sequence comes from Capra hircus, assembly GCF_001704415.2. Classification (NCBI taxonomy): domain Eukaryota; kingdom Metazoa; phylum Chordata; class Mammalia; order Artiodactyla; family Bovidae; genus Capra; species Capra hircus. The sequence goes on along the minus strand of NC_030821.1, from coordinate 71,297,697 downwards.
TTGGTGATACCATTCAACCATCTCATCCTCTGCTGTCCCCTTCTCCCCCTGGACTCAGTCTCTCCCAGCATCAGGGTCTTTTTCAGTGAATCAGCTCTTTGCGTCAGATGGCCAATGTATTGGAGCTTCCAGTAGGTTAACCCTAACCCTATTAAGCTTCAGTCATTCCAATGAATATTCATGGTTGATTTTCTTTAGGATTGACTGATTTGATCTCCTGCTTTCCAAGGGATTCTCAAGAGTCTTCTCCAGCACCACAATTCCAAAGCATCAATTCTCCGGCACTCAGCTTTCTTTATGGGCCATCTCACATCCATGCAATTACTACTGGAAAAACCATAACTTTGACTGTATGGACCTTTGTTGGCAAAGTGATATCTCTGCTTTTTAATATGCTGTCTAGGTTTGTCATAGTTTTCCTTCGAGAAGTGTCTTTAATTTCATGACTGCAGTTACCATCTGCAGTGATTTTGGAGCCCAGAAAAATAAAATATCTGTCACTGTTTGCACTTTTCCCCCTTCTATTTGCCATAAAGTGATGGGACTGGATGCCATGATCTTAGTTTTTTGAATGTTGAGTTTTAACCCAGCCTTTTCACTCTTCTCTTTCAACCTTATCAGTAGGCTCTTCAGTTCCTCTTTGCTTTCTATCATTAGAATGGTATCATCTGCATATCTGAGATTATTGATATTTCTCTCTGCAATCTTGATTCCAGCTTGTAATTCATCCAGCCCAGCATTTCATGTGATGTAGTCTGCATATAAGTTAAATAAGCAGGGTGGTAATATATAGCCTTGACATACTCCTTTCCCAATTTGGAACCAGTCCGTTGTTCCATGTCTGGTTCTAACTATTACTTCTTGACCTGGATACAGGTTTCTCAGGAGACAGGTAAGGTGGTCTGGTATTCCCATCTCTAAGAATTTTCCACAGTTTGTTGTGATCCACACAGTCAAAGGCTTTAGCATAGTTAGTGAAGCAGAAGTAGATGTTTTTCTGGAGCTCTCTTGCTTTTTCTGTGATCCAGTGAATGTTGGCAATTTGATCTCTGATTTCTTTGCCTTTTCTAAATCCAGCTTGAGCATTTGGAAGTTCTTGGTTAACGTACTGCTAAAGCCTAACTTGAAGGATTTTGAGCATTGCCTTGCTAGTAGTGTGAAATGAGCACAATTGTAGAGTAGTCTGAACATTCCTTGGCATTGCCCTTCTTTGGGATTGGAATGTAAACTGACCTTTTTCAGTCCTGTGGCCACTGATGAGTTTTCCAAATTTTCTGGCATATTGAGTGCAGCACTGTAATAGTGTATCTTTTAGGATTTGAAATAGCTCAGCTGGAGTTCCATCACCTGCACTAGCTTTGTTTATAGTAATGCTTCCTATATTTCTGTATTTGGGATTATTTATGCCATTTTTCTGTTCTTAATGTGGGTAATGGAGAATTAAAGGCACTAATTTAAATGAAAACGGAGATTGGCTACATCTTGAAGTGGACTTTTGTAGTTTGTTGACTTGTACTCTTCTTTTGGCTACACCGTAGGGCTTGTGGGATCTGAGTTCCCCAATCAGGGATCAAACCCAGGCCATCAGCAGTGAAAGCCTGGAGTCCCAACCACTGGACGCCAGGGAGTTCTTGACTTGTGCTCTTATTGGTAGTCTCCGTGCAAAATTTTAGTATGTATGGACAAAAACATTTAAGTCCTGATTTGCTCTTTCCTGATAGTGTTAATATTCTCAGATTATCTGTAAGATATGAATAATACTATCTTTGCTACATGCCTCCCAACACTGTTGTGAGATTTTTGTATTTATTTCAGTGCTGCATAATGGGGGAGGAAGAATGTAATTTTATTGAAGTGATGCATTTTTAAGTTGAATGATCATTAAAATTTTTTTGTTTTGATATATTTCTTTTACACAGGGCACAATATGTGGTATATGATTGCTATTGATTACTCAAATAGTTATTGATCACATAAGCAGGGTTATACAACAGTGAATAAAATGTTAGTGGTCCCTTTTTAACAGTAGAAGCAAAGACAGGAGAATAGACAGTATGAATTTAGCAGGTACCTCATCTTATGAGTGTTCTTGCCTGGAGAATCCCAGGGACAGGGGAGCCTGGTGGACTGCCCTCTATGGGGTCGCACAGAGTCAGACACAACGGAAGCGACTTAGCAGCAGCAGCAGCAATCTTATGAGCCAGGATAAACACCCATCTTGTAATGCCATCTAAACTGAGATCTGAAGAGTGGACCATTAGTCAGTCTGGCAAAAGGAGAAATGCATGGACATAGGAAGGAGAGGCCACAGCCTGGAGATGAAAAAAATCCTGTACATGTTACAAACAGTTACTGGTTCTGTGTGGCAGTACTGCAGGGTATGAAGGAGATGTGGGAAAGAGGTGGACAGGAAGTGCGCTCTAAGGCTGGCTGGCTGAGTCATGTTAACAGGTTCAGGGCAGTTTGGACCAAAGGCCACAGGAAGCCATTATAGGACTGTAAAGGGGGTGAAAAATGCTCATTTATCTTTTCAAAAGATTGTTCTCAAAGCTTTTGGGGAATGGATTGAAGGTAAAGTAAGACCGAATACAGCTGAGCAAGTTCAGAGGCTTTTGCTAAAGTCCATGAAAGAACTGAGAGTAATCAGTGCTCGAGTACTGACAGTGGATGGTCTGGCAATACAGGGTTTATAGATGTGGGCTCCATTGGGCCCATAACTTTGTGTCCAGTGGTAAAGTAGAGGATGAGTTTCCCCAGAGGGCTCTCCACCTCTTGTTCATATAAAGTTGAGATGTTGTGGAGCTAAGGCTATCCAGATATATTCTCAAATACGCATTTTCAGTTGACTCTCCATCTTGTTAGTCATTGAGTATGAGCTGACCCACCCCAAAGAAGAAGCATCAGACTGGAACTCATGAAGCCTCTCTGAGTCAGGCTTTCTGTTTCCACGGGAGCCCAGTAGCCAGCTGCTTAACAAAAGCAGTTGGCCTGATAGCTGTGTCAGGGAGGCAGAAGAGTCCATCCTCCCAGGGGCACCTCCAGGTAGCACCTTTATCAGAGTCTCCAGTCAATAAAATCATGAGTCACAGAGACTTGTCACCAGAAATGGTTCTTAGGGCTGTGAAGCCCAAAAGGTCATGCAACCCTTCCTGATTGGGAGAGTCCCCCCTGGGACTTACAGGATGGGGAAGTTCATCCTATACCATAGGATGGATGTAGAGGCAACAACAGGAGGACTTTGAATTGGCCCAGAGAGCCTCAGCCATAAGTCACTGCATTTCCCTTCCCTACTGTAAATGCTGCCCACACCCTACTCACTGAATTGGTATGGGACGAGATCAGAGAGTGACCACGTGGGTGTCTGTATCCAAGAGAGCCGTAAAACTTGAGTTCTTCTCTAAAGTTTCCTGGCCAGCTGTTGAGGGGTATGTGTGGTTTTCTGGGGATCAGGGAGACCTCAGCCCTATCCCTTATTATTTTCCTCTGTAAAGCAGAGTTTGGGAGGAGGAGTAGAGAGGGAGAGAGAGAAGGGGGCATGTAGTGGAGAGCAACTCTGTACCAGTAGTCAAGGCTTTGCATTCACCTGTAGTCATTCCCTTGTAATTCCGCCAGAGGAACTTCTTTCTAGTCCATCATCCAAAGCTCTTTATTTTCAGCAAGGTAGTCTTTACTTACGCAGTCTATTTTAGCTTTGGGGACTCTGGCTCAGCAGTCACAGCTATTCACCTGGAGACTCAGGACTTGTTTGCCCATTGTCATGACACATCCCTTCCTCTGCCAGCCCAGGGTAGAATTGAGTAACAACCAAGTCATCATTTCAGTGCCCAATTTTGATCCTACTTCTCACTGCTCAGTTTTTAAACATGAATTCAACTCTTTTCATTAACAGGATAGTGGATTCTTATTCCTGCCTTCTCTCCACCCACCACTAGAATAACTCTGAGATTCCAGTGTGTCTTCTCATTTCCCAGAACTCTCCCCTCAGGGACCTTTATCCTCTCTCCTTGAGTGCTGGCTCTGTCAGTATCCCATTCATGTTGCCGAAACTGCCCAGAACCATGACCACCTGAGATCTTATCCTGCTTGCAAGCTAGTAAGTTTCCCTGCCACATTTTCATGGATGCTGGCAGAAGACAGGAGTCTCTTGGGTAAGAGCTGAAGGATAGTGGATTCCTCTCAGTTATTAATAGCAGTAGGCAGAGTATCGGCCTTTGTAATAGTGTAATTTCCTGATCCTCGGGTACCCGTAGTGGCCCATGTTATTGGAGAGAAGCCCTTCATTGAGGGAACCCAAATCTTTTGTAATGAGCAGTAAGCATGCCTGTCCTTTGCTCTAGAGGGAGTCATTGTTTTTATCTCTCAAGGCTATTGGTTCCACAGATGTCCTTGAAAATACAGTCCAGAGCAAAAAGACAGTCATTACCTCTGCTTGCAGCATGTTAAAAACATAGAACTATAGAAAGTTGTTTCCCAACATATGTAAATTGTATTTCAGTAAATCTGACTTTAGAGAGGTAGCTGACATTTAGTAAGAACACAATATGTATATTTGTTGGTGTTCATTTGGTTGACCTGTTTTTGAGGGCAAACCTCTATGCAATGACTTCCTTGAATTTTGGGATTAATTTTCCCCAAGGTAAGTTGCTAACTAATAACATTTACTTAAAAAGTAATGTGTAACATGTTCAGATACCTTTTGATTTTGGGGGAAAAATTACTTGTGATCTTTAAGGATTTCAGGAACGTTAAAGTGAAATGTGAGAAAACTGTTGTAGATTGATGCAAGGAGTGGGGTTACTTTGCTTTTGTTTATATTAAATTGTATTACAGTTCAGTTCAGTCACTCAGTTGTGTCCGACTCTTTGCGACCCCATGGACTGCAGCATGCCAGGCCTCCTTGTCCATCGCCAACTCCCAGAGCTTGCTCAAACTCATGTCCATAGAGTTGGTGATGCCATCCAACCATCTCATCCTCTGTCGTCCCCTTCTCCTCCTGCCTTCAATCTTTCCCAGCATCAGGATCTTTTCCAACGAGCCAGTTCTTCACATCAGGTGGCCAAAGTATTGGACTTTCAGCTTTAGCATCAGTCATTCCAGTGAATATTCAGGACTGATTTCCTTTAGGATGGCCTGGTTGGATCTCCTTGCAGTCCAAGGGATTCTCAAGAGTCTTCTCCAACTCCACAGTTCAAAAACATCAATTCTTCAGGGCTCAGCTTTCTTTATGGCCCAACCCTCACATCCATACATGACTACTGGAACAACCATAGCTGTGACTAGATAGGCCTTTGTCGGCAAAGTAATATTTCTTCTTTTTGATATGCTGTCTAGGTTTGTCATAGCTTTTCTTCCAAGGAGTAAGGTCTTTTAATTTCATGGCTGCACTTACCATCTGCAGTGATTTTGGAGCCTGAGAAAATAAAGTCTGTCACTGTTTCCATTGTTTCCCCATCTATTTGCCATGAAGTGATGGGATGCCATGATCTTAGTTTTCTGAATGTTGAGTTTTAAGCCAGCTTTTTCACTCTCCTCTTTTACTTTCATCAAGAGGCGCTTTAGTTGTTCTTCACTCTCTGCCATAAGGTTGGTGTATTTATTTTTTGTTTGTTTTTGTTAATATGTTTGATTTTTGAAAGGTGAAACCTTCCCTACACCCTCAACTGTATATGCTACTTCCACCCCCTGGATATCCTATATGTGACAAATTCTGATGGCATTTCCTTCACTGATAGGGTTAGACAAAGTGGTATCACTACCACTGATGTTATTTTTTGCACTTGTTTCGTGCTTCTAGTGTGACAGAATTTTTGCTAAGAGCTTCACAAAATACTTGGAGCCCAAAGAATCTGTCCGCAATGGGGGAGACCTGGGTTCGATCCCTGGGCTGGGAAGATCCCCTGGAGAAGGGAGAGGTTACCCACTCCAGTATCCTGGCCTGGAGAATTCTTGCACACACAGTCACAAATATTATTAAGTGAAAGTGAAAGTTGCTCAGTCATGTCCGGCTCTTTGCGACCCCAAGGACTGTATAGTCCATGGAATTCTCCAGGCCAGAACACTGGAGTGGGTAGCCTTTCCCTTCTCCAGGGGATCTTCCCAACCCAGGGATCGAACCCAGGTCTCATTTCAGGCGGATTCTTTACCAGCTGAGCCACAAGGGAAGCCCAAATATTATTAAACTTAATTTAAAAACTTGCCCAAAAACCATGAGTCGTAGGTGATCTTCATTATCACGGATGAAGAAACTAGGACTGAGAGGTAGATATGATTGCTTAAGAACACACAGCTAGAAAAAGTTGAAGTTTGGCTTGAAGCGCAGCCCTGTAATTACTCCCTGCCAGCTTGGGTCGCAAACACTGTTTTTAAGTGAGACTTCTTTTTCTTTAGATTTTGAGATAGTGCAGTTATAGGAGAGTGAGAGGCCAGTGTAGTTAGTTGGAGAGAGGCTTAAACTTGCAGTTTTCATATTTGTTTTGTTGTTAAGTGGTAGGGCTCCATTTTATCAACTTGTAGTTTCTAAATCATCCTTTTCAGTTATTTTCTGTCAACAAGCATTCTTGTGGAGTATTGAAAGCTGACTTTCCTTGCTGAAGATTGTTACGTTTGAACTTCTTTTGACTTAAATATTTAATGTGTTCTGATATTAAGTAAGTGTATTTACCAAGTTGTTTTTGAAAGTACAGAGAAATCAGCTTCATGTATTCCATTCGTTTGTCTTAAAGTCTACATGAATTTAGACTTGGAAATGTAGAATGATCCGCTAGGCATGTTGGCACTAGTTCTGAGTTGGTACTGGGTAAAAGTAGGTTGATGCCTAAAACTGAGAAGCTGAAGCCTTTTGGAAATAGGCTTTGGTAAGTGGGACTTCCTATATTAAAATGTGAATATAGTTAAACTAAAACTTCTTCTCTTTATTTATAGAACAGTATGTTGAAGCAATAGTCAAAATATGTAGCCTGGGGTTGGCAGCCCTCTGAAATGGGTGTGCCGAAGTTCCACTGCAGTGTGTGTCATGGTGACAACTGGCCAGTGCTCTGGCTTTGGTATGCGTCCCTGACCCCTTCTGAGTAGTCTATTAGCATATTTAATGTGTGCTTTTTAACAACTTCATTTTAGCTGATTTTCAGTGTTCTTTCTTTACAAGCAACTTTTTAAAAACAATAGTGTATCTTAGTTTTATTAAAATCAAATTTAACTTTTCAAACCATTCTCAATTTGCCTAGCTTGGGTAGGTAGACAGCTTATGCATTTAAATAATTTTTAAAAATATTTAAGCACTTCAAAAATTTCTTCCTAGTTTAGGTATACAAGCAAAGCTTTTTGTGGAGTCTTTTTACAGCCTCTGGTCTCTCAGACCCCTTCTAAGGTCTTATTTGGGCCTCACAAGTGAGAGATGGAAAAACAGTTCTCCAAAAAGTGTGACTGGTTTATGGCATTACAGGAAACTGTCCTCAAGTTATGAAATATGGGTTAAACAGGTGCCCTAAGACAGTCTATCGTAGGCACTTGTTCCCGCCTTGTAGCAAGGTCACATTTTTTGTACATCAGGGCTTCCTAACTAATTCACTGTGCCTGATCTTTGTATACACTTTTTTCCTTCATCTTCTGTAAGATGGGAACTCTTAAGTAACCTTGTCATGAGTTAGTTGAGGATACTGGAAAAGACTGCTTGGAATTATTTGGTGAAAGTTCCTGACTTAATAAGGGAAGAAAAAAAAAACTTGTCTTCTGAAGTTGCTAAAGATGTAAGGTGAGAGTAGATCTGTCTGTGAAATTGTGAAGAAGGAAAAAGAAGTTTATGCTGTTTTGCTGTCACACCTCAAACTGCAAAAGCTACGGCCACAGCGTATAAGTTCTTAGGGAAGATGGGAAAAGGGTTAAATTTATACAATAAGACACTGTGAGAGAGACAGTATTCACATAACTTTTATTACAGTATGTCGTTCAGTTCAGTCGCTCAGTCGTGTCCGACTCTTTGCAACCCCATGAATTGCAGCACGCCTGGCCTCCCTGTCCATCACCAACTCCCGGAGTTCACTCAGACTCAGTCCATCGAGTCAGTGATGCCATCCAGCCATCTCATCCTCTGTCGTCCCCTTTTCCTCCTGCCCCCCATCCCTCCCAGCATCAGAGTCTTTTCCAATGAGACAACTCTTCGCATGAGGTGGCCAGAGTATTGGAGTTTCAGCTCCAGCATCATTCCTTCCAAAGAACACCCAGGGCTGATCTCCTTCAGAATGGACTGGTTGGATCTCCTTGCAGTCCAAGGGACTCTCAAGAGTCTTCTCCAACATCACAGTTCAAAAGCATCAACTCTTCGGTGCTCAGCTTTCTTCACAGTCCAACTCTCACATCCATACATGACCACAGGAAAAACGATAGCCTTGACTAGATGGACTTTTGTTGGCAAAGTAATGTCTCTGCTTTTGAATATGCTATCTAGGTTGGTCATAACTTGTCGTTATGATTGTTTTATTATTGTTAATCTTTTACTGTGCTTAATTTATAAATTAAGCTTTATCATCAGTATGTGTATATAGGAAAAGCCATGGGTGTGTGTAGGTATTAGTACTATCTGAAGTTCCAGGCCTCTCTCGGGAGTCTTCGAGCATCTCCCCCTTGGATAAGGGGGACTGCTGTACCTACTTTTTTATCTCTATAGATTTTCCTCTTCTGGACATTTCTTATAAGTGAAACCATATAATACATGCTTTTTTGTGTGTCTGACTTTGTTCACTTAACATAATGCTTTTGAAGATCGTTCATGTTTTTGAGTATAGCTAACTTTTGAACTATGTAGCTGACCGTCTGCACAATTGAGAATCTGTAGCATTACAGTCTGCCCTCTGTATCTTCAGTTCTGCATTCTTAGGTTCAGCCAACCTCATTGTGTAGTACTTACTGCATTGCATATTTAGAAAAAAATCCTCATGTAAGTGGATCTGTGCAGTTCAAACTCATGTTATTCAGGTGTCAGCTGTATACACCAGTAATTCGTTCCTTTTGGTTGCTGTGTAGTGTTCCATTATATGGATACACTGCATTTTTTAAAATCCATTTACAAGTTGATGGACATTTGGATTGTTTCTACTTTTTGGTCACTGTGAATAATGCTGCTATGAACATCTGTGTGACTGTGTTTTCATGTCTTTTGGGTAGATGCCTAGGAATGGAATTGCTGGATCATAGTAAATTTGTGTTTATTTATTTATTTTTGAAACGTCTAACTAGGCTACCATATGAGAGTTTCAGTTTCTCCAAATCCTCCCAGCACTTTTCGTTGTCTTTTTGGATTATAACAATTTTATTAGTTGATGTGAAGTGATACTTTACAATGGTTTGGATTTCCATTTCCTTGAATATCTTGAATATCTTTTAAAGCCATTTTTATATCTTTTATGTGAGATGCTTATCAAATCTTTTGCCCATTTTTTAATTGGGTTGTCTGAGTTGGAAGAATTCTTTACATAGTCTGGATCCAGGTTCTTCATTGGATACATGATTTGTAAGTATTTTCTCCTAGTCAGTAGGACAAAAAGACAAAGAAAAATTGTCTTTTTATTTTTTTCATTGTCTCTTTTGAGTTGCAAGGCTTATGAGTTTTAACAGGGTCAGTTCTCTTTCCTTTTTAGATTTGTGTTTATGGGGCTGCGCCCAAGAAATCTTTGCCCAATCCAGGGTCATGAGATTTACTCCTCTGTTTTCTTCTAAAAGTTTTTTTATAGTTTTAGCTCTTACATTTAGGTCTTTGATCCATTTTAAACTAACTTTTGTGTATAGTGTGAGGAAGATGTCTAAATTCATCTTTTTGTATATCATCCAGTTGTCTTAGCACTATTTGTTGATGAGACTGTCCCTTCCCCCTGTTGAATTGCCTTGGCATTTTTGTTGGTAATTAATTGACCATAGATATATGGCTTTATTTCTGGACTCTCATTTCTGTTTCATTGGTCTGCATGTCTCTCCTTCTGCCAATACCACATATTTTGATTACTGTAGCTTTTCATACCATAATAATATAGCATTCTTCTTTTCTTGTAAAAAAAGAATACACACTCTTAAATATAGAAACTATATAGAAAAGTCAAAGAAGAAAGTAGAAATCACCATCTAAGTGGTCACTGGTTTGGAGAACGTGTTTGCAGACACCTCTGCGCGTATAGGCATGGTGCATGAGTGCACGGACCCTCTGCAGTTGCGCAGAGACATGTCAGTATTTGCCCACACTCCTTGTCCTGGTGTACTTCTTGAGTGAATGCCTCTATTGTCAACTTTAGGAGAGAAATGATTATTTTTCTTTCTTCAGGCACTTTTTAAATTCTGAGTTTTTACTGACATAAACTTTTGAGAAGAGTGAAGATGCTTTGGGCTGAGAACTATGAGTGTTGTTTTCTTGGTCTCATGTTAGATGGAATGTATTTCTCACTCATCTGCCGAAAGATGGCCTTCAGACAAAATTTTAAATGTGTGCTCTGTGAATGGATGGCAAATTATGTGTGAAACTTTGAAAAATTAATCCTCAGATCCAGTTTTAAATAAATTTAGTTTGCAGAAATCTCCTGTTAAGTATTAGGTAAACTTTTTGGCAGTTGTGACAGTGAGTGTGGAGCCAATAAATTACATATGTATGTGCAATGATAGTTGTGTTTACAACAAGCTTGGTTTTTACTGAGTTATAAAGGAGTAGCATATTTGCGCTTTTGTCCTTGGTGATTTCAGCCTCGTAGACTTGATGAAACTGGGTCCTTTGCTACTTTCAGTAGCCACCAGGGAGCTGACCAAATTCATCTGAGTGTAGATCCACTTCCATGATCAGAAACTCCTCTGACATTCACATTTTTCTTGCAGTATGATTTTTCTGTGATGAATACATGGTTTAAAGTCACATTTAGAGGTGTTACAGATGTAGGAGACCATACAGATTATGCTTCATTTAAAAAGATTGAAATTTAATTTTGGCAATAGGGAGCCATTAAAGAGGTTTTGACTTCGGAGAGTGACATAGATAGACAAGTTTCAGAAAGCCACCCTACACGTTGGTTGGTTCAGTGGAAACTTGGTGCCTGAAAATGTCATACTTAGTCTATGGCCGTATCACCCTGAATATGCCCAATCTCGTCTGAGAATGTCATGCTTAGGTTATATGGGAAACTCAATGAAATTATATAAATGAGTGCTTTTTTTTCATGATTTTTAAAAGTTAAAACTTGAAATAAGAAATTTTCAGATGACAAATAGACTCTACAGAATGAAAACCAGTTAGCAGTGACTAACTGGTGGGATTATAGATTTTTCTTCCTGCTTTTGGTGGAAATTTGAGAAAAAAAAAATTAAATATATTATGTAATAAGATGTTAAACTGAAGCTGTTTTGTTCTGAGTTTATCTCTTAAGTCAGTAGATGCACATTTCTGGAATGAGTTGTAAGAACACAATGCAGGTCCTGCAAGAGAAAGAGCCAGAAAATGGATCTTGTGACTTCTAACACCTATCCCATCTGTTTGTATATAAAGATTCAGGAAGTTAGAAATTGGAAGAGTTTTTGAACCAAGTAGTTAATGTGAGTTTCTTCTGACTCCCCGTCCCATCTCAGTGTTCCCCTCACCCCAAGTACGGGTAGTGACTTGGAGAGCTTACTCAGCAATTGATTCGGTTCGGGGGACACAGTGGGTTGATGTCTGTCTCTCTCATGCCTGGGTGAAGGAGAGGCTGTTTGCTCTGGCAGCACATGAAAAGGACCTGTGTGGGTTCTTGTTCTTTGGGGCAAGGGTTACGTGATTCCTGTGGATCCTATGAGGGCCACTAGTGAGAGAGAGCCCATTGGAGCAAAGTGGTGTGGAGTGGAGCAGGGATAGACGACTGCATGCCCAGAGCAGATGCAGGTTCTTCATCAAGGGGACGCAGTGAGAGATCTCAAAGGGCTGGAGTGGCTGAGAGCGTGCCAGGACCCTGGAAGCAGTTTCTCACAGGTTGGCTCTATGCACTGGTGAGCTAAGAGAGTGCCCATGTCCTACAGGGACCCTTAATTGCCTCACCCAGGGTTACTAAGGTGGAAGGAAGAGGGGTAAAGCGCAGTCCTCTAATAATGCCTGCTAGCCCGGTTTTGGGGGACGGTGGAGCCTGGTGGGCTGCCGTCTCTGGGGTTGCACAGTCAGACAGGACTGAAGCGACTTAGCAGCAGCAGCAGCCTGCTTTTGGAGAGGGAAATGGCAGCCCACTCCAGTATTCTTGCCTGGGAAATCCATGGGGTCTCAAAGAGTCAGAAACGACTTAGCGACTGAACAGCAGCCTGCCTTAGGCAGAGCCGGGCATAGGGGAGAAACTGTAACCTTGGATGAAAATTTTGACAATTATACAGTGCTGAACAGGGTCTATCAGTTTCTAAGCTCAGTTTTTATAACTTGACCAAAATCATAATAAAAGTTCAGGGGCAGTATCACCAAAGATAGTGAACAGAAAGTTGCTTTTGTGGTTACATCCCACAGGTTCTACTTGTTCGGGGTAATGGTTACTGTTGTTTTTCTAATAAGAAAAATATCAGTGAAAACAAACTTTTATAGGAAGAATGAGACATTTGTTGTGGGTAAAACACTGCCTTTATGGCCAGGCAGATCTGTGCTTGAGTCAAACCAATGCCTTGTTAGCACTGACATGAGGTAAGTAAACCAGTTTTTGAGGTTAATTTTTGTCGTTTACTTTTCATAAAAGGGGTAGAATCATCTGTTTTCTAGTGTTTTCCAAAGAGACGATCTATAGCAAAATTCATGGTACACATAGGTACTCACAGATATTACTAGCGCTCTTTCCTCTCTGAAGCAGATGTTTCCTATAGCTGTAAATGTTCTTACTCCCCTTCACATATGTTTTACTCCCTCTAAATGTACTCCTTTAGCATACCAAATGGATTAGAGGATTTAAATGACTACTGGATACTACTATCAAGGATGTAAGAAGTATGAGCTTTTAATATAGCTAAAAATTCAGTTTTGAGTTGAATTGTGAAAGGTTTTCAGAAACAGTGAAAAGTAGTTTTACTTATGTGTTAGTTTTTAGTGAGGAAATGTATGAAGTAGGGATCTAGAGAAAAGGTAGACCCAGCTGGAGAATTGTTTTCATTACTGTTCTTGGAGCTTTTTTTTGGGGGGGGGGGTGCACCGACTTAGTTGCTCCTCGGCATGTGGGATCTTCCCAGGTCAGGTGTTGAACCCGTGTCTCCTGTATTGGCAGGCAGATTCTTTACTACTGAACCACCAGGGAAGCCCACGGTTTGGTTTTCATAAAGCAAAAAGAAGACTTCTTACCCCAGCGAAAAAACTTTGTAAAAACCAGTATCATTCTAGTGTTCCTATTTTCTCAAAACATGCATCAGTGTTTTCTTTTTCTGGAAAGCTATTTTAGTTTTTTGTTTGATTGATACAGTTTAAAATGTTCCTGGTGTTTTGTCATCTCTTCTTTCTGGATGTTCGTATACTTTAGTGTTCAAATTTTGCACTTTGAAACTTAAAGGGGTATTTTTAGTAATACAGGCACCTCTTAAATGTCTCAAAAAGCTGACTTATGTCACTTTTAATTTCATAATATCTTTATAGTCTGCATCTCAGAGTTCCATTTGTAACATAGTTAAGATTCGTTTATTTATAGGAATGGCTTTAATTAGGAAGGAAGTTATAGTTAGCTTTGTATTTGAGTCCAGAATATTCATTATAATTCATTCAAGCATCTTTGGTTGCAGCTTGCAGAAATTGACAGGGCAATTTGGATGGAAAAGGAATGTATTGGGAGGCTGGCAAATAACTCACAAAACTGGCAGAGAGACTAGGAATGCAGCCTCAAAAAACTGACTAGCAATGCAAGGAGGGCAAGCCCCAGGAAAGCCCAGCCCAGGTGGTCGTCTGGTTGGGCCACTGGCACTGGGCTTTTGCTGCTGCCAGCACGAGTGACTCCTCAAGTGTCCCTCTCTGGATCAGTCAGGAGCCGCGTGGGTGGAGGTGCAGTGTTTGTGGGCTGGCCTTCCGTGACCTGCATACTTGTGCTCGCGTGACTTTCTGAGTTTTCCTTTGGAGGCCCTTGACCTGGCACATTTAACATGAATGGAACTCTTGCTTTTTTTTGTGACCTCAGTGGTAAAGAATCCACCTGCCAATGCAGGAGACACAGGTTTGATCCCTGATTTGGGAAGATCCCCTGGAGGAGGAAATGGCAACCCACTCGAGTATTCTTGCCTAGGAAACCCCATGGATGGAGGAGCCTGGTGGGCTACAGTCTGTGGGGTCCCAAAGTCGGGCATGCCTGGGTAGCTGGGCATGCACGCACGCACCTGCTCCTTCCCACCCAGGCAGGGGGTCTTAGAGGTTGCTCTGTAATTTGAATTTTTCTGTTTTATGTCTCCTTATAGATAGATTGAGGTACAGCATATTTGACAAGTATTTTACAGAGGGTAGTATTGAGGATGTCCCCATGTATCACATCAGAAGGCATACAATGATTGTCATATTTCTTGATGATAACTGAGTTTGATCCCTCATTTGAAGTAGTGCCTACCAGCTTTTTCTGTTTGTTTTTTCAGTCTACGTACGTAAAAATTACTGATGATACGAAAGTATTAATTACGGCAGTTAGTTTTGTGTTGCAATGATACATTCATTTGGTTTGTGGATATTAACGTGTTAAATCATTTAAACTAAGTTGTTTAAGTCTAGAAAATAAAGAGAAAACAGTACCAGCTTTTTTTTTCTCTGCATAGGCTGGAAAAGTTTTATTGATTTGTCTTCTTGTGTTTATACTAATGGTTGAGAGCAACACTCAGATACACTGCTATTAGCATGTACCACAAAATGGTATGTGTATATGTTGACAGGAATTTCAGGCTATGACAGTTCCTCTTTACTGCATAATAGGCAGCAGGAGGTAATATACTATGTATGCCAAAATGTGGAAATATTGATTATTTTCCACTTATATATCTCTGCAAAGCCTCTTGAAGTTAGGAAAAACAGAATTCCATTAAGAAATTACCAGCTGTTTTGAGAAATTAAACTGTATGATGCGACGCTTTTGTATTTGTGTGTATTGATGGTTTGTATCTGTTAAATCCATTAGATATCATATGGCTACTTTCATTCCTAAGAGAAAAGCTATAAGATATGTAAGGTTTTTTGTTGTTGTTTTTTCTTAGACACAGGAAAAAAATCAATTTTATCTTAGGATGTGTAGCATGTTTGGACAGTGTTTTAAATGTAAAGCTTCAACACACACACTTTGGTCATTAAAGACTAATTTTTAGAATAGTACATTTTTTTTCCTTATTCTTCGTTTATTCCAGTTTTCCAGTTTTATTGAGGAATAATTGCCATACATCACTGTGTTAAGTTTAAAGCATATACCATGATGATTAGATTTCCATATATTGTGAAATAATTACAATAAAAGGTATGTGTCCTTTTTTGATATGTTTTCCCCCTTGTTGTAAATTCAGACTTGAATAGCCAATATCTGAAATTAACTAAACTCTCCAATAAGTGGAAATAAAAGACAAAGTTTAAACATGCATAGCAAATGGGATAATAATTGTTGAAAAAATTGGCGTAATTTTTGTTATTTAGTGTGACTGAAAAATCTTACCTGTTGTTCTGTGGGATTCTTGATGTTGCCTCAGTCTCAGTTTAACAAAGCTTTTTCTTAAGGACTTTTGCATTAATCTTTTCTTTGCCCCTTGTTAGGAATCAGGTGGATAGCATTTAAAATGCCTCTTTTAGACACAGATGTATAGAACAATCTTTTGGACTCTGTGGGAGAAGGCGAGGATGGGATAATTTGAGAGATGGCATTGAAACATGTATGTTACCATATGTGAAATAGATTGCCAGTCCAGGTTTGATGCATGAGACAGGGTGCTCAGGGCTGGTACACTGGGATGACCCAGAGGGATGGGATGGGGAGGGAGGTGGGAGGGGGGTACAGGATGGGGAACACATGTACACCCATGGCTGATTCATGTCAATGTATGGCAAAAACCACTACAATATTGTAAAGTAATTAGCCTCCAATTAACATAAGTTAATTAAAAAATAAAATGACTCTTTTAGGAGGAAAGAATATTCTCCTTTTCTAGGTTACTGGGTATGCTCAAAGAAATCCTGTAAAAATGTTTTAATTTAAACTATCTAAAAAATATCTTCGGAAGTTGTTAGTGGTGGTGGTGTTTTTAAACATAAAAGGCAAAATCAAAGGTCATCACTTCTCTAGGTTTCTCTAACACTGTCCTCTAGGCATAATTCAATTACTTCTTCATCTGTTTTCCTAAAGGATTTTATCCACAGAACTCTAGCACTGTACTTAATTACACTGTATGGTCGTAATTTATTTACCTGTCTTCTCAGATTGTGAGCTGCTTGAGGACAGGTTTTACATTACTCAGTGTTTTATACTCTGCCTTTGCATGTGACATCCGGTGTTGGAAGTCCTTTTCTAATCTTTGTCAAATTGCCATTACCAAACAGGTTAGCATTATTTTTTAAAGAAGGTTGTGTGACAAAGCATTTTTTAATGATTTTGAAAAAAAATCTATTTGATGATTGCTTAAACAGTTGTGAAGTAATGTTGCATATCAGGTATACAGTATATCTTCTAAGTGGTTATTTGCTTGTTGCAATTAAATTATTTTGTTAGCTTGGAAGAACCATTATCTATAAAACCATGGTGCCCACTTGAGAGTATTTTAAGTCTTTTTTATTAATTTAAATAGGGGAAATAACACGTTTTTCTAAATTTTGCTAGTTAGCATTACTTTTTTTTTAATGACCTCTCCTTATCTCTCATTTTTCTAAAGAAATCTTTTTGGCAGAACGGCCAATCTTCTGAAGCCATAACTCTAAATAAGCCACACTTACTCTGGTACCCTTAAATCATTTATCATGTTGTTTGCTTAATTGACACACTCACTCAGCCAGCATATACACATTGGAAACTACAGTGTATCAGGCATTACGCTTAGTGCAGGAGATACGATAACAGTAAACAGACTTACAGTTCTGGAAAAGAGCCAGACATTATGATTAGTGATATGATGTGTCATGGGGCCCATGAAAAAAAGAGTATTGCGGAATTTTCTCCAAATTTCTATTATAATTGTGATCTGTAACCGTGATCTAGTATGGACAGAATTGTTAAGGACTTGTTACTTTTTACATATGCGAGTATCGTTCCCACAGGAAGTCGTTAGCCTCTTTCAGGATAAAGATTGGCTTATTTCTTTGTATCCCCAGCATGGCTGGGGACAGATGTTGAACCGACAAACAGAAACTCTCTAACCTGTGGTGCTGCTTAAACTCTTTGGGCCTTGAAAACTACAAGAACAGCAGTGACCGCATCTCTGCACAGGGAGTGCTCTTGGCCATGTGACAGGTTAAGCCCTGGGAAAAGAGCCAGACAGTGGAATAAGTGCCCCTCGAACTTTATTTCTAGGTCGCTCAATTTTATGAATACATATTATAGTCCTTTCTATAGATGAAGAAATGGAAACTGAGGGATTTAAGATTCTTGCTTCAAGTTTAAAAGCTGAGGTTTTCTTTCTGTCAAATTACCTTACAGGTGGATCTGTATTTTTGTCGGGAAGATGATTAAATGTTTGTTTTGGTCATAGAACTCTCTGGAATTAGGAGAGCACTGTGTGGCATCCAGGCACAGACCTCTCTGATGCTCACAGGCCCAGCATGAACAGGTCTTTAGTGTGCTGCCGCAGCCCACGCTGAATGGCGCACTGGCTTATGTTGTTTGTAAGCAACACAAATTACCTTTTACACCAGCCAGAATTTGCCAGTTACTTCACTTAATTTTTAATGTTATGTGAGTATTAAGCAATTTTAAGAGTGAGTTGTGTACATTTGATTTTATTAGTGGTTCCTAGTTTTATTTTGCATAGATTGTTTTTTTTAATTCTAGTGTATGGAATAAAGGTTCTTTTAAAAATTGCATCGATGACTCAGTATAACCATCGATATTTTGAAATGTATGGTATTGCAATTCAGACCCAGAAGTTTGAGAACACACTGCACTTAAGTACATACTTTTGTAGAGCATTATCTCAATATTTGGCACTTTGGGGTATTGCTGCTAAACACTTGCTTATGTTGTATATTTCCAGCAGTAGGAAAAATGGCTAGAGAAAATTAAGAAGTGGACTTAGCCTTGGGACTTTGGATTTTCCAGTGGTAGACTTGTCTCTGATTCTGTTACTGTGAAGTGTGGTTTTCAGAGGTATTCGGTGAACAGCCAGTTGTAGAAAAGGACGTGAGTGGGTGGACGTTGTGTTCTTTGCTTCCGAAAGACCTTTTTTTTTTTTTTTGCTAATGTCGGTTGTCAGTTCAGTCGCTCAGTCGTGTCCGACTCTTTGCGACCCCATGAATAACAGCACGCCAGGCCTCCCTGTTCATCATGAACTCCCGGAGTTCACTCAGACTCAGTCCATCGAGTCAGTGATGCCATCCAGCCATCTCATCCTCTGTTGTCGCCTTTTCCTCCTGCCCCCAATCCCTCCCAGCGTCAGAGTCTTTTCCAATGAGTCAACTCTTCGCATGAGGTGGCCAAAGTACTGGAGTTTCAGCTTTAGCATCATTCCTTCCAAAGAAATCCCAGGGCTAATGTAGGTTAGCCCTTTTGATATTTATGTGTTTTTACATGGATTAGATCTATAATATTTGCTGTAACTGAAAGTGTGAAATCACATGCCTTCCCTCCCCCTTGTGGTATAGCTTGCAATATGGAGTATCGTTTTTATGCCTTGGCCAAATTGTCATACTTAATAGGTCTGGGTCAGCTTCCAGCATTTCATCCATTGCCTTCTTGGTGTCATAAGACACACCCGTGAGTTCTTTCAATGAGAATTTTTTTTGCTGGCATCACTTACTATGGGACATCTTCATCCTTTTCTTCACGACCACTTTCCTCACTCTCGTTGATAAATTTATCTCCACAGAGTTCCTCTGACTACATATTTAGTCTCCTTAATGGTGACAAGTGTCAGCATTCTTGCAGTCAGCTATTTTTTTCTATAACCCCACTTATGTTCTATTAGAATTTGACTTCTGACATTATCACTCCCGTTTCTTTAATTTTATCTTTGTTGGCAAGTTCTCTTGTTTGGGTGTCCATTTTTGTAAAATGTCCCATGGGTTTGTCCCTGGGAAACAAGGAGGAAACACCGCTCTGTGCTTTGCAGTCTTTGTGTGACCTGGATGGCAGACGGTCACAGTGACCAACCACTGATGGGCTGTGCGAGAAGTGTTGTGATCGGGCACTGATAATGATGTGAAAGATGGGCACAAAGTCATGAAACTAAAAATATAAAGTGTTCTGTTTCCATTGTCTTCATTTCTCATTACATTTTAAAGAGGCAACCAGATATTTTAGAAAACATATGTATTTGTGGGTATGGTTTATACAATAAGAGCAACAGCATCAGCTTACACTTATAGGTTACTTATATGTCAGGGACTGTTTTAAGTGTTAAGCATATATTCATTTACTCCTCACAATAACCCATTGAAGTAGGTATTACTGTTCGTTATCCCCTCTACAGATGAACAAACAAAGTCAGAGAGAGATTAACTTGTCTGGACCTCAGGCTGACAGTCTGGCTCCAAAGTTCATGCTTTATATGTTATACTTTGTAAACCAGCACGAGTTCATAAACTGTTGCCAATCTGCGGAAAATTGGGATTTGTATTTTGTAAATCTTGTAAAAACTTTATTTTTTAAATTTTTTTAGTATTATGGTTTTTTTTTTTTACCTCTAGCATGTTAGTATTCTGGGTTTTTTCCCTTTTGACCATGATGGGTGGAAAATTTAAAAATGAAACAGCTGTCCTTCACCACAGAGAGCTTGAAAAATCTCAGTAGGCTATGCTGGCAATCTTGTTCAGTACTCTAGAAATGACCTGTATTCAAACAACGTGTCTTGGTCTTCATAACAGGATTAGCTGATGAATGTGCATATATATTATATCTATCTGAAGAATTTTTCTGAATTTAACAACTTCTGATTCTGATTATTCTTGATGGAGAAAAGAGGGATTTTTACTGTAAACACCTTAGAAGGAGGCAAGACTTATCTCAAAAACTTCTGCTAATTTGAAAGTGGAGCAGGTTCCTGAGAGAATAGTAAATTGTACCATTCATCTTTGGCTTTGCGTGTAGATTTGTTAACACCGATCGGAGAAAACATGCTTGTTTCCTGTCACCATAAGCGTGTGACATGCAGATTAAGAATTCACAGGATCATTTTACCTGAACTATCTTACATTGTGCTTCAACACGTCATATGTGAAAGATAAATAAGTTATAAATTGTTAATAAGCATAAAGTGAAAGTTCATGAAGTCACCACTGATGAAGATAGAGGAAGCAACTTTGTTCCTTCCCTATACAGTCTCCCTGCTGCCCCCTAAAGGAAAATACTTTTCCTGAATTATGTGTTTATCACTTTTATAGCTTAAAAAAAAATCACAATTGTTGGTGTCTCTAAATAATATGTATTTTAATTGTGCCATTTTTGAACTGTGTAAAAATCGTTATGTAGTCTTAAGACTTATGATGAGTTCATCGGTTCTGAAATCCATTCATATCCTTCTGGGTGACTGTGGCTCCTTTGTACTGCTCTGTAAATTTTCATTGTGTGAAAAAGCTACAGTATATTCATGTTCCTATCATTGAACATGTAGGTTGTTTCCAACGTTTTGTTATTTTTTTTTCCTTAATAGTGCTTCTCTGAGCATGCGTGTACATTTCTCCTGGCATCCATATACAAGAATTTCTTTAGGTATATACCTGAGAGTAGGATTGTTCACTTTAACAAGATAATGCCAAATGTTTTCTAAAGTAATTGACAATCACTTAATTATCGCCTAAAGTGATTATCAATTGAGAATCCCACATTCTGGGTATCTGAGTACCTGTTGATAAACATTTTTGTCAACATTCTTATTAAAGCTCTTAATTTTTACTAATCAAATGGGTGTAAAATGGTATTTTATGTGGTTTTAGCTTATAAATGTCAAGACTGAGGATTCAACTTTCGTGTTTCTTTTTATTGAAACGCCTCTTTATGCCTGTGGTCCATCGTTTGATTGATTTCTTTGTCTTGCTCTTAGGAGTTTAACAGTTCTTTACATATTAGATACTGATCCTTTCTCTGTTATATATGTCATCAATAGCTTTCTGTAGCTTAGTGGTTTGTATATTCAGTTTCTTTAAAGTGTCAATAAGCAGAAATTTTTGATGCTAATATAATAAAATTTATCAGTCTTTTCATTTGTGGTTAATACTTTCAATATTTTATCTAAATTGAGCTCTCCTTCCCTACCTTGGGATTATAAAGAACCACTTTTGTGTTTTCTTCTAAAGTTTGAATTTTTGCCTTTCAAATTAAAGTCTTTAATTCCATGAGAGTTGATTTATGTGTGGTGTAGGATCGAGATTTTACTTTCTTCATGAGCAGTCAATTACCCTAGCTCCACTTATGCAGCAGTCTCTCCCCAGTGATCTGCAGTGCAGTCCCTCAGGATTTGCTTCCTCTTCATAAAGGTCTGTATGTATTCCTGGACTGTGCATTCTGCTTTTCAGCTGCACTGTCATTGCCAGTTTGTCTTTGTTTAATTTCATTCTGTCTTAATTACTGTTGTTTCATTTTATATCTTGATGTCTGAGCAGGTTGTCTTGCTTTGAGTCCTTGAGCATTTTAACTGTTTTGATTTTGCTTTTTTATGTAAAGTTTAGCATGAATGTGTTAAGTTTTATAAAAGAATACTTTGGGGATTGGGGTTGGAAATGCATCGACAATTAATGTGGATTTTAGAGAGGATTGACATTTCTTATAGTATTGTCTTCTTATTTAGGAACATGATGTCTTTACATTTGTTTATGGCTTTCTTAAAGTTTTATGATTGTTTTCCATGCAGAAATTAAAAAGCTTTTGTTAGGTTTATTCCTAGTTACTGATTGCTTTGTGCTATTATGAATTGTGTCTGTGGGGAAAATTCTCTTTTGTTCTTTTTACTGGAAAATAGAAATGCAGTTGCGATTTTCATGTTGATAAAAATATTGTTACCTTGCCAAACTCATGAATTGTTTTTTCCTTAAAATTTTTTTAACCTTTAATCTCTTTCTCTTAACTTATCAAGTTGGCTAGGACCTGCATACAGTGTTGAGTAGAAGTATTGATTGCGGACATGTTTGTCTCATTTTGATTCTAAAGGGAATATTTTAACAGTTCTTCATTAAGGACTGTTTATTATAGGCTTTGGTAAGGGTAGATATCTTTTATTCTTTCTATTCTTATTTTGCTAAGGTTTTTTTTTTTTTAATCACAAATATTGCTTCATGAAAAGCTGTTTCTGAATCTTTGACCTGACCATACGTCAGTCCTTTTTGTTTACATCTGTTAATGTGGTGAAAAGCAGTTCTAGGTTTTTTGACCCAACTTTGCTTTTCTGAGATGAGCCAATTTTTTTTTTTTAACATTTTAGTTCAGACTAGGGCTAGGAGTGGAAAGAGGGGTGGTAGTGAGAGGGGTGGAGGTGATGAAGCAAGGAAGAAGCTGGAAAAGATGGTCATTTCAGTACTAATACAGTGACTGATTATTTTGGAGCCTGTATATTCTTAGGAGGATGTGTACTTAAATGAGTAGATACTTATTTGATCTTTTCCAAAATTGGCCATGGGGAAAATGGTATTTTCTTTATATATAGAATTGTAATTTTTTATTTTGCCTGTATTATCACTCTTATTTATAATTCCTTTAAAATTTAATCATATGTATAAATTTTATAATGGATTTTGGATCTATGAAGTAGATTAAACCACACTAAAAATTCATATCTTTTCTTTGAAACAAACATTTATTTTAAAGAATTTGAGTTTTTGCAACTGCAAAATAGGTTATGTATTTGTTTTGCAGAATGTACTTAAGCCTGTAGAATCTTTAGGTTGGCATGATTACAGTGCCTGTTGCCCATGAATGCATCTTACGGTATGTGTATTGCTGTGTGTTCCAAAGCATACCTGAGTTTAGGTCTTAGAGAAATCCCATTGTAGGAAGTCCAGTCATCAGGACTCGGTGATGACAGCAGCCAGATCAGTAAGAAGGTTCTGGACAACATTCCCAAAGCCTAGTGATCATCTTTATGAAGCTTTCCAGTTATGCCACTGTGGTTTATTCTTTAAGGAATCATTGTAATTTTACAGAGGACATTAATGGGAAAGTAACATTGGGTTGCCCAAAAAGTTTGTTCAAGTTTTTCCATAAGATGTTACAGGAAAACTTGAATGAACTTTTTGGCCAACCCAATATTTACTTTACAGAAAGTCACAGTTACACAGAGGAATATTATAACTGTTACTACTTGTACAGTTTCCTGAAAAATAATTTTCCCACTCATTCCCTGCCTCCCTTCCCTTCTCCCTCTCATGTGACTCTGAGCAAGCTACTTCACCCTTTTAAGCTTCAACAAGGAAAAGAGGCTAATAATTTTAATCTGATTAGATTGTTAGTCTTCAGTGAAATAAATCATGCACAGTGTGTCTCAAACACAGTAAGTGCTTATGAAATGGCAGCCGAGTAGATCGTTTTTGAAGACAGTGTCTAACTTTATCGTATGCATTTTTACGGTGTCTGATCTAGGAGTTCAAAAGTGACAGTGATCCTCTTAAAAATAAGTAAGACCTTGATAGAAAAATGAGAAAGGACTAGTTTTACAAATACAGAGTAAAAAGAGTCAACATTATTTAGTAGTTCAGTAAAAACACTGAGAGAAGGCACCATATTGCATGTGTGTGTGCAGAGACACACCGCAGTGCACACCTTCTACTTTTTAAACAGTGAGGTTCCTGTCCAGGGTGCATGGTTCTGATGGCATTATAGATTGAGACGTATCTTTGTAAAGCAATTTGGCATTAGGTTTCAAGACCTCTACATATCATAAAAAATTTTAACTTATATCAACAAAGATTTGTGTTGGGTATAGCCTTCAGATTGTCCTCTGCACAGAGGGACCACATCTGTATGTCAGGCACAGCACAGAAACGTCACTCTTGGGATCACGGGTGGGTTTAGGGATCAGGGTCTTCTCGCCACAGTGGAGCAGCGGCAGTCTGGTGTATAAACACACAGCAGCCCCGGTGGCCCGTCTGGACCCAAGTGCGCAGGCTCCACAGCCACACTAGTGTATGCAGCAGTGTCTTTTTCTTTAAGAGGTTAAACTCTTCTCTGTCTAGTCTATGTGGGCTGAGAAGGTTGTATCTTAGTTTAGTGTGGAATGACTTCATCATGATTTATTAAAGTTTTCTTTTTTCATTGCCCTGTGATGATTATACATTCCTTACATGGAATGTTCTCTTTGTACCTTCTACCTTTTCCTTCTTGTCCAGATTGTATCCATTTTCCACAATCTGCTTCAGCTACCAGAGCTCTATAGCTTCATAAAATCTTTCCTAATACCTGATTTCCAGGCTCTACTCCGAGCTGGAATTCCGTGATTGCCGCAGCACTCTGTGTAGCTATTTCTCATGGTACTCATTTTCACCTTAAATATTTTAATTGCTATGCTAAGACTAGACATTTTTAGAGTGCACAGTCTTTTTCATCATAGTATCTCCTGCTGCTGCTGCTGCTAAGTCATTACAGTCATGGCCGACTCTGTGCGACCCCATAGATGGCAGCCCATCAGGCTCCACCATCCCTGGGATTCTCCAGGCAAGAACACTGGAGTGGGTTGCCATTTCCTTCTCCAGTGCGTGAAAGTGAAGCCACTCAGTCATGTCCGACTCTGTGCGACCCCATGGACTGCAGCCTACCAAGCTCCTCCATCCGTGGGATTTTCCCAGCAAGAGTACTGGAGTGGGGTGCCATTGCCTTCTCTGATATTATCTCCCAGGGTATCTCTTTTAGTGGTATATACATAAACAGACTTTGTGATAAATATTTGGTGTTGGGTTTTTTCTTTTTTCAACATGTATATACAGTTGGACCTATTCTAATTTCTGATCTCTTCCCCTCACTGTATATCTATCCCAGGACCAAAATATTTTAATTACTGATGAGTAGGATGGATCCATCTCATCTGTTTTTCCGTCTCTCAAAAATTTTTTACAGACTTGCATGTTTCCTTTTTCTCAAATGGACACAGAATACCTTGTCCAGTTCTCAGATTTAAAACTTATCAGATATTTGTTGGAATTATGTAATAATGTACTTTTTGTAATATTGTCTGATCTGTGAGTATAATCAGTAGGCCCTTTATTTCAAGTGCTCTTTTCTAAGGGAGCTTTTTAAATTGCTGTGTGTATGTTCAGGGGAACTTAAAAAAATCTAATTCAGTTAGGTTTTATCATATACCCAAGTGGAGGAGAACTGCAACCTAAGTGGAAAAGGTTGGACTTTTCCATGGGATTATTTCAACACCATTTATTAATGCAGTTAGATATATGTACCATCATTTGAAATACTGCAAAGCTGTAAATGTGGCTGACAGTGCTCTGAAGTCATAATTCTTCTATTTTATGTTTTGTTGGAGGCAAAGAAAATTTAACACTTATTTGAAGAACCTCTAGGTTTATAGGTATAAGATGCTGGATTGTCTAATTTACATATTATCTAGTATTCACTACTTATGACTTGATGTTTCATTTCAAAGGGTGAAAACAATTACAGATGTTTTGTTATTTCTTGATTTATTAAGAATTAAACAGAATCAATAGAGCTTTTCCCCCATGGTGTTACGTAAGTGGCACTGGTCTTCCTTCTGTGGTTTATGCAAGTGGCCAGCCAAGCCGCTTGTTTTATTTCTGGGTGGCTGCAATGGGTCTTAAGGAAGGAGTTTTCCTTTGGCAGGAAAAGCAAAAATGTGTTTATTCATTCCATTTGTAGTAGCATTGATCCACAAGGAGCTTGTGAGGAAAACCAGAGTGGTTAGGCTTTGAACATAAGTCGCTCCCATTCATATCCTATCTGATCGAGGAAAATATAACAACAGATTAAGGATTAGTAGTATGGCAGCAATTAGAAACAGTACAAAGTTCTGAAGCAGAAGTTGCAAACTGATGGTTCATCAACCAATACAGCCCTCAGACTCTATTTTGGCCTACTGAGTGTTTCCAAAACTTACTCAATTACTTCATAACATCTCAAAATGGTTTCATATGAGTACCTAGTAGTGGATCACCTGCATTTTTAGCCTGACCTGTTAGTAACTGTGGCACTCTATAGACGAAGCCCCAGCTAGCACTTCCAACATGATGTCAGCATCTCACTTTGCACCACCTGTTCTGGAGGCTCTTGAATACAGAAGTAATAGTAGATCTGATGCTGTTAATGCAGCTCAGCCTTCAACAGTGAGTAAATAGGAGGTAGAATAGAAAGCATGAAGATTTTAGGTAGTGAGAGTTTTAGTTGAAAAGGGATATATGAGAAAGAATAATTGCAGAGAAATCCAAGGTTTTTAACTGAGCAACTGTAACGATAGAAGTGTCGTCAAATGATGGGGGAGACTACGGGTAGGTCAGGCATGGGGAGTGAGATGAGAAGTTCAGTTTTGAACGTGTTAAGTTTGAGCTATCTGTTAAAACATCCTAGTGGAGATACTGGGTGGGCAATGCTACGAAAGTGCAGAGATGGAGAAAAGTGTCTGGACTGGATAAATAAATTTGAGCAAGTTTTAGATTTTGCTAAATTTATATTCAGAAAGTTATGAGATAGGATGAGGTCACAAAGAGAGTGGAGGAATTGGATCTGGGTCCTGGGACATGTCACATTCAGGGATTTCAGAGGAGTTCAGCACAGGAGATGAAGAGGGAGCATCCAGTGAGGTGGGACAGAAAGGAAAGGAGGTGTGGTGTCCTGAAGGACAAGTGTCTAGACCTGTTTTCACCTCCTAAAGCAGAGCCTGAGACATGGCCTCTTCAGACAAGTGATTTCTTGGGGGAAGTGTTAACAAGAAACAGAAATTGGAGAACTGGGGCAAGTGAAACAGAAAAGGAAAGTCAATCTAAGGGAGTGTTATTGACGTGGTCACTTCTGTGAGCATTTGGGCTTTATCTTGAAGAAGTCCCCTGAGAAGATATGAAGAGTATGCCTACTGGTGGGAGGAAGAGGGTGTTTGTCGACCAGACTTCATCTCCCCAATGGCCAGTGATTGCCCAGGCTCTTGGTATTAACACCTTCATACTTCCAGGTTTATTATGACTCAGGATGGCCTAAGAGTTCCTGTAGGCGTCTCTTATTGCAAAGCCTCTGAGCAGGAAGTGAGCCCCACCAGTGCAGGAAGCAGCTAAGGGGAGGCGCCTCAGCTGGAGTGAAAGCGAGAGGCGGGGCATGAGGGTGTCCTGTACAAACCACCATTAAGTGCTTGCAATTTAGTTCCACCTATTATGAAGCTTTCAAGATGGTGGCTGACCACAGTTTTTACATTAGACTTACGACAGAAGGGTTAGTGGAATAATGGTCATTAGTTCAGCAACTACTAATTTTAGATTGTCCTCACCTTCAGCCAGCACCCTTCAGCAGTTTGAGGCATTTTCCTGGTAGAGTGACCCAGACTTTCTTCCCCCAGGATCAGTGCCTGTGGTTACTTTATCCTTTCTGGGCTGTGGTTGCTATAGCTGTCCATTTGCAGTTGTCAGTGGGCAGGGCTGCCTCAGTCCCATCCCATGGGGTCTCTGTCTGCTGCCCCTTATGTAGAAGCTGCCATAACTCCTCATGGTTAGGGGTCAGTTTACAGGACCCTCCCCCATTATTCTCCTGTTGGGTATTGCTTCAGAATTCTTCCTGCATCTCCTGACAGAAGTGCCTTCCCTTTTCCCCTAGAATCAGCTTTTAATTCAGTGGCCCCTAAGGTTGCCAATCTACTGTTCATCTTTTGGTTCCTATATATGTATAATTTTTTTTTTCTCTATCAGAGATAGCACCACATTTCCACCTTGGGAAGAGTGTGTCAGATCACATACCGCTTGGAAAACTGTGTGCGATTCCCTCAAGATGTTACCGGTCTTTTATACATAGAAAGTTTTGTTATATTGGTTACTCTCAGACTCTTGGGTTATACCAGATAAATAGGGAAAGGAATCTTCTCATAAAAGTTATTAGTCACATTAGTCAAATGTTTCCCCTCATTCTATGTGAATTCAGCTAGTCATATGGCTACAGTTGTTCTTAGTTACAAAGTTAAACTCGTTCTGCAAACTTTATTTCACCTAAAATTACTTGATAAGGCTTTGAAATAGTAAAACCAGTCCTCGAGAGGACTTTGTGGTTCAGTGAGTTTTGTCAGATGTGCTTCTGGCATTATTGTCATGGAATATAAGGATCTTAGTATTTGTAGTAAAACTGATTTTCTAATACATTGAAACTGAACTTAAACTTTGCTAAGAATATAAAAACATGCCTATTTTGATAATTTTACAAGAATAAAGAGGAATTGCTAGTTTTTTCTCTTGTCATCTGAATAAAGAATTTATTTTTTTTCTCTTGTTACCTCCTGCTTCATAAGCTATGATGAGAACTAAGTACTTGGTACACCTGTTTGTCTTTGAATATCTTGATGGTGACAACTAGAGTATATCACTTACTAATATTTCTCAGGGCTTAAGATAACGCCTTAGTAAGTCCTCCATAAATAGTTGTTGAGTTAACTCAAGAGGGGAAAAATATGGCTTATGCATGTGATATATGATAGCATTGATGAACTTTGTGGTTAAAGTTAGTTTTAATAAAATTAAACTTTGTTTTAAATTATAATAATGTTTTAGACTGTCTTCCTTTTTCCTTTTTTTAAACAGATAAGAGGGACACGAACAGAATCACCAGCACTGGCTGAAGGTAAATATGTCATTGGGGGAAATGATTATTCAAATACATGTGTAAAGTTATGGTTTAAATGAAAAATGATATCTGCTAAACATAATTTAAGGAAAAGGTTCTGTGCATATTATTGAACTGCTAAAAATGTCTGTAGGAAAAACCCTATATTGTTTAGTTTCTGGCTTAGAATGGGAAGTAATGTAGATTAATTGGAACTTTTTTTTTACAGCTTCCTTTCAATAGGAGAGGTATGTGTTTTTCCTTGAATTCCTTTCTAAGTCATTTTAGCTATCACCAGTATAGCTGAATAGGAAAACTCTAAGGCATAGTTCTAGTAGTTAGAAATAAAATGTATGTGTATATTTTGAAGCTAGCTAGAAGGAAAGACATTTTTACATATTTTCTTAAATAAGAATTCTACCTGTAATGGATTTTGGTCCTTTTATAAAATTGTAAATGTAGAGAATGCAACAGCAACAGTAAATAGTCACTGTTAAAGGGCCCTCAGTACCTTACTATTTACAGTCCTTGATTTTTTTAATTATAACAAGTTAAAAGGTATTTGAAAATTAATTTTTCTATAGGTATACTTTGTGTTGTCTAAGTTAAAATGATCAGTTTAAAGTCCCTTTCTGTGTTTTTTCTAATCGTAAGCAGATATTTATATTTCAAAACTTGCCTGTCATTTTATTAAAATGAATATGATTATGACAGTTATTGGAGAAGGCAATGGCACCCCACTCCAGTACTCTTGCCTGGAAAATCCCATGGATGGAGGAGCCTGGTGGGCTGCAGTCCATGGGGTCGCTAAGAGTCAGAAACGACTGAGTGACTTCACTTTCACTTTTCACTTTCACACATTGGAGAAGGAAATGGCAACCCACTCCAGTGTTCTTGCCTGGAGAATCCCAGGGACGGGGGAGCCTGGTGGGCTGCCATTTATGGGGTTGCACAGAGTCGGACACGACTGAAGTGACTTAGCAGCAGCAGCAGCATGACGGTTATGGTCATTCTTTGGAATTGTAATCACCTCACCTACACTCTCTGTTATAGGGCAGGAGTTACCCCCCTTTTATTTTGTTGTTGCTTCATGAATTCTAATAATGATCCATGATTTTATGAAGTAAAATGCATAGAATTAAAAAAGAAACCAGTTACTATTGAAATACAGTTAACAAATATTAAAAATACAGATTTTCGATCATTATATATGTTTCTCACATTAGAGAATAAGCTTTAGTGACAATTCTATTAAGTACTGTAATTTTAAATAATGATGAATTTGCAATAATTGTAATATGAAAATACTTGTGATTTTTATCAATGACACATTAATAGATATTTCTAATCCTACTGTGGCTTGTTGCCTGTAATCCTATAAGGAATTGCTAAGTTTCACATAAAGGTTAGTCAGAAGTTTCACATTCAGGTTCACAGATCACTGAATTCTCTCTCTGAACCTCAGATAAAGAACTCCTATTACTGAAAAATCCATTAGACCTTTCTTTGTCCATCACGTTTGAGTAAGTGTTGTTTTTTATGTCTGTATAACTAATCTTAAAGAAGTAGAGTTACACATCGATTCCTTAAGCAATATCCTAACAGAAATAGCTTTGAAAAAACTTATCTTTGCTAATCAGTAATCACAGAAATAACAACATAGTCTGTAGAAAAGGGAGTAGAAGATGAGTTAAACCTTGGAGAGATCCTGCCTGCAAAGAACTCACATTCTAGTTCAAGGAATATGAAATAAACATGTAAAAAATAATGTATCAGTTTGAGATACTTAAAGTTTAACACAAGAAATGTTATAATTGTCATAGGGAGGATGTGAATAGTAAGTGCTCTGATGCTTGTGTTATGGAAGCACAAAAAAAAGTCAAGACTTGTAAAATGTCACCAAGTGTCTTCCAGTTGCTTGCTTTGAATAGAACATTTGTGGGGTATATTTTTTTGTTTTTTTTTTGGTTGTGGTCCTTTGATTCTATCATTGTAATCTGACTCTGATACCATATTGTAAAGATGTTCTTAAAAGCTGCACTGTCAAGCAGCACAGGGATTGTTTGGTTAGTTTGGTTCTAGGAGGCGGGTGAAAACTGGGACCAAGGAGAAGTTAACAAGTTCCAGCTTCATGCATGTTTTGTGTGGTGGTTGAGGGTGGGGTTCATGTCAGATTAGGTGTGTGTCATTTGATTATTGTCTGAAGTTCCTAAAAAAGTTTTTAAAAATTGACTCACGTCTAGAAAGGTGTCATTTGAAAACAGAATGACTTCCTCTTTGGATGTACTCACGCAGAGTAAAGTATTTAAGCAGAGACTCAATTACAATTTGGCATAAATAGATGATGTAGAATACATTCTTTTTTTTTTTTTTTTTAAATTTTAAAATCTTAAATTCTTACATGCGTTCCCAAACATGAACCCCCCTCCCACCTCCCTCCCCACAACATCTCTCTGGGTCATCCCCATGCACCTGCCCCAAGCAAGCTGCACCCTACGTCAGACATGGACTGGCGATTCATGTAGAATACATTCTTACTAAGGTTAGATGGTCAACCTTGAGTCTTCCATTTTAGTGCACGTCTTAGTTTGGGCTGCTTTAACAAAGGGCCACCAACTAGGTTCATAAACAACAGAAATTTATTTCTCACTGCTTTGGAAACTTAAAATCAGTCCAAGGCCAGTGTGAATGGTCCCTTCCTGGTCTAAGATTTTCTTATTCATTGATGATTGGATATTAAGCCTTTAGTCCATGGGGTCGCTAGGAGTCAGACACGATTGAGTGACTTCACTTTCACTTTTCACTTTCATGCATTGGAGAAGGAAATGGCAACCCACTCCAGTGTTCTTGCCTGGAGAATCCCAGGGACGGGGGAGCCTGGTGGGCGGCCGTCTATGGGGTCGCACAGAGTCGGACACGACTGAAGTGACTTAGCAGCAGCAGCAGTCTGGTATCTTTCACTCCTCATGGTGACTGTTAACATTATGGAGAAACCACAGGGATGTCCCTGGCGGTCCAGTGGTTAGGAAGAGTGCTTCAAGTGCAGGGGGCAAAAATTTGATCCCTGGTGGGGGAATTAAGATCCCATGTGCTATATGGTGCAGCCAAAAAACAGAAAAAGAAACCACAGTCCCCTCCCCCCCCCCAAAAAAAAATGGAATTCTTGCTTCAGAGAATATTTTTTAATTCAAATTATGAGGGAAAGTGGACAATTTTTTTTTAATTAAAAAAAAATTTTTTTAGCTGTGCTTTATGGCATTCAAGATCTTAGTTCCCCAACCAGGAATTGAACCTGTGCCCCCTGCAGTGGCAGCATTGAGTCTTAACCACTGGACCACCAGAGAAGTCCCTGAAGGACAGTTTTTAAGAGCCTCTTAACCATTGCAGTCATAATGTAGTAACTAGAAATTCTTATTTGTGTATATCAAATACTGGCAGATTTCTTTGAGCTTGGAGGTCTCCTGTTTTCTCCCTCTCCTTCCTGCTCTGTAATCTTTGAGGGAAAAGAATGATGGTGGGTTCGTATTTCCTCCTTTTCACCACCTTGAGACCTCCTTACCTGGGAGTGAGGCTCGAGTTCCTTTCCCTTTCTGCTGGAGTTTGGTAGCTGGAAGAGAAATCAGGGGCTCTCATTCTTGGAGAATGAGGCAGAATGTGTATATGTAGTGGATGAGAACGTCTCTGTAGCCCTTAACCTCCCCGCCAGGATATGTTAAAAGGTGATTTTTCTGAGGATAAATGTTAGGTTTTAGGATCAAGATTTTAAGAATTTTGGCTCTCACTGCTGTAATGCATAAGAACATGAGAAATACCAATGCATATTTGTTCAGTGGTGATTAAGTGTTGTGGGAAAATATCTTTGCTGTCTAGACCAGCTTTAACGTGCTAGCAGTAAACCTTTGCCTGTTAGCCTTGCGCTTAATTGAGTTTCTCAGCTTTTGTGGATTTAATCAACTTATAGTTGAATTACTCCTTTGTAGGTAGCACATTCCATAAGCTTACCGCCCACTTTGTAAAGTTGCAGTTTGTTTCATCTGACCTAAAGCTACACCTTTCACAGATGCCCTTGGTGTAGATATGTTCTACTTTGATGAACAAGCTTTTTTCACTTGAATTTTAATGCATTCATTCATTCATTGTTTATTGAGTAGTGACCTATATAATAGAATGTTTGCCAGAGGCTAGAGTTTATTTAGGAATTTTAAAAGCTTAAAAAGAATCCCATGACTCTACTAGCCATTGAGGGACTACAGT
The DNA here is from genome assembly GCF_001704415.2 of Capra hircus. Lineage (NCBI taxonomy): Eukaryota > Metazoa > Chordata > Mammalia > Artiodactyla > Bovidae > Capra > Capra hircus. Next base: position 71,264,599 of record NC_030821.1, on the reverse strand, counting down.
ATTTCCTAAGCCTTTAAAGTTTCCCAGTCCTGTGGCCCTGTGCCTTCCCAGAGATAACCAGTATCCTAATTGTGTTTATCATTCCCTTGCATTTTAATATATGTATTTTTACCACATACAGGTATTGCTATATATAATTTTTTCATGATTTCAAAATAGTGGTAGGTTTTAAAAAAGTGAATTCAGAATACTGTTTTTGTTCAGTGGTCATAGTTTTTAAAGAGAAACCTTCATAATAAATCCTTATAAAACAGATAAGTTTGAGTTTCAGAATTTTTTTTTTTTCATGTTTCCATCATATACTATCTTATACACTCCTAAGTCACTTACCTTAGAAATTTGTACTAGCCCTTGTCATATCCTGTGTCTGTCCCTGAATGCAGGACACTTGAGCAGGAAGCATTTCTTTGCTTTCTTTTAAATTTGCAACTCAGGCAGCTAATTTGCATAGTGGTTTAATTTTTAATGGCTGGTGTATGGAAGAGTACCCGTAATCTCTGAATCGAATTCAAAGATGCCAGGACAATCTGATGTAATACTATTTTATCATGGTTCACTTTCAGTTAAGGAGCAATATTGGTCTCCTAATTTATTGTACTTATTGCACATAATCAGGCATCCTAGTGAGTCCTTTACTTAAAATGGCTTAACTAAGATTATTCATTTTTAAATGCTAAATTTAAGTGTATCCACTAGATGTCAGCATTAGGAAAGGTGTATCGTACCTCGTGTAGAATCACAGCCAGAAGAAATGTGAGAGGTCCTGTCTGAGTAGTAAACTGGCTCATATAAGGTCACGTATTTTGTGATAGAGTCAGAACTAGAAATCAAAATCCCCCAATTTTCTTTCCGTTCTTTATGTCACATTTCTTTAAGGCCAGTAACTTAACTCTATGTAATTGCTAGACTAATAAAATATATTTATCTTGACATGTGCTTGTGAGATTTTAGTACTACTATAATGATACTGTAGCTGGGCACCCAGAAACACCTAAGATCCTGCTTCTCGGTCTTTATATTTTTCAGAGTAAGGAGAATCAGTGTCACTTTACTGGGAGCAACACTACCTGGTGATGCTAGATTAATAGTATTGGTAAGGTTAAGAATTAAGTTATTCTCTTTGAGTTCCTCTGTATAAGTCAGATTTCAACCAGGAAGGCAGAAACCTTGCTAAGTATTTTAAAACAGGAAATTTAATATATGGATTTATTTACACAAGTGTTGGGAGCCCAAGCAAAACGATGCCGGGGTCTGTGTTTTTATATACAACACTTTTGTCACCAATTCTGGACTGTTTTCCAACACCACCTCTGACACCAAATTTGTGGAGTTTCTCCCTCACACTCACCAATTCCCCAACTCTCCAGACACCATCTGGGTGTCCTGCACTTCAGTTTGATTCTGACATTAATTGTGTGAAGTGAGCATACACCTCACAGGTTAAGGGCTCCATGCCTTGAGACTGTCCCCTACTCCAGATGCCAGGCACAAGTCCCTGGCCTCCTCTACCTCTCACCAACCCCCATGAATCAAGGCTCCCCACAACCCCCTCCTCACATTTAGTGATCTGCTTTGATCAGTGACTCATAGAACTCAGGGGAACACTTTACTTGTTTCAGTTTATTATGAAGGATTTTATAAAGGATACAAATGAACAGCCCAGCTGAAGAGGTGCATAAGGTGAGAGGTCTGGAAGTATCCTGAGCACAGACGTTTCTGTCCCTGTGGAGTTGGGCTGTCCGACTCTTCCATTGGGTAGCTGCATTTACCAGCCTGGAAGCTTCATTACACTAGCCTGACTAATGATAAGTCATTGGCCGTTGATCAAACTCAGTTCTTTTTTTACAATTAAAAAATGTTTAATGCCACCCATGACCCTTCCTTTACAGAGAACAGAGAATATATTCATTGCAAAGAATAAAATTCCTTAACCTAACATCCAAGGCGCTCTCTGATTCAACATCAACCCAGACTTCAGTAGAGCGGAGTGGCTAAGGGCATGTGGAGGTGGGCCGCCCCCGGCCTGAATGCCACGAGGCCAGGAGATGGCGCTGAAAGTTGCAGCTCTCTGGTCATGCCTTGGTCTTCGTGGCAACCAGTCCCCATCTTGAAGCTAACTAGAGGCTTGCCAAGAGTCAGCTACAAAAACAAAAGAGGCTCCTGCCACCCTGGAAAGTCAAGGTATTTAGGAGCTCTGTGTAAGGAACTGGTGATAAAGACCAAGTATATATGTGTTATATCACATGAAGTAACTTAGATATTAATGGTACCTACAGGAAGTAGCCATCACTTCTAAAGCAAAAGGCAAGAGGTGGATTAGGAAGAATTTAGATGCTTGAAGGAGGAAGACTGGATGCGTAGACCTCTGAAGGGGGTGGCCAGGCCTTTCCCTGCTGCCAGGAGTGCCACAGAAACTAGAACTTGGAACCACAGCTGCCTTTTGCTCACAGGAATTGCTAACAGAACTTGAAAAACAGAAAGAAGGACCTTCTTTCTCCCCACCTTCCAGTTTTTTTTTTTTTTCATGGCTCCCCCAGACAGAATATACTGAGCATTCAGCTAACAAAGTAGTCTAAGACGTGACCTTTACAGCTTCCTAGTCCCAACATCACAAAGCAGATTATAGAAAGATTGGCGTGGGGAGTGAGAAATAGGTGAATAACCACCACAGTCTGCCTCTGACTCCTCAGCACTTGCTTATCTGTGTTGCATTAAGGACCACAGTAACAGCAGTTTCATGCTTCATCTCTGAATTTTTGTTCTTGGATAGCTCATGCTCTAAGGGTTCAGGTGGGAGGGGGAAAGGTTCTATGAATCTAGAGTCACAGAATGAGGAGTCTCCTTATTTTCCAAGTTTAGTGGAACCAGACATGGGGAGAGACTTGCAGTCCTGGGAGCTCAGGTTCTGCTTAAGCACATCTACCACAAAAAAGATGAGCAAACAGCAAGGTCAGGAGCAGAAGGAAGGTCTTGGTTGTACCATGTAACGAGCAGGTACTTGTCACTGTCGTTGTCATTGTGTCAGAATGATTCTGCTGAGCAGCTTCTCTTATTGGCAAGAAGGCGGGGAGGGCAGGGGAGAAGTAGGAACAGGAAGGTAAGTGTGTGATGTACATTTGCAGTGCCATCAGGAGAGCAGACAGAGTAACGTCATGTTAATTATTGCAGATGCTTTATTGGCAGACTTGCTTGAGTTGGTTATTTCTCTCCATTATACTGTTGATCAGAGAAGGCAATGGCAACCTCCCATGGACGGAGGAGCCTGGTGGGCTGCAGTCCTTGGGGTCGCTAGGGGTCGGGCATGACTGGGCGGCTTCACTTTCAATTTTCATTTTCATGCATTGGAGAAGGAAATGGCAACCCACTCCAGTGTTCTTGCCTGGAGAGTCCCAGGAACAGGGAAGCCTGGTGGGCTGCTATCTCTGGAGTCGCACAGAGTCGGATATGACTGAAGTGACTTAGCAGCAGCAGCGTACTGTTGCTCACCTATTGGGGTGCAACTTCTCAGCTTCTTACATAAAACTAGTGTGTTTAATATCATTAACTGCTGTGTTCCTAGTTTGAATTGCAGCTATATCAGAAGCTAAGAAGGAATTGTGATTATACCTCTCCTTTAAGCCACTGTGTACCTAACTGATCCTTTAAATTAAAGAAATACCATTGGACTCACCTGTTGACAGTCATTAAGTTAATTCATCAGATATTTATTGAATATGAACCCTGTCTTATATCGGGTATTTCCTTTGGCTTTCCTCATAGCTCAGTTGGTAAATCATCTGCCTGCAATGCAGGAGACCCAGGCTCAATTCCTGGGTCAGGAAGATCCCCTGGAGAAGGAAATGGCAACCCGCTCCAGTATTCTTGCCTGGAGAATCCCATGGACAGAGGAGCCTGGCAGGCTACAGTCCACAGGATCACAAGAGTCGGACTTAGCGACTAAACCACTACCACGTTGAATATACATTTGGCGAATAATTAATACTCAGCTAAGCGCAAAGGTGAATATCATTATGGGGAAGATCCTCTAGAGAAGGGAGTGGTTACCCACTCCAGTGTTCTTGCCTGGAGAATTCCATGGATAGAGGAGCCTGGCGAGCTCCATGGTGTTGCAAAGAGTTGGACATGACTGAGCAGCTGACACTTTCACTTTTCAAAATTCACCTAAGGCCAAAGCTGAAAATCATTGTAGAATAAACTTCTGAGATAGATGAATAAATCTGAAAATTTATCAGAATTATATAATGTTATTAATTGTAATAGATTTAAACGTTTGACCTGTTGAAAATTTTTTATTCTTGTACTATTGCCAGCTGCTAGCTTACTCCTGGAGTCACTTCTGCTGTCATTTGCAGTATTAAATTGGCATTTGCTTTCAAATGGTGGTGATGTTACAGTCTAGAAGCATGTCTACAAACAGAACTTTGTGCAATGTTTGAAGAAGATGGTGCCTGAAAACATTTCAGAAGCAAGCATGCCAAGTGAGATTGTTGATATCACTTGAATTATTTTCAAGTTTCTACTATTTTAGCCTGTACTTGCTTAACCTTAGACCTAGAAATATTGCACTGTAGTTATGTAATGGCTTTCAAGATAGCAAAGCCCTATGAGTTTCTACCTGCCTTTCTCTTTTTCACTCACCAGATTGCAACATTTTCTGTGTAGTAGATTGATCGGAAGGCTTTTTTTCAGTGTGTGTCATTTCTGTAGTTACTCTCTTAGATAGAGCACATGAATTTGGTTATTTCTTCAACAGGCTCCAGCAGGTGGAAGTTATTAGTGTTTTTTTTTTGTGAAGGTGTTGTTAATTATCTTCAGAGTACAATATTGATACTTTTTACAGTAAGGCAGACTTTTAAACATGTAATAACTTGTAATAACTTGAATATAGTCACAAAGCAATTCCAGACTCTCTTTTATCTCTGGTAGTTTGTCTTTGGAAGGAGAATTATTACAGGGGTTTATTATTTTTTGCTTGTACAAGCTACAGTTTGTTACATTACTTTGTGTAATAGTTTCTGAATACACAGCTGAAGAGTGTGAACAAAATGTAAGCTTGTGACTCGAGTCATTCCTGGCCTTCATGTATGTACCATTGTTACTGAACATGGTGTCATATTTTTCATTGCTGATTTTCCATCCAGTTAATACTGCTTCAGAGTCATGGTACAGGTTTTTTGAGAATCAAAAATTTCTTGATAGACAAGTAAAGCAGAAGCATAGCTGAATTCCGTACCCACCATTTTGTTGATTTTAAAGATTTTCAGAGGTCTTAATAGCTGTAAGATCGAGAAATAAGTATTTAATATTAAGTAAAATTTTATATGCAACAGAATATAGTTCAGGAACATTGTATGATAATATGTAATCCTAGGCAAAAGAAGACCTTTTTGCCTAGATTTCCGAGCTTGGGTAAATAAAAGAAATTTGTCTTTAACACTAAAAATGGTAGTCTCTAGTGATCATTTTGACAAATTTTTTTTCACATTTATGCATTTTTAGTCGCCACAAATTAAAAGAAATGGGATGATACTAAAGCATTCTTATGAAATTGATTGTTTTTAAGTTTTGTTAGAAGGAATGAACTATTTTTTCAGTATCTCCTTTTTCTCTTAACACTTCATATTTCTTTGTGTTCTTTATTCATTTATTGAGTTGATGATAATGGATATTGGCTTGATTTTGAATTTGTCCTTGTAAAATTTTGAGGGGGCACAATTAACACTCTGATTTTAATTTTTTATCAGAAGATGTGAAGAATTCCCAAATAGGAGTTTCTTTGGAGGATATATCGTCTAAAGGAAATTAACATTTAAACCCATACCTTAAAGCTTACTACTGTTTAATGTTATGAGTGAAGTTCAGGTTTATAAAGATCAGAATTCTGATATTGGCCAGTCTCCTTTATTTGTATTTTGGAGCCATATTTATGGCTGTGGGAGGATATTAGGCTCTTTGTAAGTTATCTTGGCAAACTGTAATTTTCTTGATGTTCGTAGTATTTGACTGAGAAGGGAGTAAGCGTTTCCTAAATTCTCAGGTCTTTTTTTTTTTTCCTCTTTTTTCAACTCAAGAGTTTTCAGTGTTTATTTTGGTATTTGTTTTCTCCTCTTTGGAATACTCCTGTAATTTTACAGGCAAATTTTAATTTCTTGCCCGCCACCCACCAAAACCACTGCACTGCGTCATTGCTGCTCACAGCTCTCTGGTTGCAGAGAGCAGGGGTACTCTTTGTAGCAGCTGCGGTGGCCTCTCTTGTTGTGGAGCACAGGCTCTAGGCACGGCCTTCGGTAGTTGTGGCTCCCAGACTTAGATGCTTCTCAGCACGTGGGATCTGCCCAGATCTGGGGTTGAACCCATGTCCCTTGCCTTGGCAGGTGGATTCTCATCCATTGTACCACCGGGGAATTTCTTTGTGCATTTTTAATCATGCAGTTATTCAACAAATATTTATTGCTACCTGCAACATTCCAGGCTTTATTCTGGATATGGGGGATAGAGCAGTATACAAAGCAAAACTGCTGTCTCTTTAGAGTTCACCTTGCAGTTGAAGATAGGCTAAACAGATATTCAAAGGAATGATTATGTATTAGATGGTGATAACCATCAATTTGGGAAGGGGACAAAGAGGAGAAAGAGAGAAGAGGTATGATGGACAGATTGGTGAAGGAAGCACTCTCTGAGGTGGTCTAATTGAAGTGACGACCGCAGGAAGTGCATGCAGTAGCTTCTCACTTAAAGAAAGGTCTGTGGGCAGAGCATCCCAGACCAGGGCAAAGCAAGTTCAGAGACTCCAAGGAGAGAGAAGTCTTGCTGTGTTAGAGAAACTGCAGCAGGCTGCTGTGGAGAGCGATGAGAGGCGAGGCTGGAGTGAGTCAGGGAAAAGTCATGTCGGGTTTTGTACGACCTGGTAAGGAGTTTGGATTTTATTCTGTGTAGGAGTAAGCCATTGCATGTTTTTGAGTGGAGTAGAGATGTCCATTTGTATTTTTAAAAGATTGCTTTACCTCAGAGATTGTAGCAGGAGGCAAAGGTAGAAGCAGTTAGGAGGCTTTTAAAGGCATCCTGGCAGGAGGTGGTGGTGGCAAGAAGCAGGCTGCTGAGCAGTGAAGGAAGTGAGACGGGGCATCCTTTAAGCTAATGGTGAAAGTGTATTAAGGAGGGAGTGTCGGTTATGTCAGATGCTCCTGACAGGTGAAATTAGGTGTGGACTTGAGAGCTGATGATTGGAGTCAGCAGTGGGTGTTACTTGATGACCTTACCAGAGCAATTTTGGTGGTACAGGATTGGGCAGAAGCGAGGTTGGAGTGGACTTAACAGAGGAATAAAAGACACTGAGTGAAGGCAGCTCTTCCTAAGGGATTTTCTTGCACAGAGACGCTGGGGATAGAGGGGGAGCTGGGGTGGGAAAGAGTATCCGGATGAGTGTTTGCTTTGTATTAAGATGGGAGAAATAGCTGCGTGTATGCCAAAGAGGAGCATATAGAAGAAGAATAGCCGTAAAGCAAGAAGGAAACTCAGGTGAGTGTATTACCCTAAATGTCACGTGGAGAAAATGTTTCAGGAAGGAGCAAATAATAAATTGGGTCAAAGGCTTCCAGTGAGTTGAGCTGTGAGAATTGGCCTTTGGATTTTACCAGATGCAGGTCTCAGTGAGCTTAACAGAGGACCAGCTTCCTTGTAGTAGTAGTGGGCTTAAAAGCCAGACTGGAATGAGCTGAGAGAATGAAAGGTAGAAAAATAGGAAGACAGAGTTACAGACAGCTCATTTGACAGGTTGCTGTAGGGAGGATGGGCAGGCTGATGAGATTGCAGAGAGGATGTGAAGGCTTGCTTTTCTTTTTTTTTTTTGATGCTTTTATTTTTTATTTTTATTTTTTTTTTAATCTTTAATTCTTATATGCGTTCCCAAACATGAACCCCCCTCTCACCTCCCTCCCCATAACATCTCTGTGGGTCATCCCCATGCACCAGCCCCAAGCATGCTGTATCCTGCGTCAGACATAGACTGGCGATTCAATTCTTACATGATAGTATACATGTTAGAATGTGAAGGCTTGCTTTTCATATAGAGAGAAGAACAGGCCCCTGAGGGAAGGGCGTCTGTCAGGAACAGGTGCAGAGGTAAAGCAAGTGATTGCTAATGAAATAAGGGGGTAGAAAGGACAGTAGGAGTTTGCTTTTCTTGTTTTTTTGTGGGGTAAAAATATAAGGAGGTCATTTGTTCACGTGAGGATGGGATATCCATTGGTTGAGGTTTGAGGCGCTCTTTGTTAAAAGCCTGTGGAATAGTCAGCTGGTAGAGGTGAGGAGAGGAGAGTAGGGTTGCTCAGCTAACCTGAGAGCGCGCTTCATGTCCATGGTCATACGTTAAATGCAGTGGCTCTTACCTGGGGGCAGTTTCGCCCCCTGGGGAATAGTTGATGGTATCTGGAGACCTTGTTGGTGGTCACAGCTGGGTGTTGGGGTGATACCAGGTGTCTAGTGGATAGCGGCCTGGGATGCTGCTAAACATCCTACAATGTAGGGAACAGTCCTTAAACAAAGAATTACATGGTTCAAATGTTAATAGTGTCAAGTTTAAGAAACTGTGATTTATAGTGAATCTTGTCAGTATGTTTTGAGTTTTCCTTCCTTCTTCCTCCACCAAGAAGTATTTATTAAATTTATAAACTGGATGTGAACAAAACTGATACTAACCAGAGTCATTCAGAATATGTTAGGTGTGCTGAAGGAGAGTTGGCAGTGTGATAGAAGATACCTGGGCAGCAGTGCAGCTACTGTTGGTAAGGTTGGGGACGAAAGCCTCTCTGAAGAGGGGGCGTTTGAGACGAGGCTGAAGGGCGAAGGGTTTACCCACCAGCTCAGCGGTGAAGAATCCGCGTGCAGTACAGTAGCTGTGGGAGACAGAGTTAGATCCCTGGGTCAGGAAGATCCTGGGAGGAGGGCATGGTGACCCACTCCGGTATTCTTGCCTGGAGAATTCCATGGACAGAGGAACCTGGCAGGCTACAGTCCATAGGGCCGCGAAGAGTCGGACACGACTGAAGCGAGTAAGCACTCACACACGCTGAGGGATGAACAGAAGCCAGCTGTGGGAAAAACCCTTGAAAGTAGCATTCTAGCCAGAGGAGACAGCGTTATAAGACCCCCCCGAGCTCCAAAGGGTAAATGAAGTAGCAGCATCTCTTAGGGATTTTCTGGAAAGAAGGATGAGATAGCACATTAACTGTACCATGTAGTTGTGTTTCCAGGGGCTTCTGTTACTCTAGTTAAGGAAACTTCTTTTCAAATGTTGTATGGGAAAATGGTCTGGTGTATTTATTAAGTGCCTTTTGTGAGCTCAGAAATACATTTGACAGACTACCAGCCGGGAAAAACATGTTCCTTTCCAGATAAGCTGCCAATTTTGAAACAAACATATAAATGAGAGCTCATGGTCACAAAATTCCACCAGAAATCTTGCAAACACTTTAAGCAAACTATATGTGATTTCTGTGTATTAAATTTCTTATTAGCTTATTTAGTATTTATAATATTTAGTTTAAATCCAAGAATTACAATAAAAAGCAAATCAAAAGGAAATTCTTTACTTTTTCCGCCAAATTCAGATTGTCAGACTTACAGTTTAGCATTGTAAATAGTAATTTTTATTATTTAACTTTGAAATAGTGCCTCTCAAGTCTATCAGTATTTTGGACCAAGTTTTATATAATGTGAAAAATCTTTTATGTATTTTGTATCAGGTTCATTTATTCATCTGAAATTCAGAGATCGTATTAGAACTCTTTTAGATGCAAATGACAGATTCTGCTCAACTAAAAAGGTAAAAGGGACATTGAAAGAAACTAGGATGTATTAAAATCAGAGGAAAATCTTGTAACTGAACTGAGGCAAATGGCAGCAGCCGAAACTTCGGGATAAATAGAATGAGAAAAGACTTGAGGACACGTCGTGTGACTCTCAACTACATGTTGGCTTGTGACAGACCGGCTTCCTCAAGGGCAGGAAACACACGGGTTCCAGAGTCTCACGTGCACAGGTTCTGCCGCTGGGAACAGACCCTGTGGGTCAGTCAGATCGCTCTGACAGCAGCTGGAGCAGGGGCAGTGGCTGTTTTGCTAGGCGTGGTCCTGAAGGTTTTGCTTACACTGCATTAACCCATTTAATGATTTTATGAACCCTCTGCAGTGGAGGTGGTTATTATATATGTTTCACAGATGAGACGGAGAAGGAAATAGCAGCCCACTCTAGTGTCCTTGGCTGGAAAATCCCATGGATGGAGGAGCCTGGCAGGCTACAGTTCATGGGGTCATGAAGAGTCGGTTATGACTGAGCACACACAGATGAGTAAACTGAGGCATGGAGAAGTGAGGAAACTTGACAAAGTCTCAAAGCTCAGAAGTGGCAGAGCCGGGGGCGGGGGTATTAAACCCTGGCAGTCTGCTACCTGACAGAACTGACAGATACTGTGACGTCATAGTCATTGAACTCAGTCCCACTGGGGAGATGGAGAGGACATGGCGCCGACTCCAGGATTCTTGTCTGAGGCATCACTTAGAGGAGCCTGGTGGTCTGCAGTCCACGGGGTTACCTAAAGTTGGGCACCACTGAGCAGCAGCAAACTCATAGGTAATGAAATCGATCACACTGGAGATGGAGAGATTTTTCTTTTTTAACTGTAAACTATGGAAGACAGCAGGAATATGGTTTTAATTTTTTTGTTTATTATTAAAAAATAATAAGCTTCCTGGTGGCTCATATGATAAAGAATCTGCCTGCATTGCAGGAGAACCCAGGTTCTCTGGGTTGGGAAGATCCCCTGGAGAAGGGATTGGCAATCCACTCCAGTATTCTTGCCTGGAGAGTCCCATGGACAGAGGAGCCTAGCGGGCTACGGTCCATTGGGTCACAAAGAGTCGGACAGGACTGAGTGAGTAAAACTTTGACTTTATTAAAAGATAGTGTGTAGTGTAGTGTTAAGTCACTCAGTCGTGTCTGACTCTTGGCAATTCCACAGATTGTAGCCCTCCAGGCTCCTCTGTCCATGGGACTCTCCAGTCAAGAATACTGGAGTGGATTGCCATTCCCTTCTCCAGAGGATCTTCCTGACCCAGGGATCGAAGCAGGGTCTCCTATGTTGCAGGCAGATTTTTTACTGTTTGAGCTACAGGGAAGACAAGACCATTAAAAGATAGGACAACTGATAATATAATGAACCATTTTCAGACCTTTGAAAAATTCCATGGGTTTTTGTTCAAAGAAACACGTGATGTGTGTTGCCTGCACAGCCTCCTTCCTGTGCGCTGTGGAGTTTGCTCCCTAGGAGACATTTGTTGCTCTCCAGAATCATTTCTGTCTGTCACAACTTGTGTGGTGGGTTAGTTAGTACTGGCATCTAGTGTGTAGAAGCCCAAGGTGCTGCTGAAGACCTTCCAGCGTGAGACAGACTCCTCTCAACAAAGGCATGAAAGTGAATGTCACTCACTTGTGTCTGACTCTTTGCAACCCCATGGACCGTCCAGGCCAGAATACCGGAGTGAGTTCCCTTCTCCAGGGGATCTTCCGAATGCAGGGATCGAACCCAGGTCTCCCGCATTGTAGGCCGATTCTTTACCAGCTGAGCCACCAGACTTGACCCCAAATGTTAGCAGGCCTGAGGTTGAGAAACCTGTACTAGATAAACTGGGCCATTTTCTAACTTAAGAGTCACTGTTTGGGATGAAGATGTAAAAAGGATTCTGAATCTTTGTGTACTTGTGAGGAGTGAATAGGTCAAGACCAAGTATGATGCAGGGTGAGGGGTGTTAGTGTCACATTAGGCTGGGGTGCCTCGAAAGAAGGACTAAGTAGTGGAAGAAATTTACTGAAAGAGTTGTAGAAAAATGGAGCAGAGAAACTTGGCTAGTTTCGGTATTTTCCCTGAGGATCAGCTGTGTGCATCCAAGTACTAAGGTAAGGAAACTTAAATCTCCCTTCTCCCTCTCTCCTCTACCTGGTGGTGGTCTCATAGGACTAATTACAGCACAGCATTTTAGCAATGTTCTTGACAGAAGTGGGCCATGAGTTTTGTGATTTATAAAAATGTAGTTTGTATTAAACAGAGCCATTATTTTTTTTAAGTTACTTTGTGAATTTTGGTTTATAACACAGGGAACATTTTAATTGGATGCTTTCTGTGTGCCATACACTGTGCTAATAAATCTGTATTTAATCTCATTGAACTCTTATAATAACCTTTTAAGATGGTTACTATGAAATGTGTATTTTACTGAGGAAAATTAGTCCCAGGAAAGTTGACTACTATTGTCAAGGCAAACAGCTCTTTAGGTAGAGTTAAACTTTTGATTTGATTCCATAGATAAAGCTCTTTTAACAACAAATGGCGTGCTGCCTTTTCCTCTTAAAGACAGTTAATGTCCTTTCATATGCTGATTTTCCATCTATGGTTGAAGTTTTGATACCAGTAGGTGATTCTTTGTATTGCTATTGCTAAGTCACTTCAGTTGTGTCCGACTCTCTGTGACCCCATAGACGGCAGCCCACCAGGCTCCCCCATCCCTGGGATTCTCCAGGCAAGAACGCTGGAATGGGTTGCCATTTCCTTCTCCAGTGCATGAAAGCGAAAGGTGAAAGTGAAGTCGCTCAGTCATGTCCGACTTAGTGACCCCATGGACTGCAGCCTACCAGGCTCCTCCATCCATGGGATTTTCCAGGTATATTTGGTCTTAGTTCTTATTAGTGACAGAATTTATGTATGTTTGGAAACAGATACTCCATGTATATTTGAAAGGTTTTGAAAGTTGAAGCTGTGAGATAGTTTTTTCCCAAATGTTCCTAGAAAGTTTATTGAATAGATTTCATAATACTTTGAGGTCATTCTTTGGATGTTTTGTTTTTTCTTGTATATAGAAGCTTGGTGTTATTAAACATTTTACAGTGTGGAAGATGATTAAGATGAAATATTTCTCTTTTAGTTTTAATCTCAGACAGTCCATCTGTGTCATACATTGTACAAAATCCTTTCAGTGAAATTCTGTGTAATAGGAATTTTAGTATCAAAAATTACATAGATCCCTGTTGCTGCCATAAGGGGCATTATTTTAAGAAACGGGTCCTTTCATTGTTAACCATTGCTGTGAATAAGCTGAATTGCTCTTAACATTTCTAAGAAGTGTATGCTAGTTCATCACATTTTGGTCTGTGAAGTGAATAACCGTTAAACGCTTAGGAACATATGCCAGTGTCCAGAGAGCCGGTGGAGGAAGGGAGCACAGCACAGGACGCCAGGTGCTAACTCTTTTCAGACTTTTTTATAATAGGGGTCGAGTAATAAGGTGTTTTCTTTCGTTGATAAAAAATATTGTTACTTTGCATTTCACTTCATTGACCTTTACCAGAGCTTCCATATTTGGAGAAAAAGCATGGAGCTTAGAGGAGGGGAGGGGAGGGGCTGTTTGTGGTGCCTTAGACTGACTTCCCTATAGCTGCCACATGTTTAAGGTGTGAATCTGATTTCCTGGAGGATCCTGACCCCTCCTTGCACTTTCATCCCCACTGAGTCATGGCAAATTCTTGGGCAAGGTTTATATCAATGCATTATTTTTCCTCTGCAAACTTAAAGAATTGTAATATTTTCTGGCTCCCTTTGTGTTGGTTTGCTGTGTTAACTCCTAAGTGACATACTTTGTGTACAGTTGATATTATTGAATAAACCTATGAGTTAAATAATAAAAAGTTTGATTAATCTTAGAAATGTAGAAAATGTAGAAATACTGGTCTGTGTATGGTAAAATTTTAAAAATGAGTCATTAATTGGTATCTCCTTTCAGTCTTTAATGGTTAAGTGTGGTTTGAATACTGTCTTCCTCATACTCCTAATAGGATTTGCTTCTACAAGAGGGAAAATATCCCCAGTATTTAAAAATAATGGTCTCAGTATTTCCTTAGGTGAGAAATCTATTCTTAATTTAAATTGAGAATATATGCCTTAAGCATTTTAAAGGAGTAACACTAGCATAGATGTTGATGAAATGTAACTATTGTAAGCTAAATGTAAAAATCTAATTTTTCTTTCCAGTTTTGCTTTATGTAAATTTTTTGATATGTGGAAAAGAGGGACGAGGGCTATAAACTCAGAGCCAAATGTGCTTTTGTTGTTCCAAATTTTCAATGCCAGAAGCATATAAACCTGCACCTGTTGGTAATTATGAGCAAGCCAGCCTTTGCCTAATCCCAGGCCTCTGCTTAAAACTTTTTTTACTGGAACTAAACGATGTTGCCATTTTTATTTTTAGGTTTGCTGGCATGGGTAATCTCATTAAGGTGCTAACCAGGGACATAGACCACAATGCAGCACATTTTTTCTTGGACTTTGAAAGTAAGTCTCTTAGCCCCTCACGGCTGGTGCATAATGGTAAAGGTGAAAGATAAATTAATACTCACACCGCAGTGAAGGCCAGCTATTTGTTAATAAAATACGGGAATCACACAAAATTTGCATGACTTTTTTCTTAATCGTAGGCAAACATCACCATCATATGTATAATTTAGTTTTTCATTTGCTGAATCATGTTGAGTGTGTAGCCAGTGCTGTCCTTTCATTAGTCCATGAAGCAACTAGCCTTATGATGAACATTCTAATAGTATGCCTCAGTGACTGCCCAGCAATCTGGTTGCTTATAATCCTATCATAATTCTATTCATACGAAGAATCAGAGTTGTGCTGCATATCCAGAATTAATTCTTTAAATAACTTCCACAAATTATTCAGAATCCAAATTCGGTTAGAAATACATGCTTTGTTGAACGGCATACAGGAAGTAGTCTGATATTCTGCTACTCTTAAGATGAAAGCAAGGTGAGCTGTGGCCGAAACTCTAAACATTTGGCTTTAAAATAAATTGTTGTTTCAGTGCAATATTAAACAAGATTACCTGTGAATAATTATGATCAGAAATTTCTTTTTCAGAATACTAGCACTATTGGAATACTTAAAGAATTTTTCATTATAAGGCCATTAATGAAACTTGGGAGAATTTTAAGAAGAATTAGAGCAACAGTTGTGCCATTGTGTACAGGAAAAACTACATTTCACCTCTAGGTCCTACATATCAGCACCTGGAGAGCCCGCTTTGCTGACTGCCCGAGCACAGTCTGGGTAACCTGAAGGACGAATTCATGGCCTAATGAACATTTTCCCTGTTACGATTTTTTTTAAGTTAAATTTCAGATGTTCTTTTTTATAAAGGGATATTTTCTCTTTTCTCATTCTTGTCTTGACAGGTACCTTAACATGGGGAATCTTCTTAAAGTTTTGACTTGCACAGACCTTGAGCAGGGGCCAAATTTTTTCCTTGATTTTGAAAGTGAGAAGATGATTTTATATCTATTTTTCCTTGCCTGCAGTAGACTGCGTTTGTCTTGCACTAAATGAATGTTTCCACTTTGCCATCTTTTTAACTTTTGCTTTGCATGACTGAGCTATGAATTGTTTGAGTAAAACTTCTTGTGCCTTCTAGAACTGGAAGTCATATTTTATAGATTAAATTGTGATAATATTTTTACTTGAATTTTTATAAGAGATTTATATCTCTTAGTTGGACATTAATTTATAATTTGAGATCTCTAGTAAAAACATTTGAGATGCTCTGAAAACATTTTTGTGAAAAGATTTTGATGGAAAGGATATGCTTCTTCAAGATTTGTTAATTAAAAGCAGTATTTGGGGAAAATTTTACTGTAGTTGAGAAAAATTGATTAGGTTTCAGTTACTCTATATACCTATTGAAATACTTTGAATACAAAATCTGTTCATGAAGGCCATTCAAAGCTCAGTAATTTGGGCATAATATTAAAAGGTAAGTGTGAACCTTAATTATTTAATCTTTGCAGATAACTGATTTTAAAAGTTAAATTTATTAAATGTATTTGTTTCAGGAATTCATTTTTTTTTCTGACTCTAAATAAAAAGAAAAATAATGGGTTCACAGACCTTTAAGTAATTTGCCTTCTGTTTGTTTTATGTTGCATGACCTATTGTAATATGGTCTAAGAGTGGCAGGTAAGTGTCCTCGACCTCTGTGCATGTTGAGAGGCTTTTGCTTTTTTGGCTGTCAGTATTGCTTTAGCTTTTCTGGTTGTCAAATTGGGAACAATGATATTCAATTGGTGTTTTAGTGTGAATGTTGCTATTTTAACTGATCATTAGAAAATTGTTAGGAAAGGGTGAAGAGCCTTTAGGTTATAAATCACATTACCACTTGCATTTTCATCTGAGATTAAAACATTTGAACAGATTTTTACATACTTAAGACATTTCATGGTTTTTAAAACAAATCCCTTAAAATAAATCCTCCCAGAGATGTTGCATTTTTTCCATCAACTTCAGTTTATGTGATATTATACAGTTCATTCTAGTTTATGAATAATTTGTATTTTTTTTCTTTAAACAAGGACAGATCATATGAGCACATTAATATATAGTTTGTCTCCATTTGATGGGGCCATCTGTGGTCTCTGATATTTTTCCACTTTTATTACATTCCTACTGATGTTTCATACTGACCGTTTGCATACTCTGTGCAGGCTAGTAAAGAGTAGTAATGTCAACATCAGGACCATATTGTTTGGTTTTTAGGGAACGATGTTATTGAATGATAGTTTTCTTGACCCTTCTCAACAATTTAA
Source organism: Capra hircus (assembly GCF_001704415.2). Classification (NCBI taxonomy): domain Eukaryota; kingdom Metazoa; phylum Chordata; class Mammalia; order Artiodactyla; family Bovidae; genus Capra; species Capra hircus. The sequence goes on along the minus strand of NC_030821.1, from coordinate 71,247,913 downwards.
CAGTGCTATTTTAAATGCATGTTTAGCATGAATTTTAATCAGCTTGGGGATATTGAGCAGTTTGCTGATTTGAGGATTATTCTTTCAAATGAGGCAGCTTACATTAGAGCTGTATTTTAGTTTACTTGCATTTGTTTCAAACTTGCTGTTGTATACTTTTCTGCTATTCTGTCTCCTTATTATCTTTGTCTCAAGTCCCTTACATTTGCAGAATCTTGGCTTTGATACAGTCAAGATCTTGTTCAAGACTTGGCACTTGATCTTTTTATAAACCTAGCGTTATGTTGTGGTCAAGTGAGAAGCATGAATTTACTGTAGTTTTCAAAAGATTATTTGATCTTGGTTTCCTAATCGGAGGGTTTGGATCATGATCCTTAAATTTTAAATAGCTAATGTAGTAGCAGGAAAAGGTTAAAACTAATTACAAGAATAACCAACAGTGAAGAACTACATATAAAGTGTTAACTTCCTAAAGGCAGATATAAAATAAGTATTTGTTGCTTATATCAACTAATGTAAAACTTTTGACACTTACTGGTAACCTGTCAATGAAATGTAGTGAAAACAGACTGCAAACTAGGTCAGAGTTTGTCCCTGTTAGTTATATTTTGTAAATATGTTTTCTTTTGAATCTAACATCAGAGTTGTCTTAATCAGTTTTCTCTCTCATCTATTCACATATTTATCTTCTTTTTGGAAATGTGCATTTGTAAAAGTGTATTTTATCATTCAGCTACTGTAGTGACCCCTTGAAACTTCCTTTCTTTTTAACTGTTTTATACCAGATTCAAAATTGCCAACACAGTTGATTCGCCAATTCATAGGCTTGTGAGATTAAAGTCATATTCTGTTATTAAACAGTGTTTAATACCTTATTTATTTCTAGATAAACTGTAATATTTAGGTTACCAGAATAATTTAGCTTTACTCTTACCATCATTTTAATTGGTTTAAGCCTACCTAGTTCTCCAAGGTTGGGCAGCTATAGAAACAGTACCATACAGACAGATATATTGGCATTTTGCATCAAGCTGTATAAAAATTAACTATTCTAGTAATTTTGAACTATGATTTAATGGACCCCTATATTTTACAAAATGAAGACTGTCTTTAAAGTACATCATTATCCCTTAATATACGTGCTTGCACACACAGTTTTTCGCTTCAGCTTGCCTCGTGTGTGCCAGCCAATTGATACTAGGGATGCCAAGATAACTAACAAACAACCCTTCCCTTTGGGGAGTTCTCAATCCAGTAGAATAGATAGAAATGCAAGCTAATTATTTACATCATTCAAAGTATATAGGTCAGGAAAGGGATTACCTTTACCTATGAGTGGGTTGGACCTAATGAGAGAATTCCTGACGGTGATAGTAGAGTTGGGTTGTGAAGGGCGATGAGAATGGTTCATGCTAATTTAGTGCAGGGTGTTGTGGAGAAAAAGGAACAACATGTTTTTTAAAAAAAGCCTTAAGGCGTGAAATGACATTCTGTGTTCAGTGAAGCGTATTATCTACTTGCGGTACTAGAAAGGAGGTCTTTTTCTTAAAACAAATTATTCCTATATGATTTTAAGAATAGTGGTTTGATTAATATATGTAAGTCCAGGAGTTGCCCCATAAATTTTGCCAAGTTATGCTAATGACAGCATATTAAAAGCACTGAATCGGGGCCTATACAGCCTCTTCTAGTTCTTAAAATTTCTTATTTTATAATGACATTGTTAATTTATAGGTCATTCTAATGACAGATCTTCAGCCTAAGTAACTATAACTACTGTGTGTATCAGTTCACGCAGTTGTCTCTTTCAAGCAGAGGGACTTTTATTTTTACGTTCCTTCCCAACCTTAGCAAGGTGCTTCATGATCACAGAAGTTCAGTATTCATTAGTTAACCTTGATTTGTGTAACTCCAGGTAGACCAAATAGAAGAGTAAATATAGGTGGTTGTTTGTGAGAAATAGACTCTTACTTTCTCTAATTCTTTGTTATAGAGCCTTTCCACTTAGTCATACATTTCTTCGAATTCTTGTGTCCTTTGTGTTTCCTGTTCCCCTCTCCCCCCAGTCAAAAAATAATTTGATAGTACCCACTCTCTTAGTCTTTTGTTTTTCCATTTTACCTTTTATATATTTTCAGTTGCTTTTGCCCTGTACTTGAAGTTTCTGATGCATTTTCTTATATTTATTTTTCTAAAATGATGTAGGGTAGTTTTCTTTAGATATAAAAATGCACAATAGCCTTCTTTAACACATGCTGAAGGCATATTTAAAAATCTATACCTTCTCATTCATTCAACAATTATTTATCATTGAAAATCTACTAGGTACTAAGTTTATATACTGAACAGTGGTATATACTGTACATACCCTGCCTCAGTGGGATTATAAATATTTACTGCATGAATGAATGAGATTAAAGCAGAAAGATCTCTTATCACAATTACAATTTTTATGTGACTTTAAATTCTTTTCCTTTTGTAGCTCATCTTTGCCTCTGTACCATAACAACGTCAATTTTAGCAGTTACTTTCAGTGACTTTTCAGTAGGAAACTGGTGTGAAATTATTAAAATAATTAATTCTACTTTCCAATAGTAAGAGCAACTGAAACATGCTTTAATTTCCCGTGAACAGCTTTTAAAACTAAGCTTGATGAGTAATCACTATGCCTACTCTCAGTAGTAGATAGCATTTCACAATCAAATGAATGTCCTTTTGTTAATTGGCTAAGTGATATGTTTTTCCTCAAGTAATTAAATTTTTCATTTTTTTGCTATGAAAAATCAAAGTGACAAGTCTTGGTTGACCCCATTTTGGGGAAAAATGCCTTATCTTATGCAGTCCTGTCCCCCGCCCCCCCAACCCGAGTATTTCCGCCTTTTGCATGACTTGCTGTCAGTAACGCAGTGCTCACCTGTCTGCTCTTTTCTGTCTGTCTTCATTTCTGCAGCAGTCTTCAGCAGCTTTCAAAATTATCAATGTGACTTTCCTGTGGCAGTCTAAAAAATGTTTAATCAGTGTGGTGCTGGGTATTTTTTCCACCCTGAAGGGAAACTGGAATCTTCTCCTTTATTTTTAAATTTCTTGGTACTTATTAAACCTTTAATAATGATTAACCACTTCCAAGGTCTATTTAAATCTCCTTGATAATATTTCTTTTGTATATATTCTCAGTGTCATGTTTTTCTGTTAACAGCTAGTCACCACACCCAAAATACATAGTTTAGTATTTTCAAACTTCACAAATATCTTTTAATATATAATAGTCAAAATATTGTCCTTTGTCATGAATTCCCACTTCATGAATTCAAAGTATGATACGTGTCTACTATTGATGTTATGTCTGTAGTTTCATAATTTCATATGAAAAGTATAAAACTGCTGTTTTTTGCATGTAAAATTTTTCTCTACTGCATCTGGTGTAAGTATAAAAAGTTATAACTGAGGTGTACTTTTTTTTAGTGTGTGTCTAATTATGACTGGAGAATATGGTCTGGCTAAATGAAAAAATATTACTGCTAAATGACAAACTCTGATTTTTAAAAAATCATTTAGCTATAATATCAGTATTTGCTCCTGGTAATACCTTTATAGCTTTGGACACAGTCTTTTAAATTTTTCAGTCGATTCCTCTTGTGTAATTTGTCATAGCAGTTTCATTTTTTAAAAAATACATGATTTCTGAAAGGAGATTTTCAAAATAAGGAGATAGACTTGAGAACACAAATTCTTAAGTTGGCTTTGCATGTGAATGTTACTCTTAGTGTTGCTGTAGTACTGTCTTAAGTATGTTGAAATTAAAGTTTGGTACTGTATTTGTTGATTTAAAAATATAAATGATATATTTTTGACTAGTTGGCAAGTTTAGTAAAGGAAATTGAATTATGACTTGCCTTAAGCACAAAGTAAAGTTCCAGGTTTTAGGCACCTGGACTCCTAGTTTCGTGTGTGAACTAAGTTTTTAAAAAATTTTTAAAGAAAGGAATAAATAGATCTTTGTGTATTTATGGGAAGGTGGAGTATGTGCAGAAAATGATTGGTAAACAATATTTATGAGAAATGTTCTTAATTCATATTATAAATTTGGTCTGCCTCCCCTACCCTCCAGAGTATAAGAGAAAATTTTAACATGGAGGAATTCTGACACCACAATTACTCTCTAAAACATTATGGTAATCATAATGTTTATTATTTTAAGTGCTTTTTGCCTTGTCTGTAGTCTTGAATATAGTCTAGTGGGAAAGATTTATGAAAAACTCAGATTCCTCACAGAACATCCATTTCCCTCATTCCCCCCCACCAAAAATCAAATGTTTTGAATAAAAAAGATTTATCCTTAGCAAAACAAATGACCAGGGTATTAAAAACAGGATTTTTGTCACCTCGGGCCTTAACAGAGAAATCTAGAATTACTCATCTATTAAAACCTATGTTTTGTGGCTAACACCACACATGGTGGACATGCCCATATGTTTGTGTTCCTAACTATGCTTTTTATAATTCCCCCTTCATTTTTCTTCTCACTCAGTCCCAAGTATATAGAAACTCAGTTTTTACATTAATATTTCAAAATTTCAGTGATAATACTGTATCTTAAAGTATCTAGTTTTTATTAGCCTAGTGATTCTGGAGTCCTTTCTTAACTCAAACTCCTTTGCATAGTAATCTGCACCTTTTGTTCATGAGCAGAGAAGTTCACTAGTCAGAGTATAAAGTGGTTTTTAGAACCACTAAAGTCTTTTTTCTTAGTTTCTATTTTTTTATATCAAAACTCAGTCATTAAATTGAACTTTATAGGAAAGTAGTTTATGGCTTAAACTGTAGATGAGCCAGGTACATTACATTTCATTTCTGTTGAGTTAAATAGGTGGCTATTCATGCATTTTCAGTCATTACTGTTAGTGGTGAGTATAGTAGAAACAGTGAGTATACACTGACAATTAAAATTTTTGAGTTACAACTCTCATTTGTTTAATATAACATGTCATGATTTGTAACTTGAATAGTAATGTTTGATGTTCCTTGCTTCTCTGATATTTATCAACTTGAGGCTAGTTATTCAAATGCAGAACTGTGGGAAAACGATCAGTCTTTTCTAAGAAGTGTGAAGTTAGCATTGGAAAAAATGTTAGGTCAAACCAACTTTTTAGAAAATTGGATTATTTAATACTTGAGTTATTGTACATGTACTTTAAAAAATCATGTGACTGTAAATTTTCTTGTGCTTTCCTGCTGTTTAGATGCCCAGCCAACAGAGTCTGAGAAGGAAATTTATAACCAGGTGAATGTGGTTCTAAAAGATGCAGAAGGCATCCTGGAGGACTTGCAGTCATATAGAGGAGCTGGCCATGAAATACGGGAGGTGAAAATTCCTGTCACTCTTTTTAATCTTTATTGTTTCCTGTGTTATATTGTCTATTTCCATAGTCACAATTATTTAAAGGAAGATCACTTGCATTATTTCAGAAGTGGTTGCAGTGATATAAGGGTAAACAAACCAAGGTTCTATAACTACATAATTTATATACATTAAAGAGAATTCTTTTGGTTTACTCTCGTACCTGAAATTTACAGTATCCATGGTGGTGCTGTTCATACTGTTTTTGGAGGGGAGACCATCGAGCATTCTATGGCTTTTCAGTTCTGCCAGTCTATCTTTCTGCTCCTCCTAAGCTTCCTAGGAGAAAACAAAACCATCTTTGTGGTCTGGATCCCCTCAACTGTGTCTGACGCCACCAGAGAGCAAATGTATGGTGTGGTCTCCCTTAGCTTTCTTCTCCCAAACCTCTGAACTTATCCAGGTTTTCATCCATCTCTTTTTCCATTTCTTTTATTTTTTTTTCCCCCCCAAAAGAAGCCGTGTCCTTACTTCTTACCAAGACCAACTTCTCTACCTTTGTTCTCCACCCTCCTCTGAAACTTTACTCTTTGAATTTCCTTCTCTTAATTGCATCTTTTTCTTTTACTGAGTTCTTCCCCACGCATGCCCACATACTCTCGGGTGTCCTGTACTACCCAAAGAAACTCCCTGGCCTCTGGACCTTCTGTCTCTTTTTTCTCATTATATTTTTTGAAGGCATAGCTCACACTTTGTTGTTTCATTTTTTTTCCTGACCTTCTACTTCTGTTCTTCTTCTTACCTCTCCTACACTGGACTGTTGTTTGTTTCCCAAATGTCTTGCACATGTACAGTTCCTTGCCTTTGTTCTTGTCTGGAACGTGCACTTCCTTTTTTCTTTTCCTGCTCAGTTCCTATCCTTCCATCAAATCCCAATAATCTTCTGCTTCCCTATACTCTTTTGCCATAGCACTTTGCACATTTTTTTAAAAAATCACTAATATATGATGTCTATTTCTTCAGCCTTCTAGCTTGAGGAAGGTTTCTTTCTTATTTTTGTGTTACCAGCACCTAGTACAGTGCTTGGTAAGCAGTTAGTAACTACTGAAGAATAAATGCAAGAAGACTAATCTTGCCAGTATCATTGGCTTGAGTTAAAACCTTATGATTTCAGTAAATGAAGGCATGTAACCATTTCTGTGAATTTCAAGTTTTCTAAACATATCAAAGCTGAGTATAAATCTAATGTATAAAGAACAAACGTGACTACTGAAACTGTCATAGGTCAGTGTGAAGATTTAATTGACTTAGTAGAACAACTATTGTACCTTTTGAGAAGGCACACAATAGAATAACAAAGTGTTTAAAGTTTAATGGAGGTTGGTTTATGAAGAAACATGTTTTGTTTTGTTTTTAAAGAAACAGTCTTAATCAATGCAAGTGGCATTGTAGAATTATTGTCTTTTTGGAGGTCAGTTTGACAAGGTGTAATATCAGATCTATAAAATTATCTGTACTCTTCTGTCAGATACTTAATTTTAGAAGATATTCTCCAGAAGGCTATCATTCAACGGGGAGATAAATGTAAAAATCTTTATGGCTGCCTTATTCATCATAGCAAAAACTTGGAAGCAATTCATAGAGTTGTTTTGAGGATAAAGTTAGATAATCTTATCAGAAGAGACACATAGAAGCTGACACAGAACACAGACTGAGAGTTTACTGTTATTACTATGCTAATGAGGTGAATTATTATATGTATTTGTTTAAATAGCACTTTATTAAACACAGCTCTGAAGGTGAATAAAATTTGATTTAAGACAGAATCTAGGGACTTCCCTGGCGGTCCAGTGGCTGAGACTGTGCTTCCAGTGCAGGGGCCTGCGTATGATCCCTGGTCAGGGAACTGGATCCCACATGCCACAGCTAAGAGCAAAGATCCCGTGTACTGCAACTGACACCCAATGCAGTCAAATAAATAAGATACTTTTTTTTAAAAAAGAATCTGTTAAATAAACAAAGCTTATGCTCTAGAATAAACCACTAGAGAGGGAAATAAGAACTTTCTGCTAATGTTTTGATATATCAAACATTTTAACATTTTTGAAAATAAGAGTTATAATGCCTACTCCATGACAGCCTCACCTGCTTCTGTTCTCTTTACCTCTCCTACACTGGACTGCTTGTTTCCCTGATGTCTTGCACATGTACAGTTCCTTGCCTTTGTTTTTGTTTGGAACACGGCACTGCTTTTTTTCTTTTCCTGCTCAGTTCCTAGCCTTCCTTATAATCTATTTCCCTGTACTCTTTTGCCATAGCACTTCACATGTCATTACTATTTTTTTAATGGTGGCCATCACTTTTTTTTAAAAAAGGCTTGACATCTCACTAAGTGCCATTTTCCACATTAGACTATGATATAGGTGCTATGTCAAAAGTGTTATCTAACAGCAGTGGAACTGCTCTGAGAGGAGAGTCACAAGTATAAGGTGAACCATAAACAGTTGTCATAGAAGAGCAGCCAGTGTCTTCGGTTCTGAATCCAGGCAAGGCACACCCAGGGAAATAGTTAACTCTGTTCAGTCTTGACAGTGGGTGACGTTTGCTGGAGCATTTTAATATTATGAGAATGAGTTGGTATTTAGAAAATCGTGATTAAATCCTTGCAAGAGAGATTGGATAGGCTTCTGAAGAGAAGAAAATAAATTTTAAATTTTTATCTGTTTGCTTATTCCCCAAATAATAAAATGAACAAGTTTTTACTACTTGATATAAAACCATTGAGATTTGGCTTAAAGGCAAAAGGATTGTTTCGTGCACATCAGAGTAATCTCACAGTCCCTTTGAAATAGTCATATTAACAAAATGTGAAATAAGGATTGTTACATGTTGTAAACTCCAGTTTTCTTGAACATAACATTATTTCTAGATAGTCATATAAGTGAGGTTCATTTCAGACTCCTATATGTTTATGTAAAAAAAGATTGAATATAACCACAAACTTATAAAGCAGTTTGTTTAAACAGTGTATATAGCCCACTTATTTAGCTTGTCGCTAATTTATTTGAAGCATCTTCTAAATCTTTAGTTTCAGTTTTATTTGTTTCTTTCTGGTTTTGTGTGGATGGAGTCAGAGTACTAGTGTCTTGGGAAAATCTGAATGTGCCATTATCTTCTGATGATATTGTAAACAGGCGGTTCACCTTTCAGATGGAATGTTTAGCTCATGTGAAGATGTTAGAAAAAGCAGACCAGGTTATGGAAAAAAGGTGAAGAAAAGCCATCTATAAGTGAAAGAAAGATAAAATCAATAATATACATTTATTTGGGAATAGCCCTCTGTACTTACAAATGATTGCTCAATGACTTGGAAGACTGGGCAGAGAAAGAACATATTCATATTTACAATAGAGTCTCTAGATTATGTTTTATTTTCTCCCCTTTCACATGTGAAACTTTTTCACCTTCTTCAAGAAAACCTAAGAAATTTAGATTCCAGAATAGGATTTTAGTTATAGGGAAGGGATAAGTAACAATTTCTAAATCACATTTTTTCAGGTTGATTTAGGTTCTTCAGTATTTGATAGCTTTTTTTAAGCTAGGTTGAACCTTGGAATTTGAATTATTGAGAGTTTATTAGCCTTTTCCCCAGAATTGGGTCTTATTTCACTTATCACCTGCCTTTTTTGTTCCTTTTATCCACTAAAACAATTCTTAAAGAATTTCTAAGAAAGCTTATCTGTGATATGGGAAAAAATATAAAATGGTATATTTGGTTCTAAATTTGAGAGTCTAAATTTTAGATTCTAACAGGTATCAAGACATAATATACCTGACAAACATACATTGTGTCATTTTTTTATTCTCTTCTATCCATATCCATTGCAAGGGTGATGAAAACTATTATACTAGGTTTAAAGTACCCCTGGAGTTGAGAAGGCCAGTTTCAGCTCTCCTGGATCCATTATACTGAGTTTCATAAACTATACCAGGATTTCCTATGTTTGCCAAAACCTGTATTTTAATGTAAAAATAATACTGTTATGATTTTAAAATAAATCTTGATTATTTTTATTCTTTGGATTTTGAAGGCAATCCAGCATCCAGCAGATGAGAAGTTACAAGAGAAGGCATGGGGTGCAGTTGTTCCACTAGTAGGCAAATTAAAGAAATTTTATGAATTTTCTCAGAGGTTAGGTAAGTGAAAAGTTTTATCATTATGACTTCCTCAGTGAAAAAGGAGTTTATTGATATTGGAAGCTATTTACAAGATTTCATGTTCACACTGCTAAATATATATGTCTCATAGGTAAAGCAGCTTGGTGGACTCTAAGATTATATAGCTTAATGTTGCTGTCTTCCTTTTCGGCTAGGTCTTTTAAGTTATTTAGACCATTTTCCTCAACAAATTAAAACTTCTATAAGAAGATTTCTGATTTTTTGCAGCCTAAAGTGTCCTATTGTGAGAACTGCTGGTAGAATTCCTTTCCAGCTCTGGAGCAAATCCTTTCCCATGTGTGGGAACTAATCCTCAGTCTCCTCAGTGATTTAGATTTTTGTGTTCCTAAGATTGATCAGATCCATGTACCTAAAACTGTACATGATGAGAACTGGGAAGCTAATGGTATATGTGAAGTTACCGAGGGAGTTATTAAGTAAAAAGAATTCGGAACGGTATGCTTTTTCCCTTGTATGGGAAAAATTATTCCAAGATCAGAATTGTGCCTTTAATACAGTGAATAAGAAGAATTGGAGTTCTTTTTCTTGAAGAAGGAAGAGACACCAGATAAGATTTAGCCATTTAGCTGCTTGTGTAAATTGGAAGAGGTTTTACTTTGTGAAGTTGGGAGCGTGGGGTGGGAACTGGTGTAGATTGTGTTAGAAGTTTGAAACATTTCAGTTTAAGTTTTTGACATGTGTTTATATAGTTGTACTTTTTGAATCATATAAATATGTTATATATCCTAAATGAGTACATACAATTTAATAAGAAAACTAGTACTGTAAGATAGAAGCTGGTCGTTCAGTTGCTCAGTCGTGTCCAACTCTTTGTGACCTCATGGACTGCAGCACGCCAGGCTTCCCTATACATCACCATCTCCTGGAGTTTGCTCATAGTCACCTCCATTGAGTTGGTGATACCTTTTGGGGGCTTATAAGCTAAATTTAGACCCAAGATATGATTTGTTTTGCCCATGTGGTTTTTTAAAACTTCCTAATTAGTTGCCACATTTTAAAATTGGTAATTGTTTGTGTTTTGTGTGTATGTGTCTTAAGTCTTTGGTTGCTTTGGAAAAATCAGGTGCTTAGGCAACAACTGATCAATTGATCTTTCTTCCAGTTGGGGAAGCTAAGTGGCAAACCGACAGTGTCCATTAGTTAAGGCATGTGCTTTCTAGTTGCCGTGAGTCCCTACTGCATCCTGCTTTTTTACATCTTGCTCTCTTTATGTCTTTAAATAAACTACTTGGCCATTTGTGTCAACCTCTGCTTCAAAGTTGAAATCCTGTTTTTTTTTTTAAATATCCGTATTTTTTAAAAAGTAGGAGAATTGCTATTTTTCCTTAGATGCAGTACATGCTGTCAAATGCAAAGACAAGTAATAGTTGAGATAGAAGCGTTTGTGTAAATTGTCCTTTTCTTATAGAAGTAAGAATTATAAATTATTTTCCTCAAGCACAGCGGTCAGTTCTTTCAGTCGAGTATCTTATGTAATCCATAGCTTTGTAACCTCAGGGGGCCTAGGTGTTTTCCTCTTGGTTATCTTTACTACTACTGTAAATAAGTAGTTCTACTTCTTAGTAGTATCACTGCTACTTTAAATAAGAGTTTTCTTGTGTGTTGCTAGTTCCCAGCTGCTTTTGAAGTTAAAATGCTTTTGTTGCTGCATAGATCCTTCTCACGTTCATATTGGTCTCCTAGCATTTGCCAATTAAAAAAAAAAGGAATAATTATAAAATAGATCAAACCAGGCAGGCTTACACGTTCATATTCTAACTACTGGAATTACATCAGGTGAGTGGTGTGTGTTTTGGCACAAGTGCTGTGTTCCATCTCACCAGAGGTTGTAATGACACAGGTAGTAGCAAAAAGCTCTGGGGTTTTCATCCTGTCATGTGGAAGCCTTGAGCCTTGGTTGTGTAGGCTAGGACTTCTGTAAAGGTGTGAACGAAGTACACATTTAAGATCTGGTGGTTCACTCCTCATCTCTTGGCTGGTAACGTGGTTCATGTTTCCAGTTGCCTTGCTGACGGGATGCATACCCTTGCTTGCATGTGATAGGAACTCAGTGTTGAACGAGTGAGCGAGTGATGGATTAACGAATACATGTGTCTGATATATCAAATATTTGTTGGTATTTAGGATAAGGAATAATAATAGATTTCAGGCTTTCAAGGCCTAATGGCCTGTGTTTGATTTCTGGTGTTGGTGGTTATTAGCTGTGTGCTCTTGGCTCCATCATTTAAATTCTGTGAGCTTCAGTGTCCTACTTGGACCTCCAGTGAGTTGAGCCCTCTGCTTTAAGTGCACGTAACCTCTGTTGTCTCTTCTCTTCTGTGCTGTCAAGCCAGAGATGAGGATAAACACCAAATACAGCACCCGGAGCACCACACAAACTCTGAAGATCCATGTGGTCCTTCAGAATTTCAAAGAGAAGGCTGCTTGGCTCGAGCACTATAGATCAGCCGTGGGCTGGACTCCAGGAGAGGGATCACTTGACTAATTCAGAAGATACTGAGCTTTCCAACATGGTTTAACCTTGCTGACCTAAGAAACATCCTGTACTTGCTTGTTTTGGTCAGAGGCCTTCCCAAGTGAGGCAGCTGTCTAAGGGAAGGTTGTGTGTCCAGACAGTACACAACTGCCTTGTGTCTGCTTAGTCTTCCTCCCGTTGCAGGGGCTGACAGCGGCCACCTCCAGAGATCACAGTGAGTGAGTCTGTCCAGCACGTTGACTCCTCTTTAGTGAGCTAAATTCACCAAAACCTATTTAGAAGGTTCTGAAGTACACAATAATGGTGGTTATCTCTTTTGGCTGTTTCAAATCCCCTGCAGTCCGTATCCTTTGGGTTCTTTCCTGAGGATTCAGACTGGTCTTTGATAGTGGATGGCTGGCAGTAAGAGACTAAGAGACTATATGGCTCTGGTCTCTGAAGGGGCCTCCTCTTCCTAGTCAGGCCTTGTTCCCCCTTCTGGATCTACTTTGTGGCCTGATCAGTCATTATTTCTCCACTTGATAAGTCATCCATACTCCCACAGTCTGTTCTCCATGCTGCAGATGAAGTGGAGTTTTTATTTTTTAATTATTTATTAGTTTTTGGCTGGGTCTTTGGTCCTGCTTGAGAGCTTTCTCTAGTTGAGGTGCCTGGGGCTTCTTGTTGCAGTGGCTTCTCTTGTTGTGGAGCACAGGCTCTGTGTACCCAGGCTCAATAGCTGTGGCTCACAGGCTCAGTAGTTGTGGCTCACAGGCTTAGTTGCCTGTGGCTTGTGGAACCTTCCTGGACCAGGGATTGAACCGGAGTCCCTTGCATTGGCAGGCAGGTTCTTAACCACTGGACCACTAGGGAAGTCCGAAGTGAAATTTAAATGCTAATCTGATGATGTCATTATCCTGCTTAGTTTCTCTAGGGATGCTAAGATGGCAGGGCCAGGGTGCTTCGTGTGGCACACAGATGATGTGCATATGGTTTTAGTCTTAGGTTCCTCTCCTCCTTGCCTCTCTGTTCCACCTGCATTGTTGTCTTGCAGTTTCTCTGCTCGGTCGTGCCCCTCTCCGTTCAGGGTTGGGCTCTGTTTGTCTGCAGACTCTTTCTCATCCTTAGCGCCCAGTCCAGTCTTGGTCCAGGTGTCATGTACTCAGGCAGGTTTTTCCCTGAGTCTGCAACTGGGTGAAGCTCCATTTTCACACCTTTCCATGGTACCATACCCTTCTCAGTACATATCCCAGCTGTGGTAAGTTGTCTGTCTTCTCTCTGTATAATTAGTCTCTGTGTGTGTGAGCATAGGGTGTGTCCATCTTCATCGCTGTACCCAGTGCCTGACCCATGTTAGACCATCAATATATTTTGTAACTTACTATTAAAAAAGGATGATAACTATCATTTGAAGTTACTGTGTGGGTTACAAATAGTGTCTAGCTCAGTACTTGGCACATAATAGACGCATAAAGGGTACTTACTCTTGGTACTAATCAATAATTTAATCTTAAAAGGTTATGGAAGGCTAGTTAGAATGTCATTTTATATGAAAAGCAGCTTATTATGGTAGAAATAATAGGGCTGTGAAGCCAGAAGCACTTGGCATTTATGAAATATACCCTTGGGGGTCTGACCTCTTTGAAACTCAGTTTATCCATCTGTAATGTCCATATCATAGTTGACAGTGAAAGTTAAATGACAGACTAGGTTAAGTACACAGGTATGGGTATTAGTTCATAATTGGGTAGATCAAATCGAAAAAAAAATGGTAGTGTTGGTAATTTTTCAGCTTTTTAAAAGTTGATGATGTGAGATAAATTTGTTTTCATTAATATCTTTATTAATCTAGCATTTATTCATAAATGGCAGACCACCATCTAACTCTATAAACTTTGTTTTCTCTGAATAGAAACTAGCCTTGTTGTATGATTCTGTAGTATGTAACAGTATTAGTTTGATTTCTGGGATTTTTTTGAAGTGAAATCAGTATTTCTATATTTTTATTATTATTTTTTTTAGTATTTCCATTTTTAAACACAATATTAGTCTGGCATTCCAAAAGTAGCGGTTGTTTCAAGGGACAATTTTATTTGTGTAATGAATTAGAATGTTTGATATTATGGCCCTGAGATAGCGAGCTGTACAACACTCAGGAAGCTACTTATTAAACCACATATTAAATAAACAGCACAAAGTGTGTGAAGTTGGTAATTCATTCATACCCACATACAGTTATGACTGACCATAGTTTCACCAAAAAAGACATAGTCACAGTTACCATTTCATAAAAATCAACACTGTGTAGAATGTGAAAATAATGTAAGATTTGTCCTTTGATCGTGATATTTCATTCAGATTCACATTCTTCATGATTCTGAATTTGGGTTTACAGAAATTGAGTTAGTCACTTCAGGGTTTCTATTCTAGTGAACAGTACTCAGTTTGAGTGTTATGTTTAGATAATCTAACTTTTAAAGAAACCTTATTTTTATGGAAATTGAAATCAAAATATTTTAAAAATGCTCGCTTTTTGATAAATAGATACAAACAACATCTTAATGTTTTGTTCTTTAGAAGCAGCATTAAGAGGTCTTCTGGGAGCCCTGACAAGTACCCCATATTCTCCCACCCAGCATCTAGAGCGAGAGCAGGCTCTTGCTAAACAGTTCGCAGAAATTCTTCATTTTACACTCCGGTTTGATGAACTTAAGGTAGGATTGTCCTGCTGGTCCTCCTTGTTATAGAAGAAAATCATGCGTCTTTCAATGAGTACTAGGAGGAAATGCCTGGAGCCCTTACTAAAATGTGGTGGCATGATGTCTGCTGTTCCTCAGCAAAAGTGGAAAACTGGATTTAAAAATTGTGCAGGCTTTTTGGTGTAGCATAGCAAACAACAAATTGCTCAATATTCAGTTTTCATCTAGCTTCATTTTAAAAAGTATCTCTGAAGCAATATTGACATCTTCTAATATTTTTTTCTTTTCTGTTCATCCCCAGTTTTTTTCCCAGCATTCTTCTATTAATGTATAAAAATGTTGATTTTTCTTTCTCTCTCCTACCCCTCTCCTTCTTTCCTTTCTTCCCTTCTGTCTTCTCTCTCACACCCTCTCCTTCCCCGTCTCTACTTATTTACATCCTTTTTGCTAGAAGGAGTGCATTTAAAGAAAGAAGCCTTAAATTCCATATCAGGAGACCTTAATTCCACTTCTATCATAGTAACGAACAATGAGGCAGGTCCTCTGACTTTCCAGCACCCCACGTACCTTGTTTAGAAAATGGAAGAGCTAGATTCCTAACTCCAACATTTTATAAACATTATATCATAGACAGCTATTCTCCTTTATTCATACTTGGAACACAAATGGTTTGTTTATAAAATTTTAGTCTATTTGACGACTGCCCTGTATATTAATTGTAATAACCCACAGTGAGTGGCCACATGTTCCTTTTTGTTTTTGTCTATTTGGCAATACCATTTTTGGTGAGCAGCCTTTCCATCTGTTACCTGAAATTAATGAGCAGAAAGAAGGACAGTGTACTGACTGTGACTGAAAACCAGTGTGCACAGTCTTCTGTGTCCATCATGAGACAGTTAGCAAATCAGTGCAGTAAGCACAGTGCTACATAATCTAAGTGCAGAGCGTCATCTTGGATGATAACGGTTTTAATTCTTAAAGTGGTATTACAAATTCGATAATGTAAATTAACTAATTTCAACTCTAATAGATACTTTATTTAATTGTTATACTATCCTTTAGTAAATAACTTTTTCTTTTATAAATGTTTTCTTTAGATGACAAATCCTGCCATACAGAATGACTTCAGCTATTACAGAAGAACATTGAGTCGCATGAGGATTAATAATGTTCCAGTAAGTTAAAGCTTGAATTATGGCGTGATAATAATAATTCAGATCTCGATTTGTTCAGTTTAGTCTTTTACTCATTCATTCATTCCCTCATTCATTCAGATAAAGCTAAAGATAGTAGTAAAGTTAATAATTACAGGTATCCACAGCTGTGGGAAAAAAGAGAAAAATGTAGCAAGCCATATGGTATTTACCTATTTTTCTACTTGGTTCTTTGTTCCACAGCTACTTCAGTAAAACTGCTTTTTGTCTATATAACATTGATAAAAAATTTCTCTTTGTTTTCTTGTTTTAACTGCAGAAAAGTTTCATGAATTAGTGGTTATGAGTTATTTGTCCCCATGTTCTTAGATTGGAAAACTCTTGGGGAGAGGTTGACCCAGAATAGGAACAGCACTAACTCTGGCAGGAAGGGGAGCGGGGTCTTGGACCCCAAGCACGTCTGTGTGACACTGCCGTGTGAGAAGACGGCTCTGAGCCTGTTGGTCGGCTAGCATAGCATCTGTTCTGGCTTGTTAGCCTCTCGACCTCTCATTTTAATTAATACTCTTTTCTCCTAGACATCAAATGCCAACCTTAAGTGTGAGAAAAATACTGTCTTTTTCTCTGGATATTTTGTGGACCTATATTGTGCTGATTTGTATGGGAAGCAGAGAAAATTTCTAGGATCATCCCTGGCCTCAAGTAGATAGTTTAATGAAGAAATACTATGTAAGTTTGTAAGGAGTGTTAAGTGGCATAAAAGGTTAAAAAACCAAAAAGATCATCAGAGACCACCACAGTACTGTAAAGCAGTTGTCCTCCAGTTAAAAAAACCAAAGAAACAAGACCATTGAGTAAATATTTTATGAAATCATTGCTCTTAAGACAGGCCTGGATCAGAAGAAAGATTTCTTTTAATGAAGCATCTGTTATATGTATTTGTTTGGTTTTGCATAAGCCAGTTTATTCTGTGAGGCTGACCTTACTGTCTGTCTTTTTCATACTCACTATATAAAATAAAGTAAAATAAAATGACCCAATTTTCTGTTATAGCCATCCTGCCATCATCCAAGACCAAAGGCACTGAAATCATCTTGGTAGTGCCTTTTGCTCTCAGTAATTATAGGTCAGTTCAGTCGTGGTCAAGTGCCATTTTTCTCAGATTTCTTCACTGCCCCCCTTCCCATCTCATCTCTGAGTACTTCTGTCCCAGTGGAGAGCCTGATTCCCACGGTTTTTGGCAACTGTTCTGTAGCTGCAGAACGTATTTTCTGGCACACTATCCATCTCTCTATTTTTGGTACAGTCCACCATCAGTAGTTAACTTTATTTTGAAGATTGGCTTCATTGTTACTCCTTTCTTCTAACGCTGAGTGGCTTCCCATTAGCTACAGAAGGAAGATATGACCTGAGGCCAAGATTTAGTCTGACCCCAGCTTTCCCTTCCAGCTTTCTTTCACTGGTTGCTGTCCCTTATTACACTGACCTATTTGAATTTACACTCTGCCAAGTCATTTGAAAGCATATTCTGCCCCCTGTCTGGTTGAAATGCCCTGTGTACCTGCTTATCAACATCTGCCAAAGCCTAGCCCTTCCATGTATCCGTTTAGTTCCTTCCAGTCTTAGTCCTCCCCTCATCCCCCACTTTATTCCTTGTCTCTTAGCATGTTACTAAGATAAGCTGTGGGGATATTTGCTTGCTCCTAATAGGGTGTGACGTCATAGGCATCTTTCTGTCCTCTGTGGCATTTAGATGGTCTCTTGTGTACAGCAGGCAGCCCATTCAAGTTTCATTTAGTGGCTTTATATCATTTAAAATATTTTTAAAGAAGTTAATCTTTAAAAAAATTTCTTTATATTTTAATCTTTTTCTTGTTAAAGATAATGTAAGTTTTGTGTACATTTGAGGGTCTAGAATGTAAGCATTTATAATTAATAGATTAGCAAGCATTAGCTAGGCACCTTGCCTAGGTCCATTTATAATATTATTTTAATAACTTAGGAACTGATATTAAGTGTCCTTCTTTTCCACACAGGCAGAAGGAGAAAATGAAGTAAATAATGAATTGGCAAATCGAATGTCTTTGTTTTATGCTGAGGCAACCCCAATGCTGAAAACCTTAAGTGATGCTACAACAAAGTTTGTATCAGAGGTAGGCATTGCCCAAGAAGTTATTCTTTGTGTCATTTTTCTTCAGCCTGTGTTCAGATAGGATGGGCTCAGTGAGTCCGCTACAGACCCTCTAAGCTGATAGATGCGCCTTGTGCACTGAGTCTGGTCCTCTCCCCTGAGACCCACGTGTACACACCTGCCACCTATCGGCAGTCACCATTAGGATGGATAGTCGACACCTCCATGATCTGCTGACCACAGTGAGGTCTTGACACTGTACAAGCAGATAACTTAAGGGTTTTCATCGCCAGTTCCTTTCTTTTTCTCACCCCTACATCAGTCTTATTGGTTCTTCTTATTAAAGTGTACGCTGAGTCTGAGAATTTGACCCTTTACTACTACCTCGAGCTACCTCTCCGTAGCACCCCACCTCTTCCTACCTGGATTTCTGCATTCATGCTCTGACCCACTGGGCCTGTCTCCTGAGTGTAGCCAAGTAGTCTTCTTAAGACCCAAACCACGTTCCCTTCTTCTCTGCATAAAAGGTTTCCAGTTTGGGAAGTTAAAGAGGGAGGGGGCGCATGTATACCTATGGCAGAGGCCAACAATATTGTGAAGCAGTTTTCCTTCAATTAAAAATGAATAGGTTTTGGAGGGGAGAAAGGTCTCCAGTCGACTTCCCAGGGCCCTTAGGATCAAATCCACGTGTCATGGGTCTCTTGGGGCGTCGTCTGCATGTCGTGGCTGTTCCTGCCCAGCTCTCAAATGTAAGGGCTTCTTGAGAGATGGGCGGATCTCAGCTGTCTTGCTCCCAGCTGTGTCCTCAGAGCTTAGAACAGTACCTAGAATCTAGTGCATTTTCTTTTCTAGTGCATTTTCTAAAACAAAATTTAGAGGAGGAATCAGATTTTAAAGTTGATAATTTTTCATGTTATGGTAGGTTTTAAATTTTTCGTAAGTAATAGCTGTTCATCACTCTTTTGTTCTCTGTACACTTTTACAGAATAAAAATTTACCAATAGAAAATACCACAGATTGTCTAAGCACCATGGCTAGTGTGTGCAGAGTCATGCTTGAAACACCGTGAGTATTTGCTGATCTTTTTCACTTTAACAGTCCTGTTGAAATGATTGACAAAGATATGAATGTCATATTTGGAAGGTGGGATTAAATATATCCCAAGTATGTAATAAACAAAATTAAAATAATTACACAGCTTAATGTAGGTTCTGGTTAAATGTATAAAGTACATTTGGTTTTCAGGTTCATCAGACCAGTCAGATGCTTCAGAATAGGGGTTTTGTGTGCTTTTGAGAGGATAGGGGAAGAACTTTAAAGCTCATCTGGTTATGCCTCTCAGGTATTCTCTTTCCTTTTCAAAGAGCACTTTGCCTTTTTGCTAGAGGGGTAGAAATATTCTTAAATGCTTATCCCTTCCTCTCAGCTTTAGTTATTATTCCTCAGTCTTCTTTATTGTCCCCAGCACTGACCTAAATTCTCTTCTGGGTTTCTCCTCTCTGTCAAACCAGTTGTAACATATACCACAATGTTTTCTGTCTGGATTTTCCTGTCAGCAGGCAGAAAGAATTCTTCCTATATTCCTGAATAGTATGATTTTATTATATAACTTCAGTTTTTTGGAGCTTTTTATTTTCCAAAACACTTTTGTATACTCATCTTACTGGAAAACCTTTTGAAGTAAGAGAGCAACTGCTTATCCTCAGAGCATTGTCATCCTCATCTAGGGGAGCAGGGTCCTGGGGAGTGAAGGGACTTGTGCATGGTGACTGGCCTCACACACATGCTTGGATGTCTCCATTGTGGTCTGGATTCTTTCTGCTATGCCATACCGCCCTCCTTGTAGACGAAAAGTGCTGTTTCCTTTTTCCCATTTGAGAGAAGACTGTGATTGAATTTTAGAATATTAAAAGCCTGCAGTATAGTAATATGTTTAGATCAAGTTAATGTCTATAAATGCCAGTGCTTTCTCTATTAAGCTAGTGGCTTTTCTCATCACATTGATGATGACAGCCTTTCAGAGCACCTATCCCCAAACTTTTACTTTGGGGCTACTTTTAATCTCTCTAAAATTGTCTGATCTCTACTGAGCAGAAGGGGCAAGATACCAACATGCATATGAGACCAGGATGTATAAGTGATAACTGTTCCGCCCCCTTATTTCTCTGGGAATCTCGTTGTAGAGAAGGTGAGGGTATAGTCTCAGCATCCCTTTTATATATCAACAAGAGATAACTTTGAGCATCAGCCAGCTCATGAGTCTGTGATGGGCCTCATCCACCTTTATGTTTCCTACCCTCCAGGGAATACAGAAGCAGATTTACAAATGAAGAGACAGTGTCATTCTGCTTGAGGGTAATGGTGGGCGTCATAATACTCTATGACCACGTGCATCCAGTGGGAGCATTTGCCAAAACTTCAAAAATTGATGTAAGTTGTATTTGTTTTTTATGTAATTCCCAGTAATTTCAAACATAAGTGGAAACCATAGACTTTTATTTAAAGAGCTGGCCGGCTACACTCTGTCTCAAAATTTAGTTTTATAGTTTGTGATAATGGTATATTTTGGTTTTCTCTTCTCTCGTGCTATTTCTTATACAGGTGGAATAGAATGACTGAAGGTAACTGCTCTGTTTTAGAGTATCTCCTTGTGGGGAAGCCTCATTCATAAAGTGGTACTTCCACATATTTGGCAGTATATGTAAATAAATAATGAAACATTAAAAAATCTTTTTATTGTATCGTTTCATTCCTTTGACCGAAGGCCATTTTTAAACAAAAGATTTGCTTTCAAGTATATATTAAAAGTCAGTAGAGGTGCCCCAGTGAAGAAAGCTGAAGACTATATACTGTTCCTCCTCCTCCCAGTCATCATAATTTGTGGTCGTATCCTGAGTTTCTCTGCTTTATAATTTCTTGCCTCACTCTCACATCGGGTTCATGAGAATTTTAACCATTATTTACTGAGAATTGTCTTTCAGTTACCCTTTGACAGACTCTTGGCATTTCATGTATAGAGAACTGATGATTTATCAGTCTTGTCTTCATCTATCCCATGTAAAGAGAAAATCAACATTTTTTGAGTCATTACTGTGTCCCAGGAATTTCAACATTTGCTCTCTCATTTAACTTTGAAAATACTCTTAGGATGTAGGTGTTATTTCCCTTGTATTAATAGAGAAAGAAAGTTTAGGGAGATTTCTTAATGTAATTGCTAGTGAACGGTACCTGGATTTTGAACCCACGTCTCCATGGCTTTCGAAGCCTGTGGTGTTTCTGCCATGCTATGCTTTCTCACAGTAATCGGGCTCATCTTCCTTGTGGATCATTTTCATCAAGTTGTTCCCTTTCTGTGAAGCCTGTGACAAGTCTCTGCTGCCATCCCCATCAGTTCCCCATGAGTCCTCCTGGCTTTTGAGGCCCTCTGTGAACTGCCCTGTGTGATTCACCTTAGCCCTCTGCATGTGATGAGCTTTCTTACTTTTTTTTATTGGGTTCCTCTACCTGGAATGCCTCTTTTTCTTAGCAGTGTGTCCATTCCATCCTTTAAAAGGCCACTCAACAACTTTTCCAGAATGTCCTACTTTAGTAAACCCTTAGTTTTCTCATTAGTGTGTTGGGTATGTTCTGTTCATCTGATTTGGTTTCTGAAAAGTTTTGTTTGATTGACAAACTGAAAATAACACTTGGGTAGATTTTTTCCCCCCGTTCTAAGAATAATTGTTTTGACATTTGTAGTGTGTAATTTCTCATGAGTGCCAAAGTTACGGAGCTGGTTTAAGTATTAACTGTTTTGAGAATGAATGTTAGATGAAAACTCAATGTTTCACCTTTTCTGTTTCGTTTTCTACTTAGATGAAAGGCTGTATCAAGGTTCTTAAGGACCAGCCTCCTAACAGTGTAGAAGGTCTTCTCAATGCTCTCAGGTGGGTATGCGCACAGGTACATGTGGATAGGGTGGACGTGTTAAGATGTTGTTTCAGTGTGTGAATAACACATAAAAGTTAGAAATGTGAAGATCTCTCTCATGTTGCTTATTGGTAGTCTTGCTTTCAAATATTGGTCACAGTATTTTTTATAATGAAGAATGTGTGTGTATGTGTCCCACAGAAAATAGCAGCTTCATTTCTTTGCCGTGGAGTATGGCTTTCACTTTTCTGCCCGCCTCAAAGGACACACTGCTTTTTTGTTTTTTTTAATAAAAGCAATTGTATAAAACTCAGAAAACATGAAAATTTTAAGAAGAAAACACAGAACCCGCACTATTTCGAAATAAACCACTATTCACATTTTGGTATATACCCTTTCAGTTTTCTTTTTTAAACATGATGCATATCCTTCCAGAGTTTCTTTTTAAAATACTTGTATATAGTCATAGCTTTATATAAAAGTTACCTTTTACAAAATAATATTATACAGACTGTTTTATAGCTGAACTTTTCCCTTAGTATAGTATAATTATATTTCTGTGTTCATACTACAGATCTTTATTACTTTTGTGCAGTTTTTATAATGAAAATAAAGCAGTCTAGTCATTATTTGATGTCTGTCTTCTCAGTTTAGACTTGTTTAGTTACTAAACAAGTTATTTACTTACTATAGTTACTAAAGCTCCTTCGAATCCTGGACTATTTTTAAATGAAAATCTCAACCCATTACAGAGTCTTGACTACAAAGATTTAATTGGTAGTTATCATTTCCCTAATGTAAAAGATGATTTGCTTGTTCCTTGATTGTTTTGTGTTTGAACACAAAAACTGTGAATGCAGGTATTTATTCAGTGACTTTTTGAAGTCATAGGCTATTGTAGTGCATTGTAATTCACGTAATAGCATAAACTGATTTCCAATGTAATATTACCTTCCTCACATGTTTCGTAAGCAAAACATTGTTTATTCTTTTTGGACACTTAGTCACATCTGGCATATCATTAAGCAGAATCTAGGCTGTGTCATTTCAGCTGAGTGGAACCATGAAATTATTTTATTAAGATGACGAAAAATATTCTATAGGCAGTGACTGTCTAAATAAAGATGATCTATTCTGGGGGTGGGGGTGGGAAGAAGGCTTAAGAGGGAGGGGAGATATATATATAGATATATAGATATATATATGTATAGTTAATGGATTCTCGTTGTTTGGAAGAAACCAGCACAGCGTTGTAAAGCAATTATCCTTCAACTAAAAAATAAATAAAAAGAAGATGTATTCTAAGTGAAAACTCGAATGATTAAGGAACATAATATAACAACCAAAAAAAAAAAAAATCCTTATGTCAAACTGTTTCAACCATAAGCCTATCAGAAACCTTAAGTTCTTTTAATTTTTTACTCTGGAGACTTCTCACTGATTGTATCGATATTTACGGTATTGTGATTCTTGCTGCTTGATCCCTTTCTGAGGATTCCCCATGTTGCAGTCAGCCTGAGCTCTCTCCCAAGCCCTTTCCTTTCTGATTGGCTAGGCTCTTCCAAAGCCAGCAAGTGACAGGAACACTTTTTTCCCTAAAGTAAGAAATAATAGAGGTCTAGGAAGTTTTAGTGTAACATTTATTTACCCTGACGGGACTGTGCTTCCAACAGTAATGTAAAACGCAAAGTTCACTTCTGTTTTTCACAGTGTGAAAGTAATTTGGTGTGGGACAGAGGAGGGCAGTGGCAGTGAGTATAAAGCGTTGACGTCCGCCGCAAACAGGCTGTGTTTGAGAGAAAGGGGAAGAAGACTCACTGTCTGCCAGGTGAGGCAAGAGCCACCTGGCAGCTGTAGGTTTTCTTTTAAATAATATGATAGAAGTCAGAGAATAAAAGTTCGCTGCAGAGATAATTCCTGAGCTGTTCTTACTCAGAGTGAAACACATATTCTGTGTCTGGTTGTTATTTCTCCCCTGGGAGGTTGTGTGAGGTTAACCAGTATACCTGTTGCGATGTAGTGGTGGTTATAATTAGTAACAGTTTTATATCACCCTACATCTGCCATGCAGTTTCATGTCTGCGGCTTTATTGTCTCTTCACCACAGCTTAGTGAAGTAGCTGGTGGGTATGGGCCAGTGGGGGTGTCTCCATCCTGCAGTAGGTACCTGAAGCTCTTGAGAGACTTAAAGATGATACAACTAATAAATGTTGGAGTCTATTTTCAGATTCAGGGTTTTATTCTCAAAATCCCATATACTTGATACTGCATTATCAAGCCGGAGGTTTACTCTGAGATGAATCATCTGGATGGAAGGGAAATGGAGATTCCCAGGTTACCACCTCCAGAGAGTCTAGTTTCTTCGTTAGGTCTGGAGTTGGGGGGGCAGGCACCTCATTTTATAAATAAGCACCCTGTGTGTTGTTGATATTGTTGGTACTTTGAGAAACACTGCTTAAACTAAACCAACCTAGCTCTTAACATGCTTCACTCAGAGCAAAGAAGATACTGTTAAGAAAGCATTTTGGAATTCCCAAAATGCTATGCAAGTGTTGTTATTTCTGTCTCTACAAAATAGAACACATTTTTGCTGCATTATTTTCTTTTTTAAGGAATAGCTTATTTACTACAGATGCTCACTCCATTCTTTTCCTCAGAATCAAGTTCTAAATAATATAGTTGTGTGTGTATGTATATATGTATATAGTTGCTTGTTTTGAATACTTTTCTGTAGTAATGATATAGTTCCCTCCAACTGACACTATGCAAGGAGGAGAAAGCAACAAACCATGTCTGTATTTTACAGATGGAGAAATGGAACCAAGTTTCTTTGATCATAAGAGAAAGAGAAATAAAACTAGATCTGGGAGTCAGGTTCAGTGCTAGATAATTACCTTCTTATTCTTAAATAGTATTAGTAGTTGCTTTTCTTAGATGCTGTTGGCCTTTTCTTGATGAAAATGTGACAATGAACTGTCTTAGATACAAAGGAGAATAGCAGTTTGCAAGCTTTTTGTAAAGGAGCAGAGAATAAGCAAATATTTTAGGCTTTGTAGGCCCTGTGGCATCTGTCACAGCTATTCAGCTCTGCCCTTGTAGCAGGAAGGTGACCACAGATGATGCTTAAGTGAATCAGCATGGCTCTGTTCCAGTAAAATGTTATAAGCTCTGAAATTTGAATTTGATGGAATTTCCACATTAATGTGAAACACTCTTTTTTTTTTTTTTTTTTTTACTTTTTCTCTCAACCATTTAAAAACGTAAAAATATGCTGCTGCTAAGTCATTTCAGTCGTGTCCGACTCTGTGCAACCCCATAGACGGCAGCCCACCAGGCTACCCCGTCCCTGGGATTCTCTAGGCAAGAATACTGGAGTGGGTTGCCATTTCCTTGTCCAATGCATGAAAGTGAAAGTGAAGTCTCTCAGTTGTGTCCGACTCTTAGGGACCCTCATGGACTGCAGCCTACCAGGCTCCTCCATCCATGGGATTTTCCAGGCAAGAGTACTGGAGTGGGGTGCCATTGCCTTTTCCAAAAATACGCTAGCGATACAAAAATAGATGGTAGGTTGGATTTGATCCGTGGGTATAATTTGCCAGCCTTTGATATTGGACAGCTATTTTCCTTTGAGAGGGAAGTTATAGATAATTGTTTACTGTAGAATCTAACCAAATCTTTTCAATGAGGTAGTTAGTTCCAAATGAGTAAAACAGCCATTGGATACTCTGTTTGAAGGTAGGAGGAGCATCAGCCAGCAGGGGCTGAACAGGGGTAGAGCTGGACTGAAAGGCATTCTCGCGCAAGACAAGCTCTCCTGGGCAGTTGTTTCTCTTACCGTAATTACAGAACCCGATGCAGGTTATGTTTGTTTGTGTTTTTAACCCCCTAAAACGGATGTTTTTCCCCTCACAGGTACACAACAAAACATTTGAATGATGAGACTACCTCCAAGCAGATTAAATCCATGCTGCAATAACAGTTCTGGAAAAGCACCTGCTGTAGACAGAAGACAGTATTCTGCAGTGACTGAGAATGCACAGTTTTTAGTGATTGCAATTACTATCTCATTTACTCTTGCTTTTTATTTCTTTCCTCTGTTCCTCTCCCTCTTTTTTAATCATGTTCTTGATCTTAAGACTTCTTTTCTGTGCCAAAATCAGTAAAGTTATACTCTGAAGGGATATTGTCCTTTCAAACAGGCCATCTAAGGCAGCTAATTATGCATCGCATTGGGGTCTCTACTGAAAAAAGTTCTGTGACTTGAACTAAATATTTTTAAATGTGGATTTTTTTTGAAAACTAATATTTAATATTGCTTCTCCTGCATGGCAAAACTGCCTATTCTGCTATTTAAAAACCCTCAATGACTTTATTTTCTACTGCCGCTTTTTTCATGTGCAGCCAAAATAAAAATGTTTAAATTAACTGTGTTGTACAAATGGTACCCAACACACACTTTTTTTAAATTAGTAAGACTTTTGTTTAAAGTTTTAAGTTTGCATTTTGACTTTTTTTGTAAGGATGTATGTTGTGTGTTTAACCTTTATTAACTAACGTTAAAAAACTGTGATGTGTGCGTAGAATATTACGTATGCATGTTCATGTTTAAAGAATGGCTGTTGATGATAAAATAAAAATCAGCTTTCATTTTTCTAAGTGTGGTTTGGTTTACTGATGTTTTGATTCTAGGTCTCTAGAGCTTTCCCTATGTGTATTTTTTGGAATGTATGTGTATAATACATTTTTTCCCCTTTTAGGGGAGAACTGGGTCTGTTTTTTTTTATTACTTTAATTGCTTTTAAAATCTTGCTGTGTACAAGACTAGAGGTGGTGGTTTAGCCACCAAGTTTTTGTCTGACTCTCTGTGACCCTTCGAACTGTGGCCCACCAGGCTTCTCTGTCCATGGGTTTCTCCAGGCAAGAATACTGGAGTGGGTAGCCATTTCTTTCTCCAGGGGCTCTTCCTGACCCAGGCATCAAACCCTGCATTGCAGGCGGATTCTTTACCAAAAGATAAGACCTAGTAATCTTGTCACACTTGACTTTTATCCTTGATTTACTCTTGCATGGATGTAGCAACAGAAGGGAAACTACACTTTTGCTTGAAGGGCTGTTCTCAGGAGCTGGAAGGTAGCAACTTGAAATAGTACGTGGAAGGAAGAACAGTCCTGAATACTGGGAGGAGAGAGAGTATATGAGGGACTTCCCAGGAGAAACTGAAGGCCGCAATGTTGCTAATGGTAGGAAACTTCATGTGATTATTACTTTAAGATCATAAATTGTAACCATAAAGTGTCCTAATGGGGAGAAACTGCTTAGAGTTGGTCTCATCCACCCATGCTGGGTTAAGGGTTATCTGGGAGAAAATCCCAGAGAACTCCATCCATGTTTCTGGCTCACTAGTACCAGATGGCCATGCTCACAGCCTGTCAGGATAGACTCCCTGCTCACCTCTCTGCCACCCGCAGCCTGCTACCAGCCAGGCTCAGCTGCATGCTGCTCGGATTGCTCCACTCAGTGTCACACTTGGGTCCCACTGGTCCCTGAGCCTGTCATCCCCTTCCTCCCTCACGTTCATCTGAGGAATAGCAGCTCTCATCTTTGGAGGATCAGCTTGTGTCATCTCCTTGACAAAGCCTTGGGGATAACAGGAGCCACCTTCCAATAAAGAGGATGTAAGGTTAAATAGTCCCGCTTCCCTGAAGGTAAGTCCACCTGGAACCTGGAGATGCCCCATCATTTGGAAAAAAGGGTGTTTGCTGCTGACATTAAGTCAAGGATCTGGAGATAAGACCATCCTGGATTACATGGGGTCATAAACCCAGTATGAGAGGAGAAAAGGGGAACTGGATATAGCAGAGGCCGTGTGAAGATGGAGGCGTGAGTGGAGGGAGCTGTGTGTCTGCAGACTGAGGGCCCAGAGTTGCCGGCAGCACTGGATGCTGGGGAACTTTCTCCCAGAGAGCCTTGCCAAAGAAACCAATCCTGCCGACACCTTTGCTTCAGAATTTCAACCTCCAGGACTGGGAGAGAATAAACTTGTCTTGTTTTAAACCACGCAGTTGAGGCTAGTCAGTCATGGCAGCCCTAAGACTCTCTTACAAGTGTCTCATCCAACATTGCTGCCGTCTCACCGGACCACTTTGCTTAACCCATGAAAACTTAAGAGCCTTGTTTGATGTCCCTTAAGCATCCCTAGGATTTTCCCCAGTTCCTGGATCTAAGGAGGTGCCAAGTGTAAGTGCTTGAATGGCTATAAATTAAAAATCATGTCGTGGCTGAAATAGATAATAGTAATACTGCTGTGGCCTTTGCAGTTAATGTAGTCTGTCGTCTCCGCATCAGAGAACAAGTGGGAGTTTGTCTCAACCTCCGACTAGGCCTCAGCAAACTCCTCTGCGACCCAGTCCTCCTGCCACCTATTTCTGTACAGCCTATGAACTAAGAATAGTTTCTGCGTGTTTAAAAGTTTGGCAGAAGTCAAAACTATATTTTGTGGCATGTGTAAAATACATGACATTCAAATTCCAGTGTCCATAAATAAAATGTTACTGGAACACAGCCTCACTCATTTGTTTACATGTTACTTTTGGCTGCTTTTGCATTACAACAGCAGAATGGAATTCTTGTGACAGGCCATATGGCCCTCAGGAAGTTGACCGTTCTTTAGTTCCAAGAACAGGTGTCTTTGAGAACCTCAAAGAAGTTGAGGTGGTTGGAACCACGGAACAACAGCTTCCGTGTGCTGGAAGCACGGGGCTGCAGTGTTACAAGGAGCCATCTCTGCTTCCGGAAAGTAGGTTTAGTATTTACCGTTCAGATAGTAAGAAGGTCCGCCGAGTCTGATCTCTATTCATGTCTGTGCTCACAATGAAGGGACTGGCCATGGGCTCATCAGGAAAGAGGACCACGATTTTATAATAAGCAGGTCTGCCCGGTGTGCTGGAAGGAGGTGTGACTCCGCACTGTGCAGGTGAATCTCCTACCACTCAAAGCCTTTTACCCCCCTTAACCTCTAAAACAGCCCGGTCAGTATCGCTTTACTCATCCGGTACCCTGGCCCCGGTGCCTCTTCCTTCACGGGATAAAGTGTTGCTTCATGTCTTAGACCAGCGACACCCCGCATGTTGTGTTCTTCATCCTGTTTCTGCAGCCCTCAACCTATATCTGGATGAGTAGAACTTTTCACTTGGCTGTTTTCCCACTTTAGAGATTTGGATTAAGAAGCATGCTAGACTATTTTAAGATTGTTCCAAGTATTTTAGACTTAAGGCATTTGTGCTCAAACCCAGGTTTTTGAAGTTGAAATGCCATACTGATTCCATGTGAGATGGCAGTAATTGCTACTCCATAAGTTCTTACAAAATGATCCCTTATTTCACATATTTCACAGTCTTTGCATGGTGATCCTAGAAGATGGCGGTGGGAAGGTCTGTAGATTAAAACTCAGATAACCCCACCCACATTGCTGCTTTGGAACTGTATCTTCCTCATCAGTAAAATGAGAATGGAGACAGTATCTCTAACATTTGATTTCATGTCATACAGTACATGTCTTATCTATACTGTCTGCCAAATGCTGCATCCGTGTGAACAGTTAAAACGTAGACTTCCGCGGTGGTGGAGCTGTGTTTAAAACTCGTAACTTTGGATGAGTCTCGTGTGTCCGCATTGATGAAACGGAATACTTGAAATACTTACCCCTCTACTGTGGCCCTGGGGGCTGTGCTGGCTGGTGCTGTACTGTCCGTGTGCACCACGAGTGCTGCCTGCCCGTCTCGTAACCATCATGATGTTTGTATTGTAGCCTGTTCCAGGTGTCACGTCCATGAACGTGTATGGTTCTCCACTTACCCCAGAGTTGTCCCCAGCACCAGTTCTGACTACTTTCCTCAGTCTAGGAGGGTATTATTGGGCAAAGATACCCAATTTTAATGATCTTTAGAGATCCTATAACTGATTAATAGTAACTTAGAGTTGGACTGTGAAGAAAGCTGAGCCCCGAAGAATTGATGCTTTTGAACTGTGGTGTTGGAGAAGACTCTTGAAAGTCTCTTGGACTGCAAGGAGAGCCAACCAGTCCATTCTGAAGGAGATCAGTCCTGGGTGTTTTTTGGAAGGATTGATCCTAAAGCTGAAACTCCAATACTTTGGCCACCTCATGCGAAGTGTTGACTTGGGCAGGAGGAGAAGGGGACGACAGAGGATGAGATGGCTGGATGGCATCACCAACTCGATGGACGTGAGTCTGATTGAACTCCGGGAGTTGGTGATGGACAGGGAGGCCTGGCGTGCTGTGATTCATGGGATCGCAAAGAGTCGGACACGACTGAGCAACTGAACTGAATTGTGGTGCCGTGTGCTGTCGCTAAATCGCTTCAGTCTTGTCCAACTTTGCGCGACCCTATGGACTGCAGCCTGCCAGGCTCCTCTGTCCATGGAATTCTCCAGGCAGGATCGCTTGAGTGGGTTGCCATTTCCTCCTCCAGGGCATCTTCTAGACGCAGGGATTGAACCCACCCCTCTTAGGTCTCCCGCACTGGCAGGCAGGTTCTTTACCGCTAGCATCACCCGGGAAGCCAGAACTTACTCTGTGTGTGTGCGCTTAGTCGCTCAGTCACGTCCAACTCTTGGGACGCCATAGACTGTAACCTGCCAGGAGCTTCTGTCCATGGGATTCTCCCAGCAAGAATACTGAAACTAACTGTGAGGTAGTGCCATTTCTCTAACTGGGCAGGTGATCAACTGCCTATTGGAAACCAAAACTAGCAGCGTGATTATTTTAAACACAGCGCTCTGGTCTAGTGGTAATTCCAGCAGTGCTCACAGCACATTCTGGTGTCAGAAACTCTATTACCTGTTCACAGCCCACCTAGACAGTGTCCTGGGACCAAAGATGGGTGCCGAGTGGGGCTTTTGTGGAGGAGAGCAGAGGGTTTCTGGGCGTAAGAAGAGGGCGTATGGGGAGCAGAGGCCGCCAGTGGGGACGGCAGAGCTGCAGAGGCCACCGGAAGACTGGCTTTCGGTCTCCTCACCAGCAGGCTCAGAGCGAAGGAGTGACTGGATCTGATGTATCTGATAAGGCTCACTCCAACTGCTGTGCCAGGACCAGAATGAGGTGAGCAGGGACAGGCGGGGAGGCCGGGCGAGCCATTGCAGTAACAGGCAGAAATGATGGCGGGTCATTGAGTGGACGGGGTGAGCAGGGACCAGAGACCCCAGGGACCCTCCACAGACCGGATGTGGGTGTGTGAGAGGAGTCCAGGGCCATCCTGGCCTGGGACCTGAGCCACCCGGGAGGAAGGGGCTGGGGGCAGGTGCCGGGAGCGTGCCCTGCAGAGTGAGGGGTGGTTTCTAGGTCCCGGAAGCATCGGCTCCTTGCTCCAGGCAGGGCTTCTGCCCCAAGCACCTGGCATTCGTTGGTCTGGTCTGGGGTTGGGGTTGGGGTTCTCCCGGGAGCATTTGGCTGTGAGAGGCTGGGAGAAGGGGTAGGGCTGTGGAGGGTGGACCGCTGGACAGTCTGTGTAGGGGAGTCTCCACTCTGCAGGTTTGATCCCTTTCTGCCCCTCTCTTGCTTTACAACTTCCCTGGGCCCCTCTTTCCCCATCTGTAAAAGTCAATCTCCATGGTTCCACCTCAGACCCAGAGTAGCTATTGAGCCAACACTGGCTTCTGGGGTCCTGAGAGGGGAGAGCTGCTCCCAGGGGTCAAAGGCAGCAGAGGCGCCTGTGCCCAGACCCCCGGGGCTGCGGGGCAGCTCACCTGTCCCAGCGCTGTGGCCGGCCCCAAGCTAACACCTCCTGGAGCCCCAGACTTAGCTGCTGAAAGGAGTTCAGACAAGAATCATCCTCTCAGGGCCGGCGGGTGGGCTTGCTAGTGGTCCTCCAAAGGGAGGAAACCACAGTACGTAAGCTTGCTATTCAAGGGGTGCAAACATGAGAAGACATGTTCAGAGAGGTGAAGAAACTTGCCTGAGGTCACACAGCTACTGACAGGGCCAATTTCAGTCAAAATCTACTGCCCTTAGAGCCCTTGCTCAACATATTATTTTTCTCCAACTTTGATGACAGATTCCTCACTTTCTACAATAGAACTAGTTTGATTTAATTAGTACAGTGTTGGTTCATTTATGACCACCCCCCTTGCCCCCTCCCCAGGCTGTTACCAGCTCCAGCTGCTGGGGCAGGACCCCTCTCTCCAGGCACCAGGCCAGCAGGCAGTGTTGGGTGGCACTCAGCGCTGCGGGGAGGCAGGGTCAGGGCCACCACAGGCCTGCGGCTCCTGGGCCTCTCCTTGGGGACCTGGCAGCCCCAGGGAGGACGGGCTGGGATACTGGAGCCCTGAGGTGGGGACACGCCCCACCCGGGATCTCTGGGGCCATCTTTCCCCAGAAGGTTCTAGAAGGCAGGATCTGTGCCTGCCCTGGAAGTGCTGCGTGGCCTTCAGTAAGACCACCCCATGGCCCTCCTCAGTTTTCCTAAATCACAATCCGTTGAGAGTGTGCGGTAGCCTTCACTGACCAAGAGCGTTCGTGTGTAGTAGCTCACCTCCGGGACCGGAGGCTTTGCGAGGTGGTTACTAACTGGGAGATGGCGAGACCGGCCTAGGCTCCCCCTGCCGAGCCGGCACAAGAACCCGGCCCTTCCTCCAGCCCCAGCCCACAGCATCCTCTTACTGACCAGTGCTCTGAGAACGCAGAGGATGGCCCTTCTCGAGGGCGACAGGCCGCCCGGAGGGTGCTTAGGATGAGGCTCCCGGGGCCACCCAGCTGTCCCAGCACCCCAGTGTCCAAGGAAGGCCTGCTCCAGCTGCAGGGGGGCGGCGAGGAAGAGCAAGGAGAGGCAACTGTGGGTTCCCATCTGTCGTCCGTCCATGCACCCCGCCGCCCAAGCTCCCGTCCCCACACCCTGGGACCCCAGCCCCTCACGGTGCCAGGGAGGCTGGGACGAGCCTGGGTTCAGCGCCAGCAGCGCTGGACCATGGTCCCTCCTTAGGGTTCAGGAAGAGCCTCGCACAACAGCTGGTGCCCAGTCAGCGGGGCCCCGGGAGGTCGTGTGCCACCAAGACCCAGAGCATCTCGTTCCTGCCACTCATCCCTCGCCACCCCCTCCCTGCCCTGACCACCAGGCCCCTCACCCTGTCTTCGAGCTCCTGCATGGCCCGGGGGCTCTGGAGCAGCTCCCGGAGGGCACCCAGCAGGGAGAGCCATGGCTCTGGGGGTAGCCTGGCCAGGGCCTCCAGCTGAGCCCCCGCCTGCCTCCTCAGGTCCTGGAGGTCAGGCCCCTCGCCAGGGTCTCTGCCTGTGGGGGGAGGTGTTGGCACTGCTGCGTCCTGTGCTCAGGCTCCTGCCTGGTGCCAGCCCTGCCCTGATCAGCCCCCGGGAAGCTCCGTGTCAGAGTGCGCCTTGATGTGCTCACCCCTCCTGCCTTCCCTGCTCCACCGTAGGCACTCAGCATGTTCTGAACACCTACTGCATGCCAGGCACTGCACACCCTCAGGGCTTATCCTCACCTTCCACCTTCCACCACCTCCCTCTCCTCCTCCTCCTCAGTCACTCACCCTGCCTAGGGCTGATGCTTCAGCTCAAGGAGAGGCCACTTCTCTGCCCTGCTCTGATTGCTCCTCAGATCCCTGGACTGAGCCCCCCTCTGCCCCATCGCCCCTCCGGGATGGCTAAGACAGGGCTTCTCAGGGTCTCAGCACCCCTGCAGAGGCGGGTGCATGGGTGGATCTGGCAGGGTGGCCAGAGGGCCCTGCCTTCCCACCCCTGTTTTATTAACCATATAGGCTGCCTCTGAAGAGCCTTCCAGGTACCCAGTGCTGCCCAGACATTACCACCGATCTTCCCAACCTGGGAAGAAAGCTCTGCCCTCCCCTTGTGAGGTGGGGAGACACAACTGGACCTGGCCCACGAGCCCCGTGCTCACCATCCTGCCCACAGCCTGGTCCTGGGGTTTTGAGCTCATCTCCATCCCCCCGGGGAGAGGACACAGGGCCCTCTGGGCCCCCGAGTGACACAGGGCGACTGCGTGGGGCAGGAGGGGGCCTGACGACGGGGTCAGGGCCTTCTCCAGAGAGGCGGTGATTTCTGGCTGGGTTCCTGAGCTCCTGGCAGGGGTCACTCACCTCCACTGGCGTTTCTACAGAGCTTCCCTTCAGGCAGGTACAGAACAGCTGCTTGGGAGCAGGGGTAGAGAAAAGAGAAAAGTCCCTGGACCACTGATGAGAGGCCCACCCCAGTCCACGTGATTTTCTTGTGTCTCCCTTCTTCAGGTCCAATGCCCCAGCCCTATCCCCACACCCCGGGGCAAGCTGGGCACAGGCGGGGTGGTGGGGCCTCCCTGAGACCTGGCCTGGAAGCCTGCTACAAAAGCCACTTGAATGCTCAGGCCCACGAGGAAACAGCCTCCCTCTCCCTCTTCCTGCCGCTTACTCAGCAGCTGCCCCCACCCCCACCAGTTCCTCTGGCCTCCACGTGCCCCAGTGATCCTCCTCATCCCCAGCTGCAGCACCTTGTAGGCCAAGACAGTGCCCTGTGGGATGCCCACTGCCTTCTCCTTGGCCACGGTGCTCTGACCTGCAGCTGGGAGGAGGGTGGGGGGAGGACTCTAGGACCTGCAGGATGGGGTCTCAGGGCTAAACAAGAACAGAGGATGGCGGGCACAGGGGGAGGGGCTGCAGGAGGCCAACATGATGACCAGGGGCTGTTGAGGTTGGAGCAGAGAAAAGTGCAAAGGCAGGGGTCACTTGGGCACAGCAGGAAGGCACTCTGCAAAATATGTTACACATGAGACATTTCCAAAATCCCCAAGGCTTTCTGAGGTCAAAGCAATCCACGGTGGCATGGCAAAAGCGCTCAAAGGTCCCACTGCAAAGAAATGAGTTTTGTTTTGCCTCACTAGGCGGTGTTCAGAGTTTGGAGGGTTCACTTCGGGAAGGGCTGAGCTGGAAGCCTGGGGCGTGGCAGTTTGAGAACCTCCAGAGGTCGTCCTCTGTCAGTGGGCAGCTGACGGAGGGGCTCTCCAGAAGCTGGGACTCCCGAGGTGGGACCAGTGGTGCCACCGTCAGCACCAGGTGCCACCGTCAGCACCAGGTCCCACCGGAGAAGTGCTACCGAGAAGCAAGAGAACTAGCCTGAGGAACGGATGAGACAAGAGTATGGAGACTGTTCTGTGCAACGTCCGAGCTTCCAGACCGTATTCGGTATGGTGGCCTGGAAACTGACCTTCAGGTAACCGGCCCTCACCTGCACTCATGGGGATGATGAGAGGTAGGGCCCGGAGGTGATGCTGTGAGTGCAACTTGGGACCCTGCCTCTCCCGTCACAGTGGGGACCAGGGGCAGCCCATGGACGCTGCATGGCAGAAGAACAGAGCTGGTGAGGAGCAGGTCTGGGTCTTGAAGGCCCGTCGAAGGAACCCTGCCGGTCCCTGCCCTTGGCACATCCTGGGCACTCTTCTCACATCGCTGCAGAGTCTCACCCTGATTCCAGCGCAGCTTCATGGATCAGAGAAGGCAAGCTCAGAGGGCCAAGTGACTTGCCCAAGGCCACACAGCCAGCCAGGGGCAGAGCTGGGGTTCGCACCCAGACACACCCAATTTCAAAGCTGATGCAATACGATTACTGCACTATGATACTGCTCCCCAGCAGCAGGTAAGACTCACCTGGGAGAGTCAGAACACCAGCGACTGGGTCCTAGTCCACACCAGTGAAAATTCTGTGTGTGTGTGTGTGTGTGTGTGTGTGTGTGTGTGTGAACTGGTATTTTTAAAAAGTCAAAACCCAACAAGACACCTCTCCAGGTGATGCTAAAATGCAGAGTTGACACAAGGGCCCAGGGACTCCACACTCCTGGGTGAGATGGTGGTTCGCCAGGAGTGAGGGGTGGGCTCCTTGGTGGCTTTCAGCACCCGGCACACCAGGTTTGTGCCCCGAGGGCACCCCCTGCACCTGGACGTGGCCCAGCTGGAGGAGAGGCAGCCGCCCGGCTCCTCTGCTCGGCTCTGAAACGTGGTGTCCCGCGCGGCCTCCGTGGCCTCGGTCACCACATACAGGCTCTCCTTCTCCTTCCAGCTCTGCAACTCTTGGAGGAACGAGGGTCTTGGAGTCCTCAGTTTCCTGCCGGGGGTGCCGGTGGGGGCAGGAGAAGAGACAGAGCTTGGGGGTGCTCTCTAGGGCTCCCCTGCTCTGGGGCCTTCCGCAGTGGGCAGCCTGGACTCTGTGCTGATATGGGCGGGGGTGGGGGGTGGCAGGTTACAGTGGGGGCCTGGCCTGTACTCAGGACTAGAATTCAAGGTCAGGTGGGGGTGGTTGGAAACATCCACCACCTGAGACATCTGTCTTCGGCAAGACTTAAAATGACCAGCCCAGGGGCTGCCACTGGGCTTCTTGCCAACTGAATCGAGCAAAAGGCGTATGTTCCATGGTTCATGCGGTCTTTAAAAATTTCGAGATAACATTGAAATTGGTGGTAGTGGTGATGTAGTCATTCAGTTGTGTCTAACTCTTGCGACCCCCTGGACTGCAACCTGCCAGGCTCCTCTGTCCATGGAATTTCCCAGGCAAGAAATACTGGAGTGGGTTGCTATTTCCTTCTCCAGAGGATCTTCCTGACCCAGGGGTCAAACTGCAGTCTCCTGCATTGCGGGCAGATTCTTGACTGACTGAGTCACCAAAACCCCAGTTTTAGCTTCTTTCAAAGAAAAAAGTGACAACCCAGTGACACGGAGCTCACACTCCCGCCTGGCAATAGGCAGGCACAGCTGTCGGCTTCAGCAGGCCTGTGTCCCCCAGTTTGCCGGGGTCCCCACCATGCCCTGTTGCCTCACCCTTGGTAGCTACCCCACTTCTGTTTCTTTTTCTGGCCTTAAAAACAACCAGGGGTTTGAAATCTCTGACTTAACATGAGCCCCTCTCACTGCCAACTCTCTCTTCCTCGGGGTGGGGGGCCCTGCCCCTGGGTTTGCTGCTAATAGTGGACCACCCCCCATCCCAAGCTACTCCTCAGAAGGCTTCTTGCCAGGCCCTCAAGTGGCCGGGACCTTGGGGCTTTTCCCTCCTGGCCCCCGGCCCCGGGTACGTGGGCCCACGGAGAGCAGAGCCCAATCTGCCTGGCTGATGTAGCCACCTCTCCCCCACCAGAGTCTCCCAGGTGTGGGGGCACCCTGAACATCTGCACGGCCAGCAGGGAGCTGCAGCTCAGTACGCAGCTGCTCGTTGCCTTCCCCTGCTGCCCAGTGCCCAGGCTCACGCCCCTTGTCACGGCTCCCACCACCGTCTCCTGGAAGCAGATGGGTTCGCTGCGGCTTAGCTCTGTGGGGAGAGGGGTCCAGGCGCAAGGCCTCAGGCCCCAGCTTGGCCTATACCTCTTACCGGCTCGGTGTGACCCCGGGGCAAGAAGCCCTCAACTCCCAGAGCCTCAGTTTCCCCATCTCTAAAAGGGGCGGAAGAATAACAGGGTTTTCCCTCCAAGAGTGGTGGTCAGCATTTACCGAAGAAATTGCCAGCAGGGTCCCTACCACCCAGTAAGCACTTGGTGCATGTCAGCCATTATGGTGATTAAAGTGATGATGATGAATACTCATCAGAGAGCTGGGACAGGAGGGAGGAAAAGGTGCGCCCTTCTCCCCACGGCAGGCACATGCTGCCTGGGGGTGCCCCTGGCACGTGCCTGGGCGGAGGGGGCATCAGCTTTCTCCCCCAGGTGGACCCTTTATCAACCCGCCCCGCAGTCCCCTCCACTCTGCCAGCTGCCAGCCCCACCAGGAAGTACCTGGGATGGGGGAGCCAGGCTCCAGGGTGTCCACAAGGGAGAAGTCCGTGGGGATGAAGGGGGGTGTCCCAAGGCCAGAGGGGGCATCTGTGCTTCTTCCTCACCAGGCAGAAGGGGTGCAGGCGCAGGGTGCTGGCCAGGCTGTCCGTGGGCACTAGCTCTCCCTTCCGGCCCAGCTCTCCCTTCCTGCCCTGCTCTCTGACCAGGCCCTCGGTGTCCCTCGAGAACAGTGATGACATGTTCCTTGAAGGGTGAGAAGGGAGGGTGTCACCCAGGGCTGTGGGTGTGGGGGGCCCTGGTGAAGCTTTCAGCCAGTTGAACTTCTAACACAGTGAGAAGGGGGGTGCCCTGAGCAGAGGGCCCCCAACCCCCATGCCTGGGTGCTAAAGTCAGCATGTAGGTGGAAATCACAGGTGGTCAAAACCCCCTGGAACCATCCTTCCAATCACCCCACCACCACCTGCCTGCATGGGACCCTGAGAAACTCCAGGACCAAGGATGCCTCAGTCTGAACAGTTGTTCCCTTGGGAATGTTACTCTGTGCCTTGTTAAGTATATACATATTTTCATAAAATATTTATGTATGCTGTGCTTAGTCACTCGGTCGTGTCTGACTCTTCGCGACCCCATGGACTGCAGCCTTCCAGGCTCCTCCATCCACGGGATTCTCCAGGCAAGAATACTGGATTGGGTGCCATTGCCTTCTCCAAGGGAAGCCCATATTCATAGGTTATTATTATCTATAACAATACCTCCTCTTGGGGATTGTGACCAGGACTAACGTGCTGCTTGTAAAGCGCTTGGAACAGGGCTGGCACATGTTGATAAGCTGTCCCTTCGAGGGTCTGGCCCATCTCCTTCTCCCAGGTAGTGGGGCCCAGGCAGGGTCCAATGCTGGGGTGGGGGGTGGTTGGCGGGTGGGGGCAGCAGCAATTTGCTCAGTCTTTGCTAGCACTTGCCATGGCGGTGGGCACCATACCTCTGAGGGCGCCGGGGAGCCACAGAGGGCTCTACGCAGGACAGCGAGACTGTGCACCAGCGCGTGAGTTTCAGGAGGAGCGCCTTGACAGCTGGGAGCACAACCGAGTGGAAAGGGGAGAATTGAAGAGCTTATAACTACATCCAAGGGATGTGATCGTGGGCTCCAAACCAACAGGACAGGTGTGTTCCCAGCTGGGGCCTGGGGGAGAGTGTAATGGGTGGAGGGAAGTGAGAGGCTTACCTCTCCATTAGGCATGGTGCCCAGGGCCCCACAAAAAATATTTTTAATTTGAGTAAAATCAGAAGAAAGAAATTTTTAACTCTCAAAGAATGTCATAATACTTAATATTAGAATATTTGTCTGTATACGAATACACTTAAGGCCAAAGAGAAATGTAACATATGGTTGGGAGTGGGCCAATACAGTCTTAAATGGTAATTTTAGGGTTTTTTTTTTTTTTTTTCCCGTGGGAGTGTTAAGGACTCTTGAGTCTGGGAGGCAGCATCTCAGTCATATGAAATGAAAAGATGCTTGCTCCTTCGAAGAAAAGTTATGACCAACCTAGACAGCATATTCAAAAGCAAAGACATTACTTTGCCAGCAAAGGTCCATCTACTCAGAGCTCTTTCCAGTAGCCATGTATGGATGTGAGAGTTGGATTATAAAGAAAGCTGAGCACTGAAGAATTGATGCTTTTGAACTGTGGTGTTGGAGAAGA
Organism: Capra hircus; assembly: GCF_001704415.2. NCBI lineage: Eukaryota > Metazoa > Chordata > Mammalia > Artiodactyla > Bovidae > Capra > Capra hircus. The sequence continues at coordinate 71,208,515 of NC_030821.1, read as the reverse complement.
CTCTTGAGAGTTCCTTTGATTGCAAGGAGATCCAACCAGTCCATCCTAAAGGAAACCAGTCCTGGGTGTTCATTGGAAGGACTGATGTTGAAGCTGAACCTCCAATACTTTGGACACTTGATTCAAAGAGCTGACTCATTGGAAAAGACCCTGATGCTGAGAAAGATTGAAGGCAGGAGGAGAAGGGGACGACAGAGGATGAGATGGTTGGATGGCATCACCAACTCGATGGACATGAGTTTGAGTAAACTCTGGGAGTTGATGATGAACAAGGAGGCCTGGCATGCTGTGATTCATGGGGATGCAAAGAGTCGGACATGACTGAGTGGCTGAACTGAACTGAAGTCTTGTCAACTCCTTTGACCCCATGGACTTATGTAGCCCACCAGGCTTCTCTGTCTATGGGATTCTCCAGGCAAGAGTACAGGAGCAGGTTCTGAGAAAACTGCTCCCAATTTTAGTATTTTTAGGGAGGAAGGTGACTTCATGGCCGGCTAGGGGCGGCTGCAGACAGTCCCACTCAGTGCCTGCAGCCAGGCGCTGCCCGAGGGCTGGGAGGGGCGCCATTGGGCCCCGAGGGGACCTGAGAATTTGGGCTGCAACCGTTGAGAGGACCCTGGGGGGACAGTGTGTGATACGCGCCACCCCAGCTCACAGGGAGACTGAGAGAGAGAGAGAGATCAACCCCGTTGTCCCCCAGGACCTGGGTCCCGGCCCCCCCATCCCCTATCTGAGGCTCCGAGTGACGGGGGTGACTGTCCTGAACCCCAGGCTGTGCCCCATTCAGGAGCCCTCTCGGACACCCGCCCGGACCACCAGGGTTTCCAGCCCGGCTCATAGTGCCCGGAGTCTTCCACCCCTCCCTCTGACCCCTGACCCTGACCCATGGGGGAGAGTCTCCGGCTTTCAACAAGGGTGCTGTGGATGTACACTAATATTAAAAAGCATGCTGTTTTTCTTTCATGTGATTTAAAGAATCAAATTGTTCCCAGGTTTGTAATTTTTTTTAAACCCCAGATGCCCCCTTCTCCGCCAGCCCCTCACCCACCCCCCAGCTCCTCCCCAGAGATATCACTGTGAACTCTTTTTGTTGTTGCTTTCTCTCTTTTTCAGGACTGTATTGAGATGTAATTCACACACAGTTCACTGTAATTCACACACACTTCAATAACTCCACCCACCCCCCACCCCCGCCCCACCGCAAGAACCCCATCCAAACCACTAATGTGCTTTATAGATTTGCCTCTTCTAGATATTTCATATAAATGAGATAATACAAGATGTGGTCTTTTGAATCTGTCCTTACTTAAATAATAAGCTTGCTCAGTTGTAGGCATTAAACGTGGACTTACACCTGGGAAAAGGAATTTAGGGCCCCTCCTGCTATACCCGCACGAGTCCCATTCCTCCTCTTGAGTTATAATTCTCCTTGTTCTTTACTGTTACTGTGACTCTGTAAACTCTACTCAGCTATGAATAAACTGTAATTATTTTTAATTTCCAGGAAGATTTGGATAGTTTCTCATTGTCCTTTTTTTCTTTTCTATTTTCTATGTACTTATATCTAATTAAATCCAAACTTCGCCAAATGCTTTAATCTCCTTGTCTTATGCCCAGGTTCCAGGTATTGTATCAGTTTCATATTCCTGGAGAAATCTCTCCCCAAGGCTTCCTATCACTTAGATGTATCACATCCTCTTACAACTTTCTGGAAAAGGGAATATGGGCAGTAATTATTTAAAAAAAATTTTTGGTTGAAAATATCCTTATTTTACCTTCATGATATAGACTACTAAACCGGAAATAATTTTCCACCAAAATTTAGGAAGCCCTTGCTCCATTGCCTCTAGTCTGCAGTGGCTGTATTTTAACGGCATTCTCATGTCTGATCTTTTGTAAATAACCTGTTTTTCCCCATGGATTTTCACTTCGTCCCACACATTCTGAAATGTCCCTGAAATGTTGTGGTATGAGCTCATTTTCATGTATAAATATTTGTGTTGGGCAGTCAGTGGGCTCTTTAAATCTTGAAATTTGTGTCCTAATTATGGGGGATCTTCTTGAATTGTTTTCTTGACGATTCCCTGTGTGTGTGTGTGTTCTCTTTTGGGGGAAGGGGCCTGATTTATCCAAATGTTTGCCTTCCTAGACTGCCCTTCTAAATTTCTTTTCTCATTTTTATCCTGTGGCGTTTGGCTCTACTTTTTGGGAAATTTCCTCAACTTTATCCTCTAATCTTGAATTTCATTTCTGTGATAATAGTTTTAATTTTTAAGAGCTCTGTTTTCTCAATGTTCCTTTTAAAGTTTTGTTGTTTAGGTGCTAAGTTGTGTCCAGCTGTTTTGCAATGCCGCTGTTGGTAGCCTGCCAGGCTCCTCTGTCCATGGCATTTCCCAGACAAGAAAAACTGGCATGGGTTGCCATTTTCTTCTCTAGGGTATCTTCCTGTCCGAGGGGTCAAACCCAGGGTTCCTGCATTAGCAGGTGAATACTTTACTGACTGAGCCCTCAAAACCCAAGTTTTAGTTTTTCTCAAAAAAACAAAAAAACAAAAAAATCACAACAAAAATGGTGCCATGGAGCTCACATTCCTGCTTGGCAATAACTAGGTAGAGCTGTGGCACAGCTGCCAGGTCCAGGCAGGCCTGCACCCATCTTTCCTTCTCCAGGGACTCTTCCCAACCTGGAAACTGAACTCATGTCTCCTGCATTGGCAGGTGGATTCTTTACCACTGAGCCACCAGGGTGTGGCCCTCGCAGTTGCTTTCTGTTAGTTTTGGCCTCATCTGTTTCTCAGATATCTGATGATGCTTGTCGGCTCCCATTTTGGGGGACAGGCGTCAAAAATCAGACTGGAAACTGAGCAGTGGGTGGAGCTTAGCGACTGAGCTTCACTGGCAGCCAGCAGAGTGCTCAGCTTGGTTGCATGTTAGAATCAGCTGGGGAGCTCTCGAACCGCCCGATACCTGTTCTCACTGCGAAACAGCTAAATCAGACTTGTGGGGGGTGGGACCCGGCATTAGCAATTTTTAAAGCACCCGTTGATTTCTGTGTGTACCCAATGCTGAGGACCTCTGCTGTGCCTTTCTTTGTGGAAACCGAACTTCTACATCAGTAGGACTTTCTCTTGACCCGGGTCTCCAGAAGAATCCTTTAGTCTCCTTCCTGGCAGAAAAGAGTCAGTCAACTGGGAAAGACTGTGCTCATAACTCCCAGCTGGGAGAGAAGGTGAGGCAAGGGTTGACCTGGAACGTTCCACGAAAAAGAGGCTTTCTCTGGCCACTTGTGTGCCCCTCTAGTGACAGGAGAGACTTCCGGAATGTATCCTTCTGTTGTCTTTTTGCTGGGTGGAAAGAGAAAAGAGAGCAATAGGCACCCAGAGTTAATTATCATGACATTAACAAACAAACAAACAAAAAACCCCAAGAACTTTGCAATACCGGGGAAAACAACAGGGGGAGGCTGAGGTACCTTGTACCGCTTTACGGGCTCTGAGCCCAAGGCCACAGGTTTATTTATTTATCTTTGTCTGCGCTGGCGCCTCTCCAGCTGTGGTGCTCAGGCTCGTCTCTTGTGCAGCACCAGCTCTAGGGCCCGCGGGCTTCAGTAATTGTGGACCTTAGAGCACAAGCTCAGTGGTTGTGGTGCTCGGGCTTAGTTGCCCCACAACATGTGGGATCTTCCTGCACCAGGGATCAAACCCATGCCTGCTGCATTGTCAGGTGGATTCCTTACCACTGAGCCACCAGGGAAGTCCCAGAGTTTTACAAAATAAATCCTTCATTTTCATCTGCTTGGTTGAGACCTTGTAGGGAGGGGAGATGGGATAGGGAGGAGAAGACGAGGCATTGCTTCTGGGAAGAGGGGCTGACCCTGAACACAAGGAAGTGTTCGGGGGGAAGTGAAGCTATATTAATGAGAAGAATAACCACACCTGTAGCCAGCTCGCCTCTTCTTCCCCAGACAAGCTGGGTGAACTCTCTAAAGGAAGCTAAGACTCCTGAACCCCTCTCCCACCACACCCTGACCCCTCTGAAGATGCTGGGTGTTCTGTGTGGAGAGACAAACAAATGCCTCTCCTGGGTGTGGGAACCCAAGCTCCAGGAATTTAGTAAATCCGTACAAGACAGGACAGAGTCCAGGCCAACTGTGCAAGGCTTCTCAGAGCCCAGGTAAGTTCTTTCTTTTTTCACGCCAGTAGAAACAGGCTCCAAGCAGTCTTTTGTGTTGGAAGAGACACTGGTCTCAGTTCAGGTGGTGTGGAAGAAAGAAAAACTTCCTATCCTCCATCTTTGTGCAGAGAGCAGGTTTAGACAGAGGCGCTTATGCTGGTGTTGAAAACAATTTGCACAAGGTGAGAGCTGTGATTTAGGTTTTATTTGGGGGCAAAATGAGGACCGCAGCCCAGAAGACAGCTTCAGATAGCTCTGAGAAACTGCTCTGAGGAAGCGAGGGAGGAGCTAGGAAATATAGGAGCTTTGCAACCAAGAGCAGGTGGTCTGAACATCAGAAGATCACCGTTAATTAGAGAGACCAGATATGTCAAGTTAAGGAATTTAGCGCTTTTTCTATGTATGGGAAGATGTAGTCTCAGAGAAGGCAATGGCACCCCACTCCAGTACTCTTGTCTGGCAAATCCCATGGACGGAGGAGCCTGGTAGGCTGCAGTCCATGGGGTCGCGGAGAGTTGGACACGACTCAGTGACTTCACTTTCTCTTTTTACTTTCTTGCATTGGAGAAGGAAATGGCAACCCACTCCAGTGTTCTTGCCTGGAGAATCCCAGGGATAGGGGAGCCTGGTGGGCTGCCGTCTGTGGGGTCGCACAGAGTCAGACACGACTGAAGCGACTTAGCAGCCGCAGCAGCAGTCTGGGCTCACTGAAATCTTTCCTTTCATATGCATCTCAGCTATGTGAGACCAATATCCCATGTTTTCACATCCTGCCTGGGGATGAGCAAGATGAATTAAAAAAAGGGTTATGTGGCATCTATGCAAACACTAGAGGAAAGAAAGACAGCGGCAGAATCCATTCGGGTAGAGAAGTTAAAGAAGAGCCCACAGTGTCCTTAATTATTTTGTATTGAAATGAAATAATCTCAGTAAAACAAGACCTTAAAGATGAGAAGAAGAGACAACAAGACTTAAGCCAAAAGGGAGACTGCAAAGCTAAGGGACCAAATTGAATATCAGGATGACAATTTCTGAGCTAAGAAATTAGGAAAGCAATAGAATGATGATTGAAGTTGAGGGCTGACTCACAAGCATTGAGGAAAGACCTGCCATGATCTCAGAGAATGCAAAAGGGAAAAGGAGAGATTATAGCAAATAGACAAGGTAAAATGTATTTAGAGGACCCAGAGGACATTTGTGGGCTTCCCAGGTGAGGCTGGAGAAGGCGATGGCACCCTACTCCAGTACTCTTGCCTGGAAAATCCCATGGATGGAGGAGCCTGGTAGGCTGCAGTCCATGGGGTCTCGAAGAGTCGGACATGACTGAGCGACTTCACTTTCACTTTTCACTTTCATGCATTGGAGAAGGAAATGGCAACCCACTCCAGTGTTCTTGCCTGGAGAATCCCATGGACGGGGGAGCCTGGTGGGCTGCCGTCTACGGGGTCGCACGGAGTCGGACACGACTAAAGCGACTTAGCAGCAGCAGCAGCAGGTGAGGCTAGTGGTAAAGAACCTGCCTGCCAATGCAGGAGACATAAGAGACGTGGGTTCGATCCCTGAGTGGGGAAGATCCCTTGGAGGAGGGCATGGCAACCCGCTTCAGTATTCTTGCCTGGAGAATCCCAGGGACAGAGGAGCCTGGTGGGCTACAGTCCATGGGGTCGCAAAGAGTCAGACACAAATGAGGGGACTTAGCACAGCACAAGGACATTTGGTGACTGAGAAAGAATTCAACAAACAGAATGTGTAATGTGTTTAGTGATATGAGTGAATCTTCCTTAAATGAAGGAAGAACTGAACCCACAGCTCAGAAGGCACTGTCTGAAAACTCCCAGGCTGACTGACAGAGGCACAGGTACAATTGTGTGTGTGAGTATGTGTGTGTGTGTTGCACGGGGCTGGTGGGGGAGGTAGTTATAAGTTTGAAACAATTCCAGACATACAAGAACACTTCAGAATGAAAAAGAACTCTTGTTTTAAATATTTTATCACATTTCCTTGATCACATGCTTCTCTATCCATCCATCAATTCACCTTATTTTCTAATATATTTCCAAGTAAGTTACAGATGTCAGTACACTTTACCCAATGCAATTCAGAATGCTTATTCATGAGAGTTCAACCTTTGTGTACATTGCTTTGAAGTAAAATTAACATGCAATGAAATGCTCAGATCTTTAGATACTATTTGTTGAGTTTGGACAAACGCATAAACCTTTAGCAAGATACAGAGTTACAGAGTATTTCCATCACCCTAGAATGTTCCCTCTGATCTTTATCAATCTCTGTCCACCCAAACTGGAGTGGCAGAAGGTGGGGCTCCATGTTCCCTGCGCACAGAGGATGCTCACAGCTAGACCAGGGTGCAGCCAGGCCTCTCTGGACTCAGCGCCCCTGGGGAGGGCTCAGGCCTCAGCCAGTTGCTGCAGCACCGAGAGGGACCCGTACAAGGCAGACAGGGGTTTCTTGGCCTCCAGGTCCCAAGTCCCCTTGGGGTTGTTGGGTGCCACCCTCAGGCCACACTCCTGCAGCAGGCCAAAGGTGACGGCCAACCCCCTCTTCCTGAAGCAAGGCAAGCAGCTTGGGATCCAGGGTGAAGGGAATGTTCCAGAGGTACCGGAAGTTGGGCTCCAGGATGCTCTTCACCTGGAGGAAACAGGGTCAGCTGTTGCAGGCCAGCCTTTGAGGTTGGGAATCAAGACCTTCTATCCTGGGAGCCAGGGCCTCTTAGGGTCATGGGAGAAGGAGAGTGATGGAGTCAAGGAGCCCAGAGCTCTCATCCTATTCTGACCCATGGTCAGGGTGAGCTTGGATATGTTTCTGAAAATTGTTGAGCTTTGGTTCCTCAGCTGCCAAATGGTGATACTAACATTGACCTTGCTAAATAGTGTTATCTGCAGTTCCATGTGTACATGTGTATCTGCAATGTGTGCATGTATGTGCGTACATCTGCACACACATGTTCTTACATATACATACATGTGGAGGAAGACAATTTGCAAACGGCAGCTGTATGAGAGAAGCATGAGCCCCCAAACGTGCATTCCTGCGTGGCTCTTTACAACTGCGGGAACTCTGCTGGGGTTGCCATGGAGATGGAGACCCTCCTGAGGTGGACCCCATGCCCTGGGCCTGCTCCCCAGAGGGAGAGGCAGCCAGGGAGTTCCCAGCAGCCACACAGCTCTGTCCCCAGTGCCAGCAGGATCCTCTGTTTCCTCAGGATCATTCTTATCCCCGGTTCCCTCGCCCTTGTTCCAGGATGCTGGCCCCCGGGGGTTGATTTCTCACCAGCTCCCGCTGCTGGGGCAGGATCCTCTTCTCCATGGACCAGGCCAGCAGCTCATGTTGGATGTCACTCAGCACTGGGGACAAGGGGACATTTGGGGAGAGAGAATAATGAGGAGTCAGTGCTTTTTACCTCACTGTGAACTAGGGGACTCCAAGAGAGGAGAACCCTGAGGCAAAGGAATAAAGCCCGTTAGGCATGAAGGTCAAGTTCCCTCCTGCTCTTGGGATGGTCTCCAGGATGTTCTGTAACACAGTCCAGACTGGAGCCTGGAATCGTCCACACCCAGTGATAGGTTGGATGGACTTGGGCTGGTCTTTCTAGGTCTGGGCTGGTTCTATATCCTATGGTAAATTTATCTCACTGAGCTCTCCTGACCTTGCAGAGATGTATGATGTGAGATGAAGGTCATTAGAAAGATTTTAGAGAGGTGTGTGCATGTGTGCTAAGTCGCTTCAGTCATGTCCAACTCTTTGTGACCCATGGACGGTAGCCCTCCCCTCTCCTCTGTCCATGGGATTCTCCAGACAAGAATACTGGAGGGAGTTGCCATGCCCTCCTCCAGGGGATCTTCCCCACCCAGGGATCGAACCTACATCTCTTATGTCTCCTGCACTGGCGGGCAGGTTCTTTACCACGAGCACCACCTGGGACGCCCTCATTAGAGAGGTGGCAGATGGCATCTAATCCCTTCCTTTTGGGTCTAGAGGCCAAATTTATGATGTTCCCACATTTCCCTCAAGTCCCTCTTACCCAGTAAGGCTTCAAGGAGGTAAATGATATGTTTTGACTCAAGCCACACATTTCTTGAGTCTTCCTGCATCTCACTTAGGAAGCTGCCCGTATGAATCCAAAGGTTCCCATCCAGCTAGAGGAGACCTGTATAAGTAGTTAAGACAACAACAACAATAATAGTAATAGCAATAGGTATTGTGGTACAATTCTGCCAGTATCTTTTGAGTTTACAAGTGATTAGCTCAGGTAGGAGGGGGAGGGCTCTTTACCTCCCCCAGGAGATTCCAAGCAGCTGCAACACGTGGGCTGCACGCCCTGGACCTGGCCACTGTGCTGGGCCAGTGTCTGGGGTCCCCTCCTCAACCCTCCTTCCCTGGGTATCTCAGTTGTCAACCTCCTAAACTTGCCCCTTCAGAGCTCTGATCAGCCTTAGGGAGAGTGGGACTCCCTTCTCACCATGTCTGTGAGGTCCTGCAGAGCCCCTTGCTCCTTGAGCTTGGCCAGGATGGTATGGAAAAGAGCATCTCGAATGTCCCTGGGGAGCTCAGCCACTGCCTCCATTTCCCTGGAAACCTCGTTTTGTAGGGACTTGAAATCTGTCCTCAACATCAACATCAACCAGAAAGTGGGGGACAATTCTTTGATTAGAAGGTTTGTGGTGTGATAAGCTTGGCACCTCCATCCCACTTATCTGCCAACCAAAAGCATTTCTGTGGACGGCGTGTTTGAACTCTGAGGATGGAGCTATCATAATAGGCTAGAAAGGTGGGCGGTCCTAGTGCTGAGAAGGGGCCGGGGGGTAGGGGGTAGGGGGTAGGGTGAGTAGAAGGCTGGGAGGCAAGAAGGAGATTCTGGAAAGAGGTCACATGAAGTGGAAGAAAATTACCAAGTGCTCAGTTCTGGGTCATGTCTAGAACAATGTGGATGCTTGTGATGGCCTTTAGAGATGAGAATCCTAGGTGCTCTGGGCCCAGTTTCCACATGTGTTGAGTGGGATGTTATGTGGATTACATGTGTTTACTAAGTAAAATGTTTGGGGGAGTAGCACCTGGCACGCATAGATTATCCATCTCATCATGTAACTGCCTGTATCATCTGTGACCACAGACACAATCAAGGCATGGTGTTGGGGGTTCTCTGCTTCTCCTAGGAGACTTCAAGTGGCCTCCAGATGGTCTGCTAAGAGGGAGCAGTCCAGTGAGGCAGGAATTTCTGTTTGGCCCATGGCTGTATCCCCACTGCTCAGAATAATGCCTGTTGCGTGAACAGTTTTCAGCAAGGGTTTGTTGTGTCCATGCATCCGTGAGTGAGTGAATGAATGAGTGGGGCTGTACAAAGCCTCAACTGGGAAGTATAGCTCAGTTTTGTAAGTTCATGCACATCACCTTTTGGGTGCTTAGCTTTGCATTTTCCACCCAGGAAGCCCCAGGTTTCTTCTCCATAAATACTGACCTCGGCAAATGGGTTCCTGTATTCTTCCTGGAAAGAGTCACAAGGGATCATCTCCCTTTCTCATCCCCCAGGTTTACTCTGGAGACGTTTTAGAGGGTGGTGCCCTCCTACCTCCTTCCTTTTGTTTAACCTCTTCCTCCCCCCATTCCAGCCCATCCCTCCACCTCCTTGGCCTTCCCAGACCCTTCCCATTCCACAGAAACTAGGGCCAGGCCCCAGGGCAGTGGTGGCAAAGGCAGGGGCCATCTCCAGACGTGTGTTTGCCATTAGGACCCCACCCCAATCCCAGCAAACACACACTCACCAATTGGGAGGATGAGACGTCTTATGGTGCCTAGAAGGGAAATTTAATTCCCCATCCAAGAGTTCGTCTGTGAGGACGCTCGGTTTCTCTGAACTTCTGCCCCTTACTTCCCTGAACCCCCTGCTTTCTGTCCACCCCTTCTCCTTGCCCAGGGCGCCAGAGCCAGTGCCATGGGTAAGGACAGCAAAGGCAAGCACTTGGGACTTGGGTTGTGACGGGAGGCTTCGGGAAGGGATCGGAGCCCACTCTCCTGGCTGTAAGATCACCCACTCACCCATCGCTGATTGCATCGGCCATTTCTCTGGAAAGATAAGCAGAAGGGCTTATTCGCCAAGAGTTAACCTCCCCTCCCCCAAAACACACACACAAACACAAACCCCCATTAGCTGTCTTGGTATTCAAAGGAGAAAAGTGGCTTTCTCTGTGGCCACAAAGGTCTATGGCTTGTGAAAGACAGAAAAGATAGCAGGCTATGGAGGAAGGAGGGTAGTTTTCTTCTGGATCTGCATTGTAGATTAACACCTGGGCTAAACACCTTGCACTGCTCTTATTAGCATCCAGAGAGGGTCAGGGCTCAGCAGGGCCTGGGGGCTTGGCAGAGAACCTGCCCCACTGAGGAACTCATCATCTTCGGAAAAGGCTTTCTGCTTGCCATCCTCTGAGATGGAAAGAATTTCTGGATGGGGAAGAAGGCAGGTCAGGAGAGCCCAGGTTATTCCTGGTGGAGGGGTCCGATCTCAATTTCCTGGCTCTAAAATGACTCACTCACCTAGTGACATCCGCAGCTCCTGCAGTTTCTTGCTGAGGCGCTTTTTCTCCCCTCCTATCTCCTCTCCCTCCTCCTCCCAGCCTCTCTAACTCCTCCCTGTTCCCCCTTATTTCCCACCTCTCAGCTGACACAATGCCTGGACACAGGGAACCTTGGCAAGTACCGCCACCCCCTCCCCCACCCCCAGGACTCTGCTTCAGGATTCAGAAGAGAGAGGTGGCTGTCTGCCGGGCCAAGGGGCCTGTGTCTGGGTCAAGGGCAGGGGAAGAAATGAGGAGGTGGTGGAGGACCTGGCTGGACGAGTCTTTCCTGTAGGACTGAGTGCCTTGTGTGGCTGCTGCCTTGAAACTGAGGTCTAGGTACAGACCCTGCCCAACTCAGGAACTCATCTTCTGGGAAGGTTTTCCGCTTGTCATCATCTGAGATGAGAAGAATGGCTGCAAGGGGAAGAAGCCAGGTCAGGAGAGCCCAGGTTATTCCTGCTGAATCCTTTCACACGCCTGCACCCATAGCCCTCTCCCTTCACCCTCCCGCCTGAAGGGTGCAGTGAGGCCCCGCACGCCCCCTCTTGGTCAGGGCACGACTTGCAGGCAGGGCTGTGATGATCCTCTTTCTCCTGAGTCCCGCTGTCTTCGGTTCCTACCGGCTAACACCTAGAGATCTCTTCAAGAAAATTAGAGATACCAAGGGAACATTTTATGCAAAGATGGGCTCAATAAAGGAGAGAAATGGTAGGGACCTAACAGAAGCAGAAGATATTAAGAAGAGGTGGCAAGAATACACAGAAGAACTGTACAAAAAAGATCTTCATGACCCGGATAATCACGATGGTGTGATCACTCACCTAGAGCCAGACATCCTGGAATATGAAGGCAAGTGGGGCTTAGGAAGCATCACTACGAACAAAGCTAGTGGAGGTGATGGACTTCCAGTTGAGCTATTTCAAATCCTGAAAGATGATGCTGTGAAAGTGCTGCACTCAATATGCCAGCAAATTTGGAAAACTCAGCAGTGGCCACAGGACTGGAAAAGTCAGTTTTCATTCCAATCCCAAAGAAAGGCAATGCCAAAGAATGCTCAAACTACTGCACAATTGCACTCATCTCACATGCTAGTAAAGTAATGCTCAAAATTATCCAAGCCAGGCTTCAGCAATACGTGAACTGTGAACTTCCAGATGTTCAAGCTGGTTTTAGAAAAGGCAGAGGAATCGGAGATCAAATTGCCAATATCCGATGGATCATAGAAAAAGCAAGAGAATTCCAGAATAACAGCTTCTTCTGTTTTATTGACTATGCCAAAGACTTTGACTGTGTGGATCACAATGAACTGTGGAAAATTCTGAAAGAGATGGGAATACCAGACCACCTGACCTGCCTCTTGAGAAATCTGTATGTAGGTCAGGAAGCAACAGTTAGAACTGGACATGGAACAACAAACTGGTTCCAAATAGGAAAAGGAGTACGTCAAGGCTGTATATTGTCACCCTGCTTATTTAACTTCTATGCAGAGTACATCATGAGAAACGCTGGACTGGAGGAAGCACAAGCTGGAATCAAGATTGCCGGGAGAAATATCAATATACCTCAGCTATGCAGATGACACCACCCTTATGGCAGAAAGCGAAGAGGAACTAAAAAGCCTCTTGATGAAGGTGAAAGAGGAGAGTGAAAAAGTTGGCTTAACGCTCAACATTCAGAAAACAAAGATCATAGCATCCGGTCCCATCACTTCATGGGAAATAGATGGGGAAACATTGAAAACAGTGGTTGACTTTATTTTGGGAGGCTCCAAAATCACTGCAGATGGTGATTGCAGCCATGAAATTAAAAGACGCTTACTCCTTGGAAGGAAAGTTATGATCAACCTAGATAGCATATTTAAAAGCAGAGACATTACTTTGCCAACAAATGTCCATCTAGTAAAGACTATGGTTTTTCCAGTGGTCATGTATGGGTGTGAGAGTTGGACTGTGAAGAAAGCTGAGTGCAGAAGAATTGATGCTTTTGAACTGTGGTGTTGGAGAAGACTCTTGAGAGTCCCTTGGACTGCAAGGAGATCCAACCAGTCCATTCTAAAGGAGATCAGCCCTGGGTGTTCATTGGAAGGAATGATGTTGAAGCTGAAACTCCAATCCTTTGGCCACCTGATGTGAAGAGCTGACTCATTTGAGAAAACCCTGATGCTAGGAAAGATTGAAGGCAGGAGGAAAATGGGATGACAGAGGATGAGATGGCTGGATGGCATCACGGACACAATGGATGTGGGTTTGGGTGGACTCTGGGAGTTGGTGATGGACAGGGAGGCCTGGTGTGCTGCAATTCATGGGGTCACAAAGAGTTGGACACGACTGAGCGACTTAACTGAACCGAACACTTAGAAAACATGTTTTTGAAAATGAGGCTCCTTCTCATCCCCTCCTAAATAAATAACACTTTGTCATTTCCCACGCTTGTTAATAACACTACCATCTCCTGATGCCCTCTGCACAGTCTCTGGTCTCTCTCTAAATTAGCCGTGAATCCCATCTTTGTCTCTGCTCTCAGTAGGACTGGCCCTTTTTCTGGAAGCTGAGGTCCTCTGACCCCATGAGACTGGAGAGCTTGATTCTTTTCTACTGCTGTCGACAGGTGGCAACTGATGCCAGCACCCGGCCTTGATGAGAGGCTACAGAGAGGGTGCTATAGGTGTGTGTGTATGTGTGCGTGTGCGAGTATTGAGGGCATCCTCTCCCCTTGGACCTCAGCTGTGTCAGGACGGGGTGTGTGTTTGTGTGTGTTGAGGGCACCTTCTCCCCTTGGACCTCAGCTATGTCGGACAGCGTGTGTGTGTGTGTCAGTGTGCGTGTGTGTGTGTTGAGGGCATCCTCTCCCCTTGGACCTCAACTGTGTCAGGACAGCGTGTGTGTGTGTGTGAGTGTGCGTGTGTGTGTGTTGAGGGCATCCTCTCCCCTTGGACCTCAGCTGTGTCAGGACGGCCTCTAGCTGGATCTCAGCATTTGAGAGAGGGGACACCAAGGACACTGAGCTGTGTTCCCAGTGCTCACCATTCCTCCTGGGTGTGTGGTTGGTGTTTGATGACACTAGTTCACTGATGTGAAGTCAGAACCCAAAGCAAGGGTATGTGTATTGGGGGCTGTGCACTTTGAGGCTAGTGAGGGAAAGACATATTAATAGATAGATTCCTGTGTTCTGTTGTTGGGGTGTCCCTGGTGGCTCAGATGGTAGAGAATCTGCCTGCAATGTGGGAGACCCGGGTTCGATCCCTGGGTTGGGAAGATGCCCTGGAGGAGGAAATGGCCTTACATCTGCAGTTCTGTTTATGATGAGCCACTGTGTTATGAGCTTTACCTGGGCTTACGGGGCTCTGCGGCTCCCCCAGGTGAGCTGCCGAGAGTGGCAGGGCCTTGAATGCATAGACTTGGTCAGGATCGGGGCTGCTCTTTGCCTGGTGCTAAGGACACCCCTCGTTGGGCCCCCTTGTGTCCGTCTCCGCGTGGGACACTGCCTCTGGGTCTCCGTGTGCTCATGGTTCGGTCTTGCGGGCTTGGAGGTGGCTGTGGGAGGCTGAGAAACCGTGCTCCTCCCCTCCCCCAGCAGGGAGGGAAGCCAGGGTGGCCTCTGGGTGGTCTCCCACTCCCCCCACCCCTTTCAGGCCCTGCTTACCTCGGCCATTCTCCCGGAACACCAGCTGCTTCCTCTTATAGGCCATCACGGTGCCCTGGGGCAGAGTCAGCGTCCTTTCTCTCACTTTGAGACCCGACCTGTCTCCTGTGCTCTGGGGAGGGAAGCCAGGCAATACAGTCATGTGTGCATGAGCTTCTAAAAGCTCTCGAGCCGAGGACCCAGCAGCCTCCTGCCCTCCCAACCCCCATCCTGGTCCTGATTTCTGGTTACCCGTTGTTTCTTTTTCTTTGGTCCAGTATTTACCTTCACGTCTCTCAATGTCATGTTGTTATTGCATGTATATGGGCGCCCTGTGGACCAGGCAAGCTGACACACAAAACTAACCGTCACGTGGAGCTATTCCTGTATTCTGGGAGACCCGGACGCCGATTAACATATATCCTCATATGACCTGGATGAGTGGGATGGTGGGGGGCTGGGAGGGAGGCTCATGGGGGAGGGGATATATGTGTACATGGCCAATCCAGTTCACTTACAGCAGAAACTAACACAGCATTGCAAAGCAATTACACACCAGTAAAAAAAAATGTATCATCATAAGCTCTTTGTAGATGCTATTATTTTAATTATTTTGGATCAGGGAGCTGTTCCTCAGAAACACACACAATGTCCTCAGGCAGCCTCATGAGTCACTGGCTCTCCAGAATCAGCTCTGTGCTTTGATCCCCCAGGATGCCTGCTACCCTCGAGTTCCTAAGAGAGAGTCCAGTGTAGACCAAGGCCATGGGGAGCTCTGATGTATTGAAACACAGGCGGTACCAGGCAAAACCGATGCGGCCGTGAATCAGGGTGAGAAGCAAGCTGTTTTAACAGCATCTCAGCTCAGGAGCTGATATTTAGAACCTTGCTGGACCCTGTGAGCAGTTGTGCTATGTGAAAGGATACTGGGTTTTCTCTTATTCTCACAAAGTCAAGTTGCCCAGCCCAAGCAGATGGAAACCCAAAGCTGAACATCAAAATGTCCTTCAGATTGGAGTCATGTTTTATTTATTTCAGGTTTCTTTGGAATCAAATGATGCAGGTGGGATCTGGCCTCTCCCAGGACAAATTAACCGATTTGGGGAAAGCTAGTTCATATTTCAGGCTTTTTTTCCCCCCTTTTTAGTTCCTAAATCTCTTAAATGAGGACACTTACACACAGTATATTGCATAGAAAACACGTTATCACACACACACAATTTCTTTATCTCCGCGAATCCTAGCTGTTATTGCATACATATTTGATATATTAATTTGTCTAAGTCAATTTTGAAAGATTATAATTGGCCATCATGATGAGTTGTGTACATCATATGCGCTTGAATGTATTTAACTCTGAATCTTTAAACTTTCTGCTTCAGGTATCACAGTATTTAGTGTGTTTTAACTGCCACAGTTTTGTTTTGTGTTAATGATTCCTTGGGCTTCTCAGGTGGCTCAGTGATAAAGAACCCGCCTGCAATGCAAGAAACACAAATTCGATCCCTGACTGGATTGGGAAGATCCCCTGGAGAAGGAAATGGTGACCCACTCCAGTATTCTAGCCTGAGAAATCTTATGGACAGAGGAGCCTGGTGGGCTACAGTCAGTCCATAGGTCTCAGAACTGGACGTGAGTTAGCGACTAAACAATAATTCCTTGTTTCCTCTAGCAAACCACACAGGAATATAGTACAGCGACTACACTTTAGTAATTTCAAGGATCTATCATTTGCCCAAAGCAAAATATAATCCCAAATAATTAAATCTATTGCCCATTTTATCACTATGGAATAATCCCATGTACTGAAATACTAAAGGGGGGATGTTAGATGGACTCTCAGGTCAGGGGTCAGGCTTCCTTAGCACATGAGAAGTGGGGAGTAATGACCCCACTCACCCCAGCCCCTGAAAACAGGTCCTAAGAGGGCCCAGGGTCCCTGGGAAGCGACACTGGGCTGGCTGTGCTCTTGGGGTCCTACCCCACTTCAGGACAACACGATACCTTGGCATAAAAACTCCAAGGGACAGAGAATTGGCCCGTGACATTCACACGGCTGCTGTCCTGCAGGACGGTTCTGTTGATCAGTTTCACAGCCTCTGTCACCACATACAGGTTGTCCCCTCTGGTCCTGCACTCCTTCAGAAATGACGGCTCTTGATCCAACACTTTCCTAGCGGACATAAAGGAGGAGGAGGGTCAGAGTGCGAAAGAGATGGCTTCTCAGGTTTCTCCTCTCCTTAGGACCTGAAGTGTGCAGAGCCTGTGTGGAGCCCTAAACGGTGGGAAGGTTCTGGCTTATAGGCTAAGAAGGATGTCTCTGGCATGCATGATGGAGAGGCCCCCTTCTCTTACGGAGGGATGGGTGTGAGTATGCAAGCCACCTTCCTAAGGCTTTCCAAAATTATGTTATTGCTTTTAGAGGGCAGTTTATAGATCTCCAGCTCTAGGGCCTCTGACCAGAAGATCCAGAAGTAGACAAGTCTAGATGGTGGAGAACAGTCCTTAGGAGATCCTGCTGTCACGCCTGGGGACCTCCCCACCCACCCTTGTCCAGAGACATAGTCAGGGTGGGTTGTGGAGCACACAGGTAAAGTATGATGACGCTGGGAGGATTTTGGATGATTTTTTTTCTTGACTAGTATGGGTAGGTGTTTATGGATGGAACACCCTTGGTAGGTGGGTAGGCCTGGCTTGAAGATGTAAGTTTGGGTGGGAGATGCGAGCGGTGTGAAGTCCTGAAGACAAATTTCATCTCCATTTCATTTCTGAGACTCATCTCTGATTCTACTCAAGGCCCCTGCTAGGGGTGGTGCCCCGGATACCGGCCGTGTGGAAGCCTGAGAAACTCCTGGGTTGCTTTTCAGTGGAGGGGGTCACTGAGGATCCAGGGCTGAGCTTTCCAATGGCCCTTGGAGTGCAGTTCAAGCCGCTTATTTTTCAGTTGCTAAGTCATGTCTGACTCTTTGAGATCCCATGATCTACAGCTTGCCAGGCTCTTCTGTACTCCGCTGTCTCCCGAAGTTTGCTCAAATTCTTGTTCATTGAGTCGGTGATGCTCTCTAACCATCTCATCCTCTGCCGCCCCCTTCTCCTTCTGCCTTCAATCTGTCCCAGCATCAGGGTCTTTTCCAATGAGCTAGCTCTTCTCATCAGGTGGTCAAAATATTGGAGCTTCAGCAAGAGTCCTTCTGATGAATATTCAGTTGATTTCCTTTAGGATTGACTGGTTTGATCTTGTAGTCGAAGAGACTCGCAAGAGTCTTCTCTAGCACAACAATTCGAAAGCATCAATTCTTCAGCACTCAGCCTTCTTTATGGTTCGACTCTTACATCCGTATGTGACTACTGGAAAACCATAGCTTTGACTAGATGAACTTTTTTGGTAAAGTGATGTCTCTACTTTTGAATACACTGTCTAGGTTTGTCATCGAATTCCTTCTAAGAAGCAGTCATCTTTTAATTTCATGGCTGCAGTCTCTGTCCTCAGTGATTTTGGAGCCCAGGAAAATCTGTCACTGTTTCCACTTTCCCCCCTTCTTTTTGCCATGAAGTGATAGGATCGGATGCCATGATCTTAGTTTTTTTTTTAATGTTGAATTTCAACTCAATTTCTTCACTCTGCTCTCAAGCTGCTTATCTGGTGTCTAAGGGCTGTGTTATCTGATATCTACTTACTTCCTGAGCCTCATTTTCCATCACCTTCATCTTGGTTGGCTAAGCGGCAGCCTCCCCCCTCCAACATCTTGACAATACCCACCTCTGCCCTGCCTCATTGCCTTTAACCCCTCCTCTGGATCCCTTTCATCCTGCTCTTGCTTGCTTCTTTTATTCTTTAGGTCTGAACTCAACTCAGCCCCTCCGAGACCTAAACAGACTACCCTCCCTCCAGGCATTCTCTGTTGCTTCTTCTTGTCTTACTTTCACAAGACAAGATGTGAGCCCCCATCACAAACTGTGATTACCTTTGTAGCTGAAACACGTTGCAGCCTCCACATCCCATTTATTAAAAATCTAACTGCCTTTTTATATTTAAAGCTTTGATCTCAGACTTACTTATCTTACTTGAAACTAGCTGATACAATTTATTCTAGAAATTTTCTCTTTATTCATCAAGGAGAAAAATGGTTTTTATTCTCTTAGTTCCAGAAACCCAGATATTTTCCTGCAAGACAGTCTTTGCAGATGCTATTTCCAATAAGGGCTGGCAAGACACAGGAAGACAGAAATTGGGCAATGCCCTGTCAAAGTAACTTCTGTTGAGTTTCTAGTTGCTTCCTTAACATGGGCTTCCACATTTGTTACCGTCATAAAAATCTATTTAAACTGGCATCTCAGTTTTTAAAAGGTGTAAAGACTTAAGTTCTTTGTTAAGTTCTTAGAGATTCATTGGCTATCCATCTTTGCCTATATGCATGGAGGTAAATTAAATCACTGTACACTTGCAGAGTTTAATTAAACAGTCTCAGAGTCTTTGTCTCATTTAAATTAATCTTTTATTAATTTATTTTTTATTGATTATTTCCTCACTCCCTGTCCTTTGCCTGTCTACACTAATTAAAAGTGGCTTTCAGTTCAGTTCAGTTCAGTTGCTCAGTCGTGTTCGACTCTTTGCGACCCTGTGAACCGCAGCTTGCCAGGCCTCCCTGTCCATCACCAACTCCCAGAGTTTACTCAAACTCATGTCCATCAAGTCGGTGATGCCATCTAACCATCCCATCCTCTGTCATCTCCTTCTCCTCCTGCCTTCAATCTTTCCCAACATCAGGGTCTTTTCCAATGAGTCAACTCTTTGCATCAGGTGGCCAAAATATTGGAGTTTCAGCTTTAACATCAGTGCTTCCAATGAACACCCAGGACTGATTTCCTCTAGGTTGGACTGGTTGGATCTTCTTGCAATCCAAGGGACTCTCAAGAGTCTTTTCCAATACCACAGTTCAAAAGCATCAATTCTTCAGTGCTCAGTTTTCTTTATAGTCCAACTCTCACATCCATACATGACCACTGGAAAAACCATAGCCTTGACTAGACAGACCTTTGTTGGCAAAGTAACGTCTCTGCTTTTGAATATGCTATCTAGGTTGGACATAACTTTTCTTCCAAGGAGTAAGTGTCTTTTAATTTCATGGCTGCAATCACCATCTGCAGTGATTTTGGAGCCTCCCAAAATAAAGTCAACCACTGTTTCCAGTGTTTCCCATCTATTTGCCATGAAGTAATGGGACCAGATGCCATGATCTTAGTTTTCTGAATGTTGAGCTTTAAGCCAACTTTTTCACTCTCCTCTTTCACCTTCATCAAGAGGCTCTTTAGTTCTTCACTTTCTGTCATAAGGGTGGTGTCACCTGCATATCTGAGGTTATTGATATTTCCCCTGGCAATCTTGATTCCAGCTTGTGCTTCCTCCAGCCCAGCATTTCTTATGATGTACTCTGCATATAAGTTAAATAAACAGGGTGACAATATACAGCCTTGACGTACTCCTTTTCCTATTTGGAACCAGTTTGTTGTTCCATGTCCAGTTCTAACTGTTGCTTCCTGACCTGCATACAGTTTTCTCAAGATAGGGCAAAGATATATATATCTTGTTATTATTCAGTGCCCAGCACGTAATAGCACAGTAATGGGTAACTCCTGTTTTAATAAGTGTGTATAAGATAATGCCCATTAGTTTCATGAGTGAGTGAATGCATGAATATCTAAGTAGAGCACATGATATGGGATGTCATTTTGTTCCTTCTGAACCTCAGCAGCAAGCTCTGCTAGACGCCTCCTTGCCCATGAGGAGAGCCCTTGGGGCTCCCTCACCCGTTCTTCCTCTCCCCTGGCCTCACCTCTTCTGGAGGTCTTCCCAGTTGCATGGTGAGATGGTAACAGACTGAACCTCCAGGGAGCATTCATAGGACTGGTTAGCCTTCCCCGACACACACACTTCTAGCCCAGCGGTCACATCTACCTCAGCTGCCCCCTTCCAGACCATTTTGTCAATGAAGACGAATTTTTCTGTCACTACAGGCACTGGGGATAGAAAAAGATGACCTTAGTTTTAGCCAAGAATTCACTCTGGAATAGCCGGTGTGGGAAATAGAATAACCGAGTCCTCTTTTTATCCTAATCCTCTTAAAAATTTTTTTTGAATTTTTATTTACTTAGCCACTCCCCACGGGATCTTACTTTCCCCATCAGGGATTGAACTCGAGTTCTCTACAGTGGAAGTGCAGAGTCTTACCTCTGGACCACCAGGGAAGTCCCTATCCCATCCCTTTTACTCATGTAAATCTCAGTGGAGAAGCCAGCTGATCAGTTAAAGTCTTAAATGTAAATTACTGCTGCGGACAAACAATACATCTCCCCAGGGGTTGGATAGCGAGGGACTGATGTCCTGATTCCAAGAAGGGATGATGTCACTTGCACGCAGATCCAGGAGAGCCCGAGCACCATCTCTCCAGGCGCTGCGTCAGCCCCATGGGGCAGCACACTGAACGGAAAATGTTTGGGGTTTAGGGCCAGGCAGACCTGATTTGCATTCCAGTTCTACCAGCTCCTAGGTGTGTAGCTGAACAAGGTATTTTGTAAGTTTCAACTTGAAAGTGAAACTGAAGTCGCTCAGTTGTGTCTGACTCTTTGAGACCCCATGGACTATAGCTCCATCCTTGGGATTTTCCATGGCAAGAGTACTGGAATGGGTTGCCATTTCCTTCTCCAGGGGATCTTCCCCACCCAGGGATTGAACCCGGGTCTCCCGCATTGCAGGCAGCTGCCTTTACCGCCTGAGCCATCAGGGAAGTAAGTTTCCATTTATTCTTATGCAAATGGACCTATTAATCCCAACTTCAGAGGCTGCTGTAAGGATTCAGTGTGCTAAAAACGTGCCTGGGTCCAGATAATTAGTTAGATTCTCAAAGAAGCGTGGCTCCTTGCCCTGTGCCTTGAGACAAGGCTGGTTTGGTATCCACCCGTGCAGGTGTCTCAGGGGTTTCTTGGCTGCTCGACTGTGAGGACCCTTGTGTTTCACTCCTTACCTCCCTCACCCCTGGTTGACACTACCTGGGACTGAAGGGCTTGGCTCCAGGATGTCTGTGAGGGTGCAGTCAACTGGGACATCGGGTCGTTCCCAGAACTGAGAGAGGGTCCTCCTCTTCTTCCGCAGTAGCTTCAGCTGACAGAATTTGTTGGCACTCAGCGGGTTTTGGATGGGCCTGAAGTCTTTGTCGCCAAGCTCTTTGACCAAATTCTTGCTAGTACGCCCAAACAGGGAGGGCGTGATGCTAGGAGCGCAGAGGGGAGTACAAAGTTCATTTGGGAGAAAGGGGGCAACCTCTGATAGATCCTTGATGTTTTTCCCCAAAGGAATGGACATGATAAGAGATAACTTTAGGTCTTAAACCAGACACAGAAGGGCAACTACTACAAAATCTTATTTGTAAGTGAATTTTATTTTATTTATTTATTTATTTTTTATTTTTTTTAATTTTTTTTTTGTAAGTGAATTTTAAATAGCTAAACTCATGGAAGAAGCAGAGAGTATGATGGTGTCCAGGGGTTGGGGGGCTGGAAATGGAGTGATATTGGTCAAAATGTTCAAAGTTTCAGTTATACTGGATGAAAAAAACATGGAGATCTAATGTACAGAATGGTGACTATATAGTTAACAGTACTGTATACTTGAAATATGCTGAGGATGTATCTTAAGTGTTCTCGTCACACACACACTAAAGGGAGTATGTGAGGTGGTGAAAGTAGAAGGTATTAGATGCTCAGTTGTGTCCAGCTCTTTGCGACCCCATGGCTTGTAGCCCACCAGGCTCCTCTGTCCATGGAATTCTCCAGGCAAGAGTACTGGAGTGGGTTGCCATTCCCTTCTCCAGGGGATCTTCCCAATCCAGGCACCGAACCTGGGTCTCCTGCATTGCAGGCAGATTCTTTACAGTCTGAGCCACCAGGAAGCCCATGTGCGGTGGTGGATACGTTTATCAACTTTATTTTGGTGACCATTTTACACTGTATGTATGTATATCAAAATATCAAGTTATAAACCTTAAATATATAGAATTTTTGTCATTCATACCTCAATAAATCTGAAAAAAGGATTAAACAGATTTATAAAAAAAGTACAAAAAGGAAGTAAATCCCAGGCAATAATGTAGATGGAGCTCAGAGCCAAGAACTGCCCTGGAGATCCAAGTGTTTGAATTATTGGAGATCCAACCAGTCCATTCTGAAGGAGATCAGCCCTGGGATTTCTTTGAAGGGAATGATGCTGAAGCTGAAACTCCAGTACTTTGGCCACCCCATGCGAAGAGTTGACTCATTGGAAAAGACTTTGATGCTGGGAGGGAATGTGGGCAGGAGGAGAAGGGGACGACAGAGGATGAGATGGCTGGATGGCATCACGGACTCGATGGACGTGAGTCTGAGTGAACTCCGGGAGTCGGTGATGGACAGGGAGGCCTGGCGTGCTGCGATTCATGGGGTCGCAAAGAGTTGGACACGACTGAGCGACTGAACTGAACTGAACTGAACTGAAGTGGTATTACCACTTCCTGGTGTAGGACTTACTTATCACTTACTACTAGTGTAGCAAGGATGCGTGTGCATGCTCAGTTGTGTCTGGCTCTCTGTGACCCCACAGACTACAGCCCGCCAGGCTCCTCTGTCCATGGGATTCTCCAGGCAAGAATACTGGAGTGGGTTGCCATGCCCTCCCCCAGGGGGTCTTCCCGACCCAGAGATCGAACCCAGGTCTCCCAAATTGCAGGAGGATTCTTTACCGTCTGAAAAACCCAAACAAATGCACCTCTGTTCATTTCACAAATCTACCCTGAACATTTCTGTCTCTGGCCAGAGTATAATATCTTCTCTTCTTGTTCATCCCCTGAGTCTCCAAATAGAACTTACCAGATTGTGTATTGTTTTGCCTTGTAGAAAAGATTCCAGTTGAGTAGGGTTGCTTCAGACCTCCTGATGTCAAGCCAAGTTTGACAAACTTCAGAGAGTAGATACACGTGACTCTACTCACTGATTTCTCTCCACCAGTAAGTCTCTGACTCAATTTCCAATGCAAAGTCCTGGAAAAACAAGCATACGATGGGCCCTCTTCTCTTCCAGGAGGCTAGGGCCAGAGCTGAATTCTGGATCATGGAATCTAACCTTCTTAAGTTCTTATCAGCCAAAAGTCTGCAGCGTAGAATCAGGCAGTGCTTGGTTCTATGTTTACTAGGATGTCTTGGAGCAGACTGGACAGAGATATTGGGAAGTGATACTTTTTCCCTGGCACAAAGAGAACTGGCTGAACATCTTTGATTTATGCATGTATTAGTCACTGTGACTGTAATAACACACCTGGCTCACATTTTATCTTAAGGGTGCTGTATGTAAAATGCAATCCTGGATCAGCGAGGAAGGGCCAAGAGTCAGCAATGCTGATTTACTGAAGATATCAGAGGAGGGCGAGGTGAGGTAGGGGCATTGCACAACCCAGGTTAGTTTCTTGAGAATCCTCCATTAGTCATCTTTTGAGAGGTTTTCACGAAGATCTTTCCTCTCAGCCCCTCCTTCCTCCTCCCGACTCACGCCTGTGCCTCTGTCTCTCCCATTCCTGTTTCTCCTCTCCTGGTCAAGGTCTTGCCTGTTTCTGCCATTTCGCTTATTGGTCTCTGCTCTCTCGCACATTCTCTCTTCCCTTTCTTTTCCAGGGCAACCTGAGTTCTCAAAGCCCTCCCTCGCTGAGCTACTCGGTCAGCAAACAGCTGCTACATGCCAGCTACAATTTCTAGTCTCTGGGTCTACATTTTCTTACATACTGTCTGGACTCCAGTGTTAGGGGTACAGAGGTTAGAAAGAAAGAGTGCCTGACTCCAAACACTTACCTTTACTGCGGGGGAGACGGACAATACCCATTTTAAGATTGGTGAAGTAAAGAAGATGGAAATAAGCGTGTCCTGACAAGTGCACTGAGAGCACGTCCGTGGCCAAGGGCGTGTGTGGTTTATGCTGAGTTTGCAGGCCGGCTGCCCTCTGTCTGCCGGGATTCATGGTGCCTCCACCTCGCCCTCTTGCCTCTTCAGCATCTACTTTCCCTTAACGCCCTGTGCTTACCTCACTCCTTTGCCAGGATTGCCCGAACAGTCCCTCTTGGAATTACCTTTCCCGACTCTTTCCAAGTGTCACGTTTAAGAAGCCAGGGTGGGCACTTAGCCAAACTCCTCTTTTTGTCACTGTTGGTTCTGCCTTCACAGCAGGCTGGACCTGACACAGGAGGGAAAGGGCAGGGCACATTTGAAAGAATGACATAGCCACAGGACATGACACGAACCGGTGAGGACCGACTAGGTCCAAGGAGGTGGAAGAGACTGCCGCTAGCCTCAGTATACGCTCCTTGTAGGGGATCAGCAAGCTAAATGACGCACCCACAGGGGCCATGGCAGTTCCAGGTCCGGCCATAAAAGGTCAACCAGTGGGCGGTGGACAATTCCTGGAAATCCCCTGTCTTTCCCTCCAAACAGCTGGACTAATTCTCCTTATTAGCCTACAAAATTACCCACTGACACGAGATGGCCCACACTCTGCGAGTGGAGTGTGCTCCTCCCTTAATCAGTCCACGTCTTACCTGTCATTTGTTTCTCACTGACTACTTCATCAAGAACCTGAGCTTGAGTCCCGAGGCCAGACGTGTGATCTCAGTTAAAAGACCACGGGTTCAAGTCCCAGTCTGGGACGCATGTGTTCCGATGTGCTCTCTTGCTATCAGTTTCTGTGCTGAACTCTGGCCCGGTGACCATCACCTCTCGCCTGCATCCACGTAATCCTCTCCCAGCCAGACTTCCTACTTTGGCTCTTACTGTGTCTGTTGTCAACACAGCAACCACAGGCATCTTCTCAAAAGATGCAGTGATTTTTTTTTTTTTTTACTCTCGAGCTCAAGCCCTTCCATAGCTGCCAATCCTACTTCAAGTCCAAACCAAGCTGTAAGAATGACTAAGCATGGGCCGCACCAGCTTGTCCTCACTCTGATGAATCCTCACACTTGCTCTTCCGCTTTCACGCCAAGTATTTCTCCTTTAGAGCCTTAGCACTTCCTGTGCCTGGACTATCTCCCCCCGCAATGGCTGTGTGGTCCACTTCCCGTCTTATAACCATTTAAGTCTTTGTTCAAAACTCCCTGCTCAGCGAGGCCTTCCCGGTCAAATTGCCAAGCCCACCGTCGCCTCTCCCGCTGCTCGCGGATCTCTCCCGTTCCCAGCCCTCTATCTGGCCCTGCAGTGGGTGACGGTTCTGAGCCTCCCTTGGGTCTTCAGAGCATCCGTGGGTGGGAGTTCAGGAGATACACAGGCTGTCCAGTCGGCCCCAAATGGAGGTCAGTGTTCAGCAGGGCCCTCGGTCTGGGCAGAGAACCCCCCAGCCCTGAAACTCGCCTCTCTACAAGGGTTTTCTACCTACCATGATCTGAGACGAGAAGAACGGCTGGATGGCGAAGAAGCCAGGTTATTCGTGTGGGGTCCTTTCACGTCCCTGCCCCTCAGTGTCCCACTTCCCCCTCACGCCCCCCAGCTCCACCCCAGGCCCGATGCAGAAGCTTTTCTCAGTGTGGCTGGGAACCCCCGGCATCAGAATCCCCTGGAATGATCATTCAGGCTCAGAATTGCTGACCTTACACTGGCTTCCCTGGTGGCTCAGATGGTAAAGAATCTGCCTGCAATGCGGGAGGCCCAGGTTTGACCCGTGGGTCAGGAAGATTCCCCTGGAGAAGGAAATGGCAACCCACTGCAGTATTCTTGCCTGGAGAAGCCTATGGACGGCGGAGCCTGGTGGGCTACAGTCCCTAAGGTCGCAAAGAGTCAGACACGACTGAAAACATGATATTAGACCCTAACATTCAATCTAATGCATACATTACACCACCTTTAAAAGGAGAGGAAATCGGTGTTCTAGGGGTGTCCTCTAGCATTGTCCTGTTCCCTGTTATCTTACTCTCCTCGAAGCTCCTCCCTCACCTGTCTGTATCTAATTCTACCATCACACTGGGTGATTTCCAATTTCATGTAAGAAATATACAGAGGCCCTAGTCTTGCCTGAGACCAAACATTAAGTGTTTGTCAGAGGACGAGAGCCCATCAAGGAAGCAGAGTGGAAATGGTCCCATATATGGAGACCCCACAGATCACGGTGTGGCAGAGTCTGGGGAGAAGAGAGTTCTAGGAGGGAATGTGTGTCCGTGGTGGTGCACACAGGGTACATTCACCGAAGTACAGACTGCAGTGGGCTGAGGTGTGGGTGCCGGGGGGCAGGAGATCCTTAAGGAAGTTTCTATGAGGGGCAGGTGGATGGGACGAGGGGAATCACTGGAGGAGGGCACTTGGGTGAAGGGCTTTACGAGCTGGCAGAGGCCTGATCTGGTCATCAGGTCCTGGGGAAGCACTTGGGTGACCTGGAGGGGGTGAAGATAAGCTTGTGTCCATCACTTCGCTGGACACCTTTCTCTAATCATCACATCAACTCTGAAGAGAAGGTATCTGTACAGATGGGAAGGCTGTGAAAGAAAAAACACAAATTAAAAATAAGCTTATTTCTCCCAGATGACAGTCAAGGGAGAGATTTCCCTCCTCTCCTTTTCCTTAGACTGTTTTAGAAAACTTGGGAGAAAATAAAAAGTCTGCACTTTCTCCTGTCTTGGAAATGTATATAAATTGTTTTGAAAACTCAGCTATAGGACCCAGGAATGTCTTTCTCTAGGACCTGAGAACTGCTCTTTGAATGTAAACACCTAGTATCACCCCTCCCAGTTCTGTGGAAGGGCAGGATCTAATTTCCGTGGGTACCTGCTCTAGGGCACAAACTTATTCCCTGTTGTAAAAGGTTTGTTTTTCTTTTTGACAAAAGCCAATTAACTCACAGGTGTTCACACAATGACCAGGTAAAGTCAGGATAAACTACATGTGATAAATGGTGGTCTTTTATTTATCTTTCTGGGAGAAATATCAACAACCTCAGATATGCAGATGACACCGCCCTTATGGCAGAAAGTGAAGAGAAACTAAAGAGCTTCTTGATGAAGGTTAAAGAGGAGAGTGAAAAAGCTGGCTTGAAACTCAACATTCAGAAAAAAGAAAATCATGGCATCCTGTCCCATCACTTCACTGCAAATACATGGGAAAAAAGTGGAAACAGTGACAGATTTTATTTTTTTAGGATTCCCAAATCACTGCAGACAGTGACTGCAGCCATGAAATTAAAAGACACTTGCTCCTTGGAAGAAAAGCTATGACAAACCTAGACAGTACATTAAAAAGCAGAGACATCACTTTGCTGAGAAAGGTCCATCTAGTCAAAGTTATGGTTTTCTTCCAGTAGTCACGTGCTGATGTGAGAGCTGGACCATAAAGAAGGCTGAGTGTCGAAGAATTGATGCTTTCAAGCTGTGGTGTTGGAGAAGACTCTTGAGAGTTGCTTGGACTGCAAGGAGATCCAACCAGTCAATCCTAAAGGAAATCAACCCCGAATATTCACTGAAGGACTGAAGCTGAAGCTCTAAATAAAAATCTGATGCAAAAAGCCAACTCATTGGAAAAGACCCTGATGCTAGAAAAGATGGACGGCAAGAGGAGAAGGGGGCAACAGAGGATGAGATAGTTAGATAGCATCACTGACTCAGTTGAGATGAGTTTGAGCAAACTCAGGGAGACAGTGGAGGATAGAGAAGGCTGGT
Organism: Capra hircus; assembly: GCF_001704415.2. NCBI lineage: Eukaryota > Metazoa > Chordata > Mammalia > Artiodactyla > Bovidae > Capra > Capra hircus. The sequence continues at coordinate 71,180,445 of NC_030821.1, read as the reverse complement.
GGGCTGCATGCAAGTTTATGGGGTTGCAAAGAGTTGGACATGACTTAGAGACTGGACAATCTTGAAAATAAGTACCATGTGTTGAACGGTTCTATGAAGACCTACAAGACCTTTTAGAATTAACACCCAAAAAAGATGTCCTTTTCATTATAGGGGACTGGAATGCAAAAGTAGGAAGTCAAGAAACACCTGGGGTAACAGGCAAATTTGGCCTTGGAATACGGAATGAAGCAGGGCAAAGACTAATAGAGTCTTGCCAAGAAAATGTACTGGTCATAGCAAACACCCTCTTCCAACAACACAAGAGAAGACTCTACACATGGACATCACCAGATAGTAAACACCGAAATCAGATTGATTATATTCTCTGCAGCCAAAGATGGAGAAGCTCTATACAGTCAACAAAAACAAGACCAGGAGCTGACTGCAGCTCAGATCATGAACTCCTTATTACCAAGTTCAGACTGAAATTGAAGAAAACAGGGAACACTGCTAGACCATTCAGGTATGACCTAATCAAATCCCTTATGATTATACAGTGGAAGTGAGAAATAGATTTAAGGGCCTAGATCTGATAGATAGAGTGCCTGATGAACTATGGAATGAGGTTCGTGACATTGTACAGGAGACAGGGATCAAGACCATCCCCATGGAAAAGAAAGTCAAAAAAGCAAAATGGCTATCTGGGGAAGCCTTACAAATAGCTGTGAAGAGAAGCGAGAAGCCAAGGAGAAAAGGAAAGATAAAAGCATCTGAATGCAGAGTTCCAAAGAATAGCAAGAAGAGATAAGAAAGCCTTCTTCAGCGATCAATGCAAAGAAATAGAGGAAAAGAACAGAATGGGAAAGACTAGAGATCCCTTTAAGAAAATGATAGATACCAAGGGGACATTTCATGCAAAGATGGGCTCGATAAAGGACAGAAATGATATGAACCTAACAGAAGCAGAAGATATTAAGAAGAGGTGGCAAGAATACACAGAAGAACTGTACAAAAAAGATCTTCATGACCCAGATAATCACGATGGTGTGATCACTCATCTAGAGCCAGACACCTTGGAATGTGAAGTCAAGTGGGCCTTAGAAAGCATCACTACGAACAAAGCTAGTGGAGGTGATAAGACTTCCAGTTGAGCTATTTCAAATCCTGAAAGATGATGCTGTGAAAGTGCTGCACTCAATATGCCAGCAAATTTGGAAAACTCAGCAGTGGCCACAGGACTGGAAAAGGTCAGTTTTCATCCAATCTCAAAGAAAGGCAATGCCAAAGAATGCTCAAACTACCGCACAATTGCACTCATCTCACACGCTAGTAAAGTAATGCTCAAAATTCTCCAAGCCAGGTTTCAGCAATACGTGAACCATGAACTTCCTGATGTTCAAGCTGGTTTTAGAAAAGGCAGAGGAACCAGCAATCAAATTGCCAACATTCGCTGGATCATGGAAAAAGCAAGAGAGTTACAGAAAAACACCTATTTCTGCTTTATTTACTATGCCAAAGCCTTTGACTGTTTGGATCACAATAAGCTGTGGAAAATTCTGAAAGAGATGGGAATACCAGACCACCTGACCTGCCTCTTGAGAAATCTGTATGCAGGCCAGGAAGCAACAGTTAGAACTGGACATGGAACAACAGACTGGTTCCAAATAGGAAAAGGAGTACATCAAGGCTGTATATTGTCACCCTGCTTATTTAACTTCCATGCAGATTACATCATGAGAAAGGCTGGACTGGAAGAAACACAAACTGGAATCAAGATTGCCGGGAGAAATATCAATATACCTCAGCTATGCAGATGACACCACCCTTATGGCAGAAAGTGAAGAGGAGCTAAAAAGCCTCTTGATGAAGGTGAAAGAGGAGAGTGAAAAAGTTGGCCTAAAGCTCAACATTCAGAAAACGAAGATCATGGCATCTGGTCCCATCACTTCATGGGAAATAGATGGGGAAACAGTGGAAACAGTGTCAGATTTTATTTTTTTGGGCTCCAAAGTCACTGCAGATGGTGATTGCAGCCATGAAATTAAAAGACGCTTACTCCTTGGAAGAAAAGTTATGAGCAACCTAGACAGCATATTCAAAAGCAGAGACATTACTTTGCCGACTAAGGTCCGTCTAGTCAAGGCTATGGTTTTTCCAGTGGTCATGTATGGATGTGAGAGTTGGACTGTGAAGAAAGCTGAGTGCAGAAGAATTGATGCTTTTGAGCTGTGGTGTTGGAGAAGACTCTTGAGAGTCCCTTGGACTGCAAGGAGATCCAACCAGTCCATTCTGAAGGAGATCAACCCTGGGATTTCTTTGGAAGGAATGATGGTTAAGCTGAAACTCCAGTACTTTGGCCACCTCATGCGAAGAGTTGACTCATTGGAGAAGACTTTGATGCTGGGAGGGATTGGGGGCAGGAGGAGAAGGGGACGACCGAGGATGAGATGGCTGGATGGTATCACTGACTTGATGGATGCAACTCTGAGTGAACTCCGGGAGTTGGTGATGGACCGGGAGGCCTGGTGTGCTGCGATTCATGGGGTCACAAAGAGTCGGACATGACTGAGCGACTGAGCTGAACTGAATTGGTTACATGGCTTCCCAGGTGGCGTGAGTGGTAAAGAATCCACCTGTCAGTGCAGGAGATACAAGAGACCTGAGTTTGATCCCTGGGTTGGGAAGATCCCTTGGAGGAGGAAATGGCAACCCACTCCTGTATTCTTGCCTGGGAAATCCCATGGACATTGGAGCCTGGTGGGCTGTAGTCAGTGGGGTCACAAAGAGACATGACTGAGCATGCGTACACACACAATTGGTTGTAACTGCAGGACTATATGTAAATAAAGGGTGAGGTTTTTTTTTTTTCTGTCTTTGTAGTCTCTTAGCGGATTGCTGATGACATGCACCATATTCTGGTTTAATGCTTATTCAATGATAATATTAATTTTTTTTACTACCTTTGTGGACAGATTTTCTAGGTTGGGAGATTTTAATTTTATTTCCCCCACAACTGAAACATAGCAAGTGCTATGGCAAATGATTGATCTTTTCTGCCTGTTTTCTTTTTTAGTTTGTTATGAGGATGAAGTTAGTTCAGGTAGGTCCAGTGTTTACTGCATTGGACCCATTGTAATGTTCCTTCTCTTTGGGCTTCCCTGGTGGCTCAGAGCTTAAAGGTATGCCTCCAATGCGGGAGACCCGGGTTCAATCCCTGGGTTGGGAAGATCCCCTGGAGAAGGACATGGTAACCCACTCCAGTATTCTTGCCTGGAGAATCCCATGGATGGGCCTAAACTGTGTAAATAAGCAAGCCCCCACCTGGTGGTCAACACAGGACGTGCAGGCACTTCTATGAGGGTTCTTGTTCAGTTAAGTAGTGTCCTTTGGATAAATGTCTGTTTATTTGTTTAACAGTTTGATGATGGAATGAATATTTAGAGCAGAGCAAGAGTGGGTAAGGGATCTGATCCAATTGGGTTTGAGTTTCTGGCTTGTGCCCTGGGTTCTGGTAATGTTGTGCTTTGAGAAGTAATGGCTGACAGTCAGGCGGCAGGAGATCTTATATTAATTTGGTGAAAGTGAAAGTTGCTTAGTCGTGTCCGACTCTTTGTGACCCTATGGACTATACAGTCCATGGAATTCTCCAGGCCAGAATACTGGAGTGGGTGGCCTTTCTCTTCTCCAGGGGATCTTCCCAACCCAGGGATCGAACCCAGGTTCCCACATTGCAGGTGGATTCTTTACCAGTTGAACCAAAATGGAAGCCCAAGGATACTGGAGTGATTAGCCTATCCCTTCTCCAGCGGATCTTCCCAACCCAGAAATCAAACTGGGGTCTCCTGCCTGGCAGGCGGATTCTTTACCAACTGAGCTGTCATGGAAGCCCTAGTAACTTGGGGGCATGCTGCTGCTGCTGCTAAGTCGCTTCAGTCGTGTCTGACTCTGTGCGACCCCATAGACGGCAGCCTACCAGGCTCCTCCATCCATGGGATTTTCCAGGCAAGAGTACTGGAGTAGGGTGCCATTGCCTTTTCCAACTTGGGGGCATATTGAATTGGAAAAGTCTGTGAGATCTCCCGATGAAAGTGTCAAATAGGTAGCTTGAAATAATGGTCTTGGAGTTGAGAAAGTTGGATTGATGATGTGGATTTGGGAGAGACTGCTCTATAAATCAGAGAAGGCGATGGCACCTCACTCCAGTACTCTTGCCTGGAAAACCCCATGGACGGAGGAGCCTGGTGGGCTACAGTCCATGGGGTTGTGAAGAGTCAGGCATGACTGAGTGACTTCACTCTCACTTTTCACTTTCATGCATTGGAGAAGGAAATGGCAACCCACTCCAGTGTTCTTGCCTGGAGAATCCCAGGGATGGGGGAGCCTGATGGGCTGCCGTCTATGGGCTCGCACAGAGTCGGACATGACTGAAGCAACTTAGCAGCAGCAGCAGAAGCAGCTCTATACGTGGCCATTAAAGGCATGAGAATAGATAAGGTTGACTTTAAAGGCAGTATATGGAAGAAGAAAAGTGTACTTGAGACCAAGTCTGAGGTTTCCTAACATGCAAAGGTGGTTGGTTGGAGAAGGTTGAACCAGGAAAGGCAACTGAAAATGAGGCGGTATGGTGGGCAGAACATTTAGCAATGGTTCCCAAGGTTCCATGCCCTGGTCCCCAGATCCTGTGTCTTCACTCATGTGATTATATTCTATGGCACAACTGGTCTTAAAACACGGAGCTATCCTGATGGATCTAACCTAACCAAAGACATCCTTGAAAGTGGCGCATTTCCATCAGCGGATGTCAGAACAATCTGGTGAAATTCCAAGTGTGAGATGGATTCCGCATGCTGTTGCTAACCTTGATGAGGGAGGGGTCATGTGAGAAGCAGTATCGGCAGCCTTCACAAACGGAGGATGAGGCCCTCAGCCGAGGTTGGCAAGGAAATGGGGATGGCAGTCCTACAGCCTCAAGGAACTGGGTTCTGCCAACAAACTGAATGAGTTTGGAAGCAGATTCTTCCCAGAGACCCCTAGAACCATGACTTCGACCTTGTGAGACCTTCAGCAGAGAGCCCAGGCAAACTTGTCTGGAATTCAGATCTAGAGACCAGGAGGTCATTGAATAAATGGTGTTTAAGCTGCCAAACTGGTAGTAATTTGTTGAAAAACAACAGAAAATAAATGCAGGTGGCTGAAGCCAGGAGGAAACCCTAGGGAGGAATCACCAACGTCATGGAAGGAGTGTTCTCTAAGAAGGAGAAAATGGCCAAAAGATTGGAATGCTGCTGAGAGTTTTTTAAAAATGGATTAAACGTTCACATGGGACTTAGCTACATGGATGTCATTTGGGGAGGTTAGCAAGATCTATTTGTGTGGACTGATGAGTCCTGAAGTCTCGTGGCCGTGGGTTGAGAAATGAGGCAAGTGTGAAGTGAAGTGAAAGTTGCTCAGTCGTGTCCGACTCTTTGCAACCCCATGGACTATACAGTCCATGGAATTCTCCAGGCCAGAACACTGGAGTGGGCAGCCTTTCCCTTCTCCAGGGGATCTTCCCAACTCAGGGATCGAACCCAGGTCTCCCACGCGGCAGGAGGATTCTTTACCAGCTGAACCACAGGGGAAGGAAGACCAAGATTGTTGGAGTGGGTAGCCTCTCCCTTCTCCAGCGGATCTTCCTGACCCAGGAATCGACCTGGGGTCACCTGCATGGCAGGTGTATTCTTTACCAACTGAGGTATCAGGGAAGCGAGGCAAGCGTAGTCATTGCTTAAATTCCCTTCTGTTAATGGCGAAAGAAGATTGTTATAAGCCAGTAAGTAACTCGAGGGGGTTGGAGGGTGGGGTGAGAACTTCTTCATTTGAACATGATTAAAAACTGATGGTGGGGGGGGGGGCGCGCTTCTCTGGTAAAGCATCCGCCTGCCAATGCAGGAAACATGGGTTCCATCCCCGATCCAGGCCATGGAGCAACTAAGCCCGGGCACCACAACTGCTGAGCTAGTGTTCCAGAGCTGGGGAGCAGCAACTACTGGACCCTCACGCCCTAGAGCCTGTGCTCCGCAAGAGGGGAAGGCATGGCAATGGGAAGCCCACACACTCAGCTAAAGAGGATCCCCCACTGTCCGCAGCTAGAGAAAAGCCTGCGTGACGACAAGGACAGTACTGCCGAAAGAAATAAATAAAACCCGACGGGGTGCATCTGCGCAGAGGGAGATGCTGAAGACACAGGAGAGATAGGGATACAGGCGAGCTACTCTGTGATTTTTTCTTTCTCTTTTGAAAAGTGAGATTTTTTTTTAAAAAACAATGATTACTAATTATTTCTAATGTGCTCCTGTTCTGATTACCCACTTTATTTTTAGCTAAACTCTCATGCGTGCTTTGGCCTGTACAAATCTTTGGGAACTTCCTTGTGTTAAAGTCAAGCTTTTTGTATTCTGTTAGCGCGCTCTCTCTCTGGGTCTCCTCAGATACATTCCAAGGACTCAGCAGGGATGTGCTCTCTGCCATCGCTCTAGGGGAGAATCCTAACTCACCTTTCCTGGCTTCTGGTGGTCGCCAACAATCTTTGAAATTCCTTGGCTTGCCGTTGCATCATTCCAGTCTCTGCCTCCTTCTTTGCACAGTCTTTTGGCTCGTGTCTGTCTCTCTCTCCTTTTTTTTTTTTCAACCACATGGCATGTGGGATCTTAGTTTCCTGACCAGGGACTGAACCCATGCCTCCCACAATGAAAGTGGGAAATCCCTCTGTGTCCTTTCTTATAAAGACTGGATTTAGGTCCACTCTCATCCAGGATGACCTCTTCTTAGCTTAACTAATCACATCTGCAAAGATCCTATTTCCCAAATAATGTCACATCTGGGGAGGGGGGTGGCGGTCAATGTGAATGTGAATTTCTTCCCCAGCTCTCCTGAGTTCAGGGAGCACGTGGATAAGTTAACCTGTGAAGGGGTGTGTGTGCCTGTCTATATCAGGTATGCTCAGGGGGTTACCAGCAGCCTGAGGATGTAGGAGGTGCCTTCCCCATAAAGTCATTTCAAACACTGCCCTGGACATGCCCACACACATCTGAGCTGCTGCAAATTGGGCTTGCAGGCTGCCAGCTGGGGATCTCTCCTGGGCCAGAGTAACACTTTTGTTCCAAGAAAAATTCATTTCCAAGTTAAGAGTCAGTGGAAGCTTTGGCTGCTGTTGGGGGAATAGTTTGGACGGGGGGGCCACCATGCATAGGAGGAAATAGGGAGACCGTTAAAGTAGTTTCTCTAATTGTCCAAGCACTAGATGGTAGGAGCTTTAAAAAAGAATCATACTGAATTATAGTTTAAACAGATGCCAGGGAGACCTTGGAGCATAATTTTGTTTTTATAATCTTTATTTCTATATAAGATCTCATCTTTGTAGTTCATCCAATGAGTGCCAGTGACTGGCAGTATTTTCTCACGCATTTCCAATTTAGGCCAGAAGGTGGCAGCATTGTCAAGCAGCTGGACGCTTGCAGGGGCTGCTTGCAATGCCTTTATTTGCGGAGGGACGACTGTATCAGGCCTCTACCTTCTCAGTCTCACCTATGCTCCCTCCCTGCCCTCCCCCACTTCTCTCTCCTCTCCTTCCAGTTTCCTTTCTGCTGGGAGAAATGGGATAATGGCAGAGGGCGTTAATACTGGTTTCTTTTCATATCCTGAGAATAGAGTATCCCTCTTAAACACGACATTGATTGGAAACGGCTCTCTTAAAAATCTCTGGACAGGGGGATAAGACCTGAATTACACAGGGAACTTCGAGCTATTTTCAGTGTTTCAGAGAAACTGTGACTTGTAAAATGTCAGCTGCTTATGCTAGGATTACTATGGATTCTGTGGTAAATCTGATTGTTTTCAGGCTGAGCAAAAGCCCAGGTTGAGAGTTTTACGTGCTTCTCAAAAAGCAGGGAAATATTATTTCTAGAGAAATTCAGCCAGGCAATTAAACTTTCTCCTTGGTTAACACATGGGAAAACAGGAGTGTGAAAATCTTGGGATTCACTGTCTTGGTGGAAACAAAGATTGTCTTCATGTACTTAGAGAGTGATTGTGACTGGTTGGTGGGGTCAGACACAAGAGTCTGGGTTTGGAGTTGGACAGACCACTAGCTTTGTGACCTCTGGTAGAGAACTCAGTCTCTGAACTTCAGTTTTCTCATCTTAGGGAATTGCTGTTGGATCTAATTAAATAAGTTGTATAGGATCCTCCCATGCCTCTAGCTGCTACTCAATGAGATTTCCTTGAATGGGTGGAAATAAGGGCAGAAGTAACATGACGTTTTAAGGCTGTATCCTTGGTATCATGGCCTGTGTTGTGTTTGGTAGCTCGGTCGTGCTCGACTTTTTGCGACCCTATGGACTCTGGCCCGCCAGTCTCCTTCTCCAGGTAAGAACACTGGAGTGGGTTGCCATGCCCTTCTCCAGGGAATCTTCCTGACCCAGGGATTGAACCTTCGTCTCTCGCATTGCAGGCTGATTCTTTACCATTTGAGCCGCCAGAGTGGGGAAAACTCAAAAGCAGAGAAAAGAAGAGAAAGAAAGAGAAAGAAGAGAAAAATGCGATTCTCTATTTTGGGACATTTAAACCACTGTTTAAAGTTTATAGGTATTCTTGGGTAATTGAGCATATTTAAAAATGTCCCCTCCCTCTGGAGTGGAACCATAAGTAACTGGAGTCAGAAACTGAAGCCACTTTCCTTGCACGCTTCACGTGTGTCACACGTGTGTAGAGCGCACGCCAGTTGTTAAAAAGAAGGGCGAGCATCACAGGGTCTCTTTACCAGAGTACAGTTAGCCCTCCATGGGAACTTCCCTTGTGGCTCAATTGGTAAAGAGTCTGCCTGCAATGTGGGAGACCTTGGTTCGATCCCTGGGTTGGGAAGGTCCCCTGGAGAAGGGAAAGGTTACCTACTCCAGTATGGAGAATTCCATGGACTGTATAGTCCATCGGGTCCCGGAGGGCAAGTCCAGCTTTTCATCTGCATCTTCCTTGTCATCACCGAGGAAGCAAGACAGTGATTGGCTGCCACCATTCACGCTCTCTTATCTGTGTGTGTGTGTGCGTGCGTGCGTGCGTGCGTGTGTGTGTGTGTGTGCGTGCGTGCTAGTCGCTCAGTCACGTCTGACTCTTTGTGACTCTTTGGGCCGTAGCCAGCCAGGAGCCTCTGTCCCTGGGACTTTTCAGGCAAAAAATGGAATGATCTTGTCTCTCATCTTGATAATCCTCCTCCAGGGGATCTTCCTGACCCAGGAATTGAACCCATGTCTCCTGTGTTCCTGCATTGCAGGCAGATTCTTTACTCGCTGAGCCATCAAGGAGACCCTGTATCTATGGAGGTGTGTAACCTATTTGCAAGTTGATAGTCTCATCCCGTGATGGTGATAGAGAGCGTGTGAACCTGAATATGGGCAATGCAGGTGTCCTGTCCTTCTCTTTGGTTTACTTTGCACACCCCACCTGCCTCCCAGGTGGGCAGGGAGCAGAGGCAGGTGGGGGTCTTCCAGTTAAGGCAGCTCAAGTCAGCAAGGTACTGAAGGGTTATCTCCTCCCACTGGCTGTTTCTTTTTGTTGTTTCTTTGTTTTTTTTCAAGAAGTAAATGCTGGTGTTTATTTTAGATTATAGATATTTTATATTCATTCGTATTCATTTTCAACAATCTTTAAGAGCCATCCAATTGGTCTTTGTAAGCTTGAGTGCCCCTGATGACTTTGCTTCAGGTGAACTTCAAGAAAATCCCCACGTGGGATCTAAGACCTGAGACCATTGATTCCCTTTCCTTCTCGTGGACTTCTCAGGCTGTGCCTCTTGTTCACTGTTCTTACCTTGGACACACCAAGGCTCAATATTCCTTCTAGACGTAGGGACCTCCCATCTCATCTCCAATTAGGGGAGGTTGTTGTTTAGTCACTAAGTCATGTCCGACTCTTTTGTGACCCCCTGGGTTGTAGCCCACCAGGCTCTTCTGTCCGTGGAATTCTCCAGACAAGAATACTGGAGTGGGTTGCCATTTCCTTTTCCAGGGGATCTTCCCAACCCAGAGGTTGAACCTGCATCTCCTGCATTGGCAGGCGGATTCCCTACCACTGAGCCACCAGGAGAGACCTTTTATATGCATGCATGCTAAGCCGCTTCAGTCGTGTCTGACTCTTTGCGACCCTATGGACTGCAGCCTGTCAGCCGCCTCTGCCACTGGGGATTCTCCAAGCGAGAATACTTGAGTGGGTTGCCATGCCCACCTCATGTAAGTACAGGTTTCCATAAAAGATTAAGGGAAAACTTGTCATTAAATGAGCTGCTACCTATGGTTGACTGACCACATACAAGATGCCAGGTGTTGAGGACATAGAGAGAATAAGACAGCTTCAAGGAATGTATATTTTATAAGCTGTCATCTCAGAAAACGGGAAAGAAGATTGTGTTATCTCTTGCTATGTGACAAATCATTCTGAAACATAGTGGCTTCAAATTACAAACATTTAATGTGTGTTTCCCTGTTCCCGTGGGTCAGGAAATTGGAAGCAACCTTAGCTGGGTGTTTTGGGCTTGTGGTCTTTCATGTGATTGGAGTCTGATGTTGGCTGAGGCTGTGCTCATCAGAAGGCTTACCTGAGGCTGGAGAATCTGATTTGAAGATGGGTCTCTCACGTAGCTGTTGACAGGAGGCTTGGTTCCATACTGTGTGGGCCAAGCCACGGATGGCTTGAGTGTCCTTACAATATGGCAGGTAGCTTCCCCCAGAATGAATGATGAGAGAGAGAGAGAGAGAGAGAGAGAGAGAAGAAAGTTTCCATGCCTGATACAATCTACTCACGCACTGTGAATTTTCCATATTGTATTTGTTGAAAGTTAGTCCCTGGGGCTTCCCTTATGGTCTAGTGGTTGGGACGCTGTTTTCAATTTTAGGGGGGTGCATGGGATCCCTGGTTGGGGAGCTAGGATCCCACATGCCTCTCACAGCCTGACCTAAGAAAGACATAAATAATGATTGAAGAAAAAAAAAGTCCCTAAGCCCAACTCCCGTTCATGCTCCATCTCGTGAAGTGAGGGGTACCAAATAATTTGTGGACTCTTTTAAAACCGTCACATAGATGTATAAGTATGTTTTTATCTACTTACCAATGTCCTGATCCCGTCACGATTTAGAAGCAGGCCCCTGTGCCCAGATATTCATTCATTTAACAAACAGTCATTGAGCACCCACTACTTGCTTGCGATCCCAACAGTGAAACATAACTCTATTTCTTCACTGAGACTCTGGAAAGAATTAAGAAAATTCTCAGCTTAGTTAAAAAATTTGAAGAGTTATCTTACAGAATACAGGAGGAGAAGGGAGTATTAGAGAATGAGATGGTTGGAGAGTATCACCCACTCAATGGACATGAGTTTGAGCAAACTCCGGGAATGGTGAAGGGCAGGGAAGCCTTGTGTGTGGCAGTTCTTGGGGTTGCAAAGAGGCGGACATGAATTAGTGACTGAACAACAGCAACAGCAACAACAAATCTTATCGAGTAACCAAGAAATAAACCATCTGACCAAGGTAAGGGTGCGTGCCGACCAATTGCAAATCAAGAGTGCAAATGTACTCCAGTCAAGTGTGTTCTGGGTTGCTTTTTATTTTGGAAATCCTTCTGCTTTTGTAACGGTTGCCTAGCAACCAGAGCTTTGTTCTCACTTCACACCAGGAGTGTTGGAACAGAGTTGCTCAACGGTATTAAAATTCATTGTGTTTCTAGAGCAGCAGAGAAACTCTGGGGGCTGAGCGCACTGCAGGTCACCTGGCCGTGCAAGGGAGGGAAGTTTACCTAGGGTTAGGGGAGGGGTGTGCACACAAGGCCGGCGTGTCTTCTTATGGATGGCTAAGAATGACATCATCACATCTAAGAAAGGATAAGACCTGTTTTCAAATGTCCTTGACACTTGCTTCAGCAACACTTGAGTTGAAATGGGAATGACGTAGAAAATACAACGCGGCTTATTTGCCAGTGAAATAGTCTACAGTTTCAGGATTAAAAGCTACACATTTTGGACATGTTGGTACATAGATAGTGCAAAGCCAGCTGCTTCTCAAAATCTGCATTAGCCCCAAATCAGAAAACCTTACTTTCCTTTTCTTACATGTTTTGAATTAAATAAAATCCAGTAAACATCTAGCGGGCATACGCTATATGCAAGTCTCTGGATTAAATGCTCCTGAACTGCAAGAATAATAATGTTTGACCTTGCTCATTCATTCATTCAATCAATGAAGATTTATTGAGGATACAATCTGCTAGTTACTCTGCACGACACTGGTAATATAGACATAAATAAAATTGATATATTTCTTGTCCTCATAGTATTACATTCTAGTGAGGCTCGTGACATAATGGGAAAGAGAAAAACTCATGTAGCTCTCCTGGTGAAGGAGAAGGAAAGAGGGCTCCTGGGCGTGTATGAGAATTTTGACAGCTACACAGAAATCCCCAAATCGGCATTTCTAGATGTTTTGCTGTGAACCATGCTCGAGGTGTGGACTTTTTTTTAAAATGAAGTATAGTTGATTTACAGTGTTGTGCCAATCTCTGTTAGACAGCAGAGCGACTCAGCTATACCCGCCTTCCCCCCACCCCACATGTATATATTTAAAAATATTCTTTTCCATTAAGGTTTATCCCAGGAGACTGGATGCGCTTCCCCGTGCTATACAGCAGGACCTGGTTGTTTATCCATTCTAAACGTGATCGTTTCCTCTGCTGCTGCTGTTGCTGCTGCTGCTGCTAAGTCGCCTCAGTCGTGTCCGACTCTGTGCGACCCCCTAGACGGCAGCCCACCAGGCTCCCCTGTCCCTGAGATTCTCCAGGCAAGAACACTGGAGTGGGTTGCCATTTCCTTCTCCAATGCAGGAAAGTGAAAAGCGAAAGTGAAGTCGCTCAGTCGTGCCCAACTCTTAGCGACCCCATGGACTGCAGCCCACCAGGCTCCTCCGCCCATGGGATTTTCCAGACAACAGTCCTCTACCACCCCCAAATCCCAGCCCGTCCCTCTCCCCCACCCTTGGCCACCACAAGTCTGTTCTCTGTGTCTGTGAGTCTTTTTCTGTTTCAAAGAGAGGTTCATTTGTGCCATATTTAGACTGCACATTTAGGTGATATGAGGGTTGTCTTTCTTGTTCTGACTTATCTGTTAGTATGATAATATCTAGTTGTATCCACGTTGCTGCCAATGGCAGTAACTGAAATTAGGGAAAATTTTGAGAAAAACTGCAAAGGAATATGGCAGATGAAGGAGAGAAGGAGGAAGCCAATAAAATTTGGCATCTTTTTTTTCTTTAATTGCGGCTGCACTGGGTCTCCGTAGCTGCGTGTGGATTTTCTCTAGTTGCAGTGAGCGGGGGCTCCTCTCTTCTGTGGCGCGTGGGCTGCTCATTGCAGTGGCTTCTCTTGTTGCAGAGCACAGACTCCAGGGCATGTGGTCTCAGTAGCTGCGGTGCACTCGGACTTGGCCACCCAGCATCGTGTGGAATCCTCCTGGACCTGTGACTCTGCACTGGCAGGTGGACTCCCAACCACTGACTCACCAGAGAAGCCCAGATTTGTCATCTTGAGCCTGATGATCAGGTTGGGAGTGTCCTAACTGAAGTAAGGAAGTCAGGAGAATGGTCTGGAGTAGGGCAAAGGCATGACACCCACTGTAGGCATGGTGAGTTGCCAGTGCTGCCTGGGTGTCCAACCTGGCAGTGGGAAACTTGGGACCGCAGCTAAGGAGGGAGACTATCTTTAAAATGTGAGGAAATCATTAAAAACAAAAATGTAGTGGGTAAAATTACCAGACGAGAACATGGGGGTGGATACGTTAATCTTTCAGCTGCCGTAACAGAAGAGCAGAGACAGAGTGGTTTAACAACAGAAAGTTGTTTTCTCGTGGTTCTGTCTGAAGGCTGGAAGTCAAGTTCAGGTTGCCAGCACACTCAGGCCTCTGGTTTGCAGGCAGCATCTTCTTGCTTTCCCTAGGTGCATGGGTATGGAGAGAGACAGGGAGGGAGAGAGAGGATGGGTGAATCTTCCTCTTCTTACAAGGACACCAGTTTTTATCATCATGGCATCTGGTCCCATCTCTTCATGGCAAATAGATGGGAAACACTGGAAATAGCGACAGACTTTATTTTCTTGGGCTCCAAAATCACGACAGATGGTGACTGCTGCCATGAAATTAAAAGACGCTTCCTTCTTGGAAGAAAAGCTATGACCAACCTAGACAGCATCTTAAAAAGCAGAGACATTACTTTGCCAACAAAGGTCCATATACTCAAAGCTTTGGTTTTTCCAGTAGTCATGTATGGATGTGAGAGTTGGACCATAAAGAAAGCTGAACACCAAAGGATTGATGCTTTTGAACTGTGGTGTTGGAGAAGACTCTTGAGAGTACCTTGGACTACAAGGAGATCCAACCAGTCCAACCTAAAGGAAATCAGTCCTGAATATTCATTGGAAGGATTGATGCTGAAGCTGAAACTCCAATCCTTTGGCCACCTCATGCAAAGAGTTGACTCATTGGAAAAGACCCTGATGCTGGGAGGGATTGGGGGCAGGAGGAGAAGGGGACGACAGAGGATGAGACGGTTGGATGGCATCACCGACTCGATGGACGTGAGTTTGCACGAGCTCTGGGAGTTGGTGTGCTGCAGTCCATGGTGTTGCAGAGTCGGACACGACTGAGCGAATGAACTGAACTGAATTTTAATTTTTTTAACCCCAAGAACCTTTTGTATTGGGGTATAGCTGATTCTCCAGTGTTCTTGCCTGGAGAATCCCAGGGACAGGGAAGCTTGGTGGGCTTCCATCTATGGGGTCGCACAGAGTCGGACAGGACTGAAGTGACTTAGCACCATAGCTGATTAACAATGTGGTAGTTTCAGGTGAACAGTGAAGGGACTCAGTCATACGTATACACATATCCATTCTCCCCCAAACCTCTCTCCCATCCAGACTGGCACATAACACTGAGCAGAGTTCATGTGTATACAGTAGGTCCTTGTTGGTTATCCATTTTAAATACAGCAGTGTGTACATGACCTTCCCAAAGTCGCTAACTGTCCCTTCCCCCTGGCAGCCAGAAGTTTGTTTTCTAAGTCTCTTTTGCAAGTAAGTTCATTTGCATCATTTCTTTTTAGATTCCACATGTAAGGGATGTCGTTAAGATATTACTCCTTCTCTGTCTGACTTACTTCACTCAGTACAATTCTCTCTATGACCTTATTTTAATCTTGAAAGAAAGTGAAAACTGAAAGTGTTAGTCACTAAGTTGTGTTCGACTTTTTGTAACCCCATGGACTGTAGCCTGTCAGCTTCCTCTGTCCATGGAATTGTCCAGGCAACAATGCTGGAGTGGGTTGCCATGCTCTTCTCCAGGGGATTTTCCTAATCCCGGGATTGAACCCAGGTTTCCTGCATTGCAGGCAGATTCTTTATCAGTTGAGGTATGAGCCCAGGTCTCCCTCATTACAGGCAGATTCTTTACCATCTGAGACACGACGGAAGTCCAAGAGTACTGGAATGGGTAGCCTATCCCTTCTCCAGGGGATCTTCCCAACCCAGGAATCAAATCAGGATCTCCTGGGTTGCAGGCGGATTCTTTACCAGTTGAGCTACAAGGGAAGCCCCATTTTAATCTTAATTATCTCCTAAAAGTCTTATCTCCAAATATAGTCACAAAGGTACCAGGACTTCGACATAATGATCTTTAGAGGGAAACACTTCAGTCCATAGCATGCGTATAAGAAAGATGGGCCATGGGTAGACCCAGGTAGAGGACCCAGGTTTAGGATTTCAGAGGAGGGAGAGGAACCAGTGAAGGTGATTTCTTACCGTGTGTTTGTTTGCAGACAAGTGTGTATATTCCAGATCCCCTGGGAGCCAATGGTCTGTCAGTTACTTTGTAAGACAGATGGCACCCCCTCCAGGCAGACCTCCCTGCCTGTCGCTCACGTGCACCTGAGGTTGCCTTCCTAATACCTATTTCAGCTTCCCTTTGCATTTAAACACATTTTGTTATCATTATGCCTATGAGTTTGCTTCTGCAACAGACTTAGCTAGGATTCTGGACCAAATCCTCCTGACTCTAGAATAAATGCTTTTCCCACTATGCTTTGCTGGAACGATTTCTAGCCTGACTCCAGTGTAAGACAATTGAGACCCTAAAATGAAGCGATGAATATGAAATGGCTTTGTAAATGGTAAGTTAACATATGACTATAAACTGACATTCCTATTATAAGCCTTTATAATTTATGTTTGTACGTGTGTTAAGGTGGCGTTATTACAAATGGCTGCAGTGTCTATGTGTATGTTCATTAAAATGTAATAAATCATGTACGTATGAATGCAGAATAGCATTAATATTTTATGAGTTTAGAATTTTCACAAGTGTGTTCATGCACGATATATCTGTGGTAGGTATGATGTATGTGTCCTGGGGTGAGTGTGTGTGTGTTTATCTTGGTGCTCAGAAAACAGCCATGTTACTGGCTTTTAAAATGTACTTTATTAAAGAGGAATTTAAGCAGAAAAAGAAAACATTGCGCATGTCCTGGTATCAGAACATAAACACATTCACAGTCTTGGGTGTCAATAATAATAGTTATTAAACTTCACTTTTAGTGAATTTGTGGTTTTTAGCCTATAAAATGTGGTCATGAGCACCCTCCTATTTGTTCTCACCACATCCTCATGAGGGCTCCCAATTTGTATGTTGGGAGAAGCACATGTTTTGATGCTTGTCAAACTCAGGTTTCTATTCTGGCTTCTGCCAACTTGCTAGCTTTGGTATCTTATCATAGTTATACTGCATTATCATAGTGTATTTAAATAGTCACGTTGTTGAGTGCCTTTTATGTTGAAGCTCTTATACCTATTACTATGTCTAAGCTTCATATGAACCCTCTAAAGGAGAGTTCCCAATATTAGTTCCATTTCCAGATGAGAACACTGCATCTCAGAGAAGTTACACGATCCATGTGGTCAGAGAATACACTTTGTGCAACTTGAATCCTTTTAAATATACTGAGGTCTCTCACTGCCCAGGATCTAATCTGTCTTGGTAAGTGGTCCATGTACCTTTGGGAAGAACATGTATTACGCTGGTATTGTGTGGTGTTCTATAAATGTCTATTGGTTCTTGTTGGTTGATAGGGTTGTTCATATCTTCTATATCCTTACTGTTCTAGCAACTTTTGAGAGATACCCATGGGTATTGAAGTTTCAGCCTGGAAATGCCAGTTTCTCAATCAGGTTTTACTTCACAGAGTTTTAGTTTAGTAGTTTTTAGTTATAGGTGGTGCTAGTGGTAAAGAACCCATCAGCCAGAGCAGGAGGCATAAGAAATGAAAGTTTGACATGAAAAGATGCTCAACATCACTCATTATTAGAGAAATGCAAATCAAAACCACAATGAGGTACCACTTCACACCAGTCAGAATGGCTGCGATCCAAAAATCTGCAAGCAATAAATGCTGGAGAGGGTGTGGAGAAAAGGGAACCCTCCTACACTGTTGGTGGGAATGCAAACTAGTACAGCCACTATGGAGAACAGTGTGGAGATTCCTTAAAAAATTGCAAATAGAACTACCTTATGACCCAGCAATCCCACTGCTGGGCATACACACCGAGGAAACCAGAATTGAAAGAGACACATGTTCATCGCAGCACTGTTTATAATAGCTAGGACATGGAAACAACCTAGATGTCCATCAGCAGATGAATGGATAAGAAAGCTGTGGTACATATACACAATGGAGTATTACTCAGCCGTTAAAAAGAATTCATTTGAATCAGTTCTGATGAGATGGATGAAACTGGAGCCGATTATACAGAGTGAAGTAAGCCAGAAAGAAAAACACCAATACAGTATACTAACACATATATATGGAATTTAGGAAGATGGCAATGACGACCCTGTATGCAAGACAGGGAAAGAGACACAGATGTGTATAATGGACTTTTGGACTCAGAGGGAGAGGGAGAGGGTGGGATGATTTGGGAGAATGACATTCTAACATGTATACTATCATGTAAGAATTGAATCGCCAGTCTATGTCTGATGCAGGATACAGCATGCTTGGAGCTGGTGCATGGGGATGACCCAGAGAGATGTTATGGGGAGGGAGGTGGGAGGGGGGTTCATGTTTGGGAACGCATGTAAGAATTAAAGATTTTAAAATTAAAAAAAAAAAAAAAAAAAAAGAAATGAAAGTTTGATCCCTGGGTTGGGAAGACCCCCTGGAGGAGGAGGGCATGGCAACCCACTGCAGTATTCTTGTGTTGAGAATCCCATGGACAGAACAGTGTGGTGGGCTACCGTCCATAGGGTCACAAAGAGTCAGATACAACTGAGTGACTTAGCATGCACACGCACACACACATACACACATAGTGAAAATGAAACATGAGCAAGTTCTCTCTTGCTGGCCTGGCACTGAGCATGAAATATGTTCTGTCTTCCCAACAATCATGCCCTTTGGGAAACACTGATTGGATGGTTAGATGGATAGACTGATGGATGGAAGGATAAATGAACGAACAGAAGCAGACTTTCTGTCCATTCACTCAATGAAGACCTCCTGAGCCTCTTTACTGGGACAGGACTGAACTGTCTCTGGCATCACAGTGATCAAGGAACACGTGAAGCTTCGGATCTCAAGGTGCAGTGATCGGGCAACTCACATGAAGGACAGGAACCAGCCTTTACCTGAGAGCAGGTTTCGAGGAGGCCAGAGCTGGGGTAAGTGGACGACTTGAAAAGATGATGCCCGGTGGGAAGAAAGGTCATTAGGGATCAACACTGGCTGGCAGTGGCTGCAGACCGCACCCTGCCTCCCCGCCCCTCCCTGGGATGCAGCCTCCCAGGTTTTCCTCCCCTCCAGCTTGGCCTCAGCCAGGATGGGTGGTGTGAGCTGCTTCCTGTGATGTATTCAGAGCCATTGCTCAGTAATATAACTGTCTGTTCCAAACGTCTTTACTTAGCATTTAGCGAGAGCCCGACCTTTTTCCACCCAAGGCCGTTACTTATATCAGTGGCTCTGTGTGTGCCTGTAGCCAGGATAAATCCCCCCCGAGTCAGGGGCAATAGATCATGAGCTCCATCATTTACGGCCTATAAATTAAAGGGTGGCTGGCAAAGCTGGCTTCTGTGCCTGGCGGCCTGCTCCTTCGATACACAGTGTCACTCTTTTATCGGGGGGATCGTGGGGGCAGGCTGTCTGGTCTCCTTCTGAACCCCCTGAAAGACAGTATTTACTGGCTATGGAAACACCTTCACCGCATGTTTATTTCTTTGAGACACTCTGCCCCAAACTCATTGGCTCCTTGTTCGCGACTCTGTCCTGAGCCGTCTGGGCATTTAATGGCTTGGGTTGGTATGCCGTCCACATTTCCAAGGCTCCTCAGTGGCGGCAGAATCCGCTTTTAAAAACCCCACCACACCCAGAGTGTTTGGGGTTTCATAATGGCAAAGAGCGGCTGTCTTCAGCTCTCTGGAGGTTTGCATTCCTCAGACAGGGCGTTCCTCCCTTTGCTCAGAGGCCACAGAGCTCCATTGATGCCCAGGACCATCCCATCCCTGCTCCTCGAGAGACCTGGCGCCACGCTAGGGGCTCCGACCTCCCCATCGCATCCCCTGGGGGGAACAGACGCACGACCGTGGAGTCCTAGATCTCAGGATGAGCCTTGACCTTGTAGGAAGATGGTCCTCGGTAGATGTCTCTGTCAGGGTCGGGTTTCAGAGAACTGACGCTGCCTCTGTATTTGGAACAACAGCAGTTATCATGTAAGCAGTCCTAAGATGCCTTGGTCCTGCCTGAAGATGCCGTGTGACGTTCCAGGAGGGGATGGGGGGAGCACAGGGGAGTGAGCCTGAAACAGTCCTGGGACTGCAGACTTGGAAGGCACATTAGAGGTTGTCCGGTCCAGCACTACGGAATGTGAGAATCCCACCCTGACCTTCGAGACAAGCGCCCAGTGGTGGCTCAGTTGGTGGGTCCTGCCTGGTGCCCAGCCTTTGAGGCATCTTCTGCTGTTGGCTGGAGCTCTCCAGACCCCAGCTATCCCAAGGCTGGAGCATTTCTAGAAACCCTCGAGGAGTTAGTGAAACTAACATTTAGGTCCCCCTTGGGCTGCTCCTCTATTCCCCATCTTTGCCCAGTTATCTAGCAACTGGGATGAAGCCATCCTTGCACCAGCTACCCATCCCTCCTCCTCGGTTTTCATGGTGTAGCTACTTCCCGGCCCGGCTTTGTCCTGGGAAGATCATCTCCCCAGGGCTTATAGCCTTGTCCCTGGGCCCAGCCCACTGATTGAGGTCTTGCTGGCTGGTCTTGCTTGCTTCCCCTCCTCCTCAGTGTAGACCCGTATCTTGTGCTCCCAGTTGCTTGTTGCTATGCTCTGTCTTCTGGGGCTGGTGGAAACCCTGAGCTAGCTCCCCTCACTGGCAAAGGCACCTTGCACCGGAGTCAGGCTGCTGGGCTAGCCACCTTCCTAGGACTTGCAGCTCAGCCCATGCATAGAATGTTTAATTTCAAATCCTGGGTTGCCTGGGACCATCTGTGTATCATCCAGCTATAGCTTCTCAAGATAGTCCCTACACACCTACTGCAAAATGAATGAATCTTCTGAGGTGGGAAATCTGTTTAAGGATAAAATGTATCCTGTATTGAATAAGTACTACAGGCCAGACACTTTGCATGTAATACTTTATGTATTTACTTTATGTGCGTCAGATCCCCAAAGCCTATGAGGTGGGTGGTATTATTATTGTTACAGTTATTCTTGTTATTTCAGTCCTGTGTTCACAGCACAGGCACTGGAACAGGAGTACCCGACTGAAATGCCTACTCTGCTGTTTTCTAATTCCCTGGAGGCTCAGGTGGTAAAGAGCCTGTCTTCAATCCAGGAGACCCAGGTTCGATCCCTAGGTCGGGAAGATCCCCTGGAGAAGGGAATGGCAACCCACTCCTGTATTACTGCCTGGAGAATTCCACGTACAGAGGAGCCTGGCGGGCTATGGTCCATGGGGTTGCAAAGAGTTGGACACGACTCAGTGACTAAACCACCATCACCTTGGAAAAGCTGCTTAGCTTCTTTTTGACTCAGTCGTTTTTTCTTACTCATAGAATAAAACTACTAATGCCCATCTCCAAGGGTTGTGATTTAGAACAGTGCCTCGCTGGGCCCAGAGATGTTGAGCCTCATGCCTAGTAACAGTAAACAGTCAAGTTGGGACTTGTAGAAAGGCCCTCTGGCTCTAAGGCGGCGTCTCTCTCTGCATCTCCCTGCCCCCTTTCTCAGCCTTGGGGCCAAGACATTAGCCTGGGTGATGCCTTAGGTGGCATTTCTTTGCAACACTCAAAGTCCTTGCTTTCACTGATTTTGAACTAGTCCCTTTGCATTGGTAAAGACCGCGTTATTAATCTGCTTGTCAAGAAAAAAACAGTGCCTCTTAGTGTCTCATGGTTCAGAGAACAGAACTGGTTTCGGGAACCCTTGCGTTTGGGACCAGCCTCTGCCACTCCCCAGCCGGGTGACCTTGGGCAAGCCCGCCAATCTCTTCTGCCGTGGGTTTTGTCATCTGTAAAAGCAGGAGAATGAAATTTCCCTCACAGGGCTGCAGGGGATTTAATTAGATGACGTGAATAAGTGGGTGTGAAAGCGTCTTGTTAACCTCTTTATGCTTTAGGTCTCTCCTTTGGAAAGTGGGACGGTGATACCTGCTTATAAGGATGAAGTGAGAAAATCCATGCACACTGTCTGGCACAGAGTAGCTTCTCAATTGACGCTGCTAGGATGATCATCATCATCCTTAAGGCATCCTGTGCAAATAAGAATTTGCTTGATTTCCTCTGATGGAGGCTTTCAGCTAAGCCACTCATATGCTCTCCTCCCCTCCTGGACAAACACAAGAATCTGCGAGATGGTTGCCCAGACTTAGCGCACTGAGTGTGGCTGCGAAGCAGATTTTTCCTCTGCCTGCAGATAACTAGTCTCCAGGGGGCCTCAAACCTGTGACCTGGCCTTCATTAGCCATGTGAACCGGCTGGCCCAGTCTGCCCTCCGTAATAATTCCTGCCAGATGACAAAGAATATCTTACCCCATGAGCCTTGGGTTCATACCAACCTTTGACCCTATTCACTTAAAAGGTAATAAGCAACAGAAGCACCCATTCATTTATCCAGCAAGCATTTATCAAGGGACATTCTTGAGTTTCTTAGTTCATCAGCCCTCAGTGTGCCTGCTGCTGACTCTTTTAGGCTGCCGCTTTCTTCCCGAGATAAGAACAAAGTCAGGTATCTGAGTTTCTCCCGTCTCAGGGCCATTCATCACCTTTTCTCTTCTCTCCACACCCAGTCGAGTCAGGAACTCACATTAAAAGGGCTTGGAGCAGATGACTCTGAGAAAGCCCAGGACCTGGGACCGTTTCCCTTTATGGTCCCATTAGTGGGCTGATGGGTGAGGACCACGTGAGGGGCCGGAGTGTAAGAAAGCCGGGCTGACAAATGCAGAACACATGTTGGCTGTCGTGAGGCTGTGGCACCTCCTTTGCACACGCAGGTCTGCTTAATTCAGTCCAGCAAGTTTTGGGCAAGTGCCCGACTGCTTGTTTATTCAGTGATCTAGCCATTCATTCATCAAACATTTCTTGAGTGTCGTATACAAGTGCTATACGGTACTGCAGACAAAAGAATCTATAATGCTTACCTTGCCTGCATGCTGACGGGAGATACAATTTGCTTTTGCAAAACCCCCAGAAAAGAATTACATGCATAGGGCAGAAGGAAAAAATATTTACTTCACTTCACATTCATTTAACACTAACAAACTAACTGTGTGTCATGCTCTATGTTAGATGCCATACCCAGAGAGGAGCAGCAGATACACTGTTTCCACCATCTCGGAGCCTTGGGAAACCGCCTTAGAGGCAGCCATCAAAGAACAGCAAAATGAATGAGATCTGCACCCCACTCCAGTACTCTTGCCTGGAAAATCCCATGGACGGAGGAGCCTGGTAGGCTGCCGTCCATGAGGTCGCTGAGAGTTGGACACAACTGAGCGACTTCATTTTGACTTTTCACTTTCATGCATTGGAGAAGGAAATGGTGACCCACTTCAGTGTTCTTGCCTGGAGAATCCCAGGGACGGGGGAGCCTGGTGGGCTGCCGTCTATGGGGTCACACAGAGTCAGACACGACTGAGGCGACTTAGCAGCAGTAGCAGCAGCAGCAGTTAAGAGGAAGAGGTGGTTATGCCAAACGTGAGGGCAGAGGGAAGAACATACGAAATGGTTCTACTCGGTGTTTGAAGAGAGATTTCAGTCATTTTGTCTGTCATAGGTGAAGAGTGGGCTTTCCCGGGTGGCTCAGGGGTAAAGAATTTGCCTGCCGATGCAGGAGATGTGTGTTTGATCCCTGGGTCGGGAAGATCCCCTGGAGGAGGAAAGGCAACCCACTCCAGGATTCTTGCCTGGAGAACCCCAGGGACAGAGGAGCTTGGCGGGCTTACAGCCCATGGGGTCGCAGAGTCGGGATTGACTGAGGCACGCAGGTGGTGGTCCAGTTTTCCATCTGGCAGTGCATGAGTCAGGGCTAGGAGTGGGCCATGTCCTAAAAGGGAGCCCACCTGCCCGCACTGCCAGTGAGCAGGGCTGGTCCCTTCTACCTCCAGTGCCCTCCTGTTTCTGATCTGATGACCTCTGTCATCAGTGTGTATGCAAGACACGCTTCTTGTGGAACTGGGACTGGAATTCCCTGGGAATTTGAGTCCTACTGAGCTTGGGAATGTTGTCTTGGTCCTTTCCCCCTTTCTAGGCTCAAAGAGGTTCCTAAGATCAGCCTCAGAGGAATATAAAGATGAACACTAAAATTCATGCTAATAATTCATTCCTTACAGTCATGTCACATAGCACATACAAACACACCATCACTAGCTGAAAATGAGACCACGAAAAAGGAAAAAGTTCAGCTCCTCTGAGGGCTCTTTTGTCTTCCCTCTTGGACAAGGGGTCCTATATTTTTTATTTTGCTCTACACCTCGAAAATGATGTGGCTCTCCCTGCATTCAGGGCTTATCCTATCAAACATCTCTGGTGTGCCTGACCTGGACAGCTACAGTGCTCAGCTGAGAGACAGCTGGGCTTGCCTTGGTTCCTTCATTCTTTGATCACGCCATCCTTCCAGGTGCTGGCCATCCACAGATAAACAGGATGTACCCCCTGCTCGGTCAGGAGTTTCCAGTCCAGTGAGGGGAGCCGAGGGCAGGGGCACCCCTGTGTGTGGGGAGGTGGGGGTGCCATGTCTGCTGAGGCTCACCTACCCCATTCTGTTTCCCAGAACCTAGCACAGGGCCTGGTACATGGGGAGGGCTCCATATATGCTTGATGAAAGAATACGTGATGTAATCAACATGAAAGTGTCTTGTTAACTGCTTAACATTATGGAAATAGGAGGGTTATCCCTGGTGGTGGGGAAAATATAGGTACTGCAGAGAATATAGCTTTCCAGAGCTCAGCCAGAGCAGAGCAAGATGCTCTTCTGCCCTGTCCTCGTGAATTCTGATCCATTTGGTTTCCTCCATGCACTTGGGTAGCTCAGTGGTAAAGGGTCCACCTGCTAAGGCAGGAAACACTGGGTTGATTCCTGGCTCGGGAAGATCTTTGTCTTCCCTCGTGGCTCAGATGGTAAAGAATCTGTCCACAATGCTGGAGACCTGGGTTCAATCCCTGGGTGGAGAAGATCCCCTAGAAAAGGAAATGGCGACCCACTCCAGTATTCTTTCCTGAAAAATTCCATGGACAGAGAAGCCTGGTGGGCTACAGTCCATGGGGTCTCAAAGAGTCGGACATGACTGACCAACACAGCCTGGACTTTTGGGGGTGTTGGACAGGTGTCTTGCTTCTGTGTCTATCCAGATGAGATTTCTATCTTGGGGTGAGGGGTGCCACCCGATATCAAATGTCTGAACAGAATTTGGTCTTTTCTCCCACAAATATATGTTGAACATCTACTAAGGTACTGGTTCCACGTACGAATCAGAACCATAAACACCCAAATACAGAAAGGACCTAGGATTCATTGCACACATGCACTCCCAAACGGGGACCCTCAATCCGGTCCTGCTGAGTGATGTTTTCACTGGGTCACAGAAGAAAAGCCTGAGGCTGTGAGATGAGCCTGAGGCTTCACAGAGCTAAATTCGTGAATTTAAAGGATTTCCTTTACTCTGCAATCATTAAAATGTAAATATGCGTTTGTTTTTAAAGCAGAATGACTGCAGTAGTGGATGATAGCTGAATTTGTTTTCGTATCCATTGTTGGCGAAATGTGGGCAACGCTCTGTCAGTCCTCTGACATTTGGGTGGGGAAAACTTTTACTGGTCCATGAAATACAAAATCTGGGGGATTCCCTGGTGATTCAGTGGTTAGGACTCTGCGCTTTCACTGATGAGGGTGCAGGTTCAATTCCTGATTAGGGAACTAGGATCACACATACAAAATCTGGGAGGTGTTGGTGTCCAGTGGCACCTCTTTGTCCCTCATTCAGCAGCATCACCATCCTGCACATCATCCTGAAAAGAACGCTGATAGAGATTCCGCCAAGGGCAGAGAAACTCCCTGACTCTTTGTACAAAGTATTCTTGCAGTGTCTTTATATAAATTTCTTTATGTCTATTTTATTTTCCTGTCATTTCTCATATCAGTCTCTGCCTGTGTGGGCTGTTCTTATGTTGTCCATAAGAGTATTCATTGGTGGGTGGACTACCTGGTTGCCTTCTCAATTGGAGGCTAACATTGATTAAACATGACCAAAATGCCATGCCTCCTGCCAGGAGCTGGGGATATAAAGATGAAGATGGCATAATAGCCCTTTCGTATATTTGAGGATGAAATGTGCACTGACCTCTACTCCATCTCTTCAGTCCTCCAACTATCTCTACTTCCGATTAACCATCTCTAGTTTTCAGACCCTTTTCCAATGAGAAAATCTCACGTTTCTGTGGGGGGCTTCCCTGGTGGGAAGCAATCTGCCTGCAGTGCAGGAGACCTGGATTCATCCCTGGGTCTGGAAGATCCCCTGGAGAATGGAATGGCTACCGACTCCAGTATTCTTGCCTGGAGAATTCCTTGGACAGAGGAGCCTGGTGGGCTACAGTCCATGGGGTGGTAAAGAGTTGGACACAACTGAGTGACTAACACTTCTCTTAAGTTTCTGTATCATTTGGATCCATCTCCTCTGAATGGCCTTCTGTTTATCTAAGTTTCTCTTAAAATATTCCCCCTGAAACTGAGATACAGTCTGTTGGTCTGATCTTTGGATATGGCATAAGTACAATCACCTCCACCAATCTGCATATTATAGTCTCATTAATACAGCCTAACAAATCATTCATTTTCTTGAGAGGGGGCAGCTGCTGTACACCGTTGATAACCTAGTCATTGCTAGTATGCTGTTACTGTATGGCAGCCAGAGTTCTAAGTACATTACGTCTTCGTTTCCTCTTCCATAATAGTACCAGCTCATAGACTCTCTCAATAATCCTTTGAGACGGTACTACTATAGCAGAGGAAACTGAGACCCACGAAGGTAAATGGCTTAGGCCCGTGTCCTTTGGAAAAGCAGCGTCTCAAGAATGGACACTCCTGGGCAAGGAAAGTCTTTGGCTGAGCCCCCAGGGCCTGGAAGAGATTCTCCCGGGTTGGAGGAGCAGAGAGGACTTTTCGGGCATCAGAGCGGGGCTGGCGGATGTAGTACTGCAGGGAGGCCTGGAGATCCAAGTGAGGGAGAGGGAGCCGGTTGTCTGACAAGCTGCCCGAGGCCGCTGGTCAGGGATTCTTGAGGCTGGAGCTTGGCCCAGAAGCAGCAGAGGGCTGCCCAACCCAGAGCACTTGGCGGCAGGGGTCCGGGCAGGCGTCTTTGCAGCCTCCTGTGTGGGTGGGTGGTCATCACTACCACGCCCTCCACCAGCTTCCACACTGAGTAAGACCCTCCGAATCATAAAGTGACCCTGTTGTGTTAGGGGGGTGCTCCCAATGACCGAGGTGGTGGAGTCATCACAAAGAAATTGTTAGCCTATAGTGCCCTATGTGTGTGACGCCAGGAGGAGGGAAGAAGGAGGGAAGGCAAGGGAGGAGAGAGGGAGGAAGGAGGCATGGGGGAGGGGGACGAGATCCCGCTCAGGGCCTCTCCCATCTCCTGGTTCCCACACTTCCCTCACTGTGCACCATGGCCTCAGCTGTTTTATTGCACAAGTGAGTGAGAGCAGGGCTGTCTGCCGTCGGTCACGGGGAGCAAGAAGACCATTAGCAGCTGTGATTTATTTCAGGTCAGAGCACCGCACGGCGGTGCCCATCACAGAGGCCCTTGAAGCCTGGTGATGGATGGGGACGGGGTACCGGAAGGGGGGATGCTCGGGCCAGGAGCAGCATGCTGCGAGGGGCGGAGCCCCTGGGGCACAGCCAGGCCTGAGCTCATCGAGACCCGTGGCTGAAGCGGAGTGGAGTGAACGTCGTTCAGGCGTGTCCGACTCTCTGCGACCCCATGGACTATACAGTCCATGGAATTCTCCAGGCCAGAACACTGGAGTGGGTAGCCTTTCCCTTCTCCAGGGGATCTTCCCAACCCAGGGATGAACCCAGGTCCTCTGCATTGTAGGTGCATTCTTTACGAGCTGAGCCATGAGGTCCTTGGCTGAGTGGCTTCTCTCTGGGCCTCGGTTTCCTCTCTGTAAAATGAGGGGCTGAGCAAGAAGGTTCTGGTGGTGGGGAGGTCAATTCTTCCTGTGCTCGTCACTGGGAACAATATTCTCACATTCTTCTGCATCCATGTCTCCTGGCAGGACCGTCGATGCAGGTCACGTTGTCTATGGCAGAGGTCCCCAGCCTTTTTCTGGGATCAGGGACCGGTTTCGTGGAAGACAGTCCTTCCATGGACTTGGGCTTGGTGGGGGGATGGTTTCAGGATGATTCGAGCACACTGTATTTATTGTGTACTTTATTTCTACTGTTACTACGTCGGCTCCACCTCAGATCTTCAGGCATTAGATCCAAGAGACTGGGGACCCCTGGTCTATGCACCTTCCTTGCTCTCTTTAATTTCCCTCCCCCGCTTTTTTTAGCTGCTCTTTGCAGCCTGCCAATCTTAGTTCCCTGATCAGGGACTGAACCTCCGCCCCCTGCATTGGAAGCACAGAGTCCTAACCACTGGATCTCCAGGGAAGTCCTAACTGCCCTCTGCTTGAAATCCTGAGCCTGTCTTGGAGCCTTGAGACCTGGCTCATTTCCTGCCCTGGTTCCTTCTTCCTGTACCAGGTGTATTTTCCTCACCCATTCTGGGCACTTCTGAGAAATGAATCAGACTCTTTCTACCTCCTTGGCATGTGAAAACCTAACTTCTAAAATCTGTTACACAGTAGACAAAGACAGGGATTAATCATGAGATGATTTCTTTATATAGATATAATTTTTTAAAATTAGAGAATAATTACAGTACTGGGATGGTTTCAGCCGTACATTGACATCCCTCCTGAATTCCCCTCCCAGCTCCTTCCCCATCCCACCCCTGTAGGCTGTCCCAGAGCACTGGGGTTGTGTTCCCTGCATCGCACATCGAGCTCCCACTGGCTTTCGTTCTGCATAAGGTTCAGTGCTCTTCTATCCTGTCATCCCACGTGAGACGCATTTCTTCATCCCCTCCACCCCTCTTAGTCACAACTGATTTCAAACATCAATTGTACCTTCAAACCAGCGCAGCTCTGTGGTGGGGCTGAACGCACATGCATTTAAACTTTAAGCTGAGACCAGAAACTTCAAAGACATGCCCCCCCGCCCGCCCCCCCCGCCAGGGGGCTCACTTGGGCTCCTGTGTCAGACTGCTGCAATGACCTATTCCTCCTCTCTTGCCATTCGGCCTACCTCCTTTACGAACTCTGAGAAGCACTTCTTTGCTCTATTTCTCTCTTCTGTCTGACCGCATATTTTCATGATGCCCAAGAGTTCTGGAATCCTCAGGACCCTCTCCCCTGCCGTGGAGCCTTGGTGGGCAAAGGGCAGTCTCTGTTGGTGAAGAGTGTGGGGCCAAGGCTGGATTGGGAGGGGGCCGGGGCGGGCTTGGGAAAAGGCTCTGAGCCTGGAGAAGACATTCTTGAGTCAAGTGAGGGAGGGAGGGAGGGGGGCTGGGGGGGTCCCACAAGCCAAAGAGAGGAACCCACCAGGCAAGGCATGTTTCAAGGCAGGTCTTTCTGCAGGCAGACACTACGCTGTGGGCCCAGCTGCGCTAGTGTGACCCAGGGCCGACTGTCTCAGTCAGGTGCCTGATGCTGTTCAAAGCTCAGTCCAGGAAGGGCTGGCTGTACCATTGAGGTGCTAAAGAAGCAGGAAGCTGGCCTGGATGTCCAGGAAGAAGCCAGGCGTTCTGAGAGCAGGGGCATTGTACCACATGCTAGTGTGGCGTCTGAAAGAGCAGGGCTTGGAGGCCACGGTTTAGAGAAAGAGCAAAACTGTGGTCTGGGGCCAGCTTACCTAGAAGCCTTGTCATTTGGAGAGGAGTTTCCTGGTGGTCCAGGTGGTTAAGACTGCCTTCTTCTGCAGGGGCGTGCAAGTTCGATCCTTGGCTGGGGAGCTAAGATCTGACATGCTTCATGGCCAAAAGACCAAAACATCAAACAGAAGTAATACTGTAACAAGTTCAATAAAGACATTAAAAATGGTCCACATTAGAAAAAAAAAGTCACCTGGAGGGGAGTTCCCCGGTGGCCTAGAGGTTAGGATTCCAGGTTTCCACTGCCGTGGTCCAGCTTTGATTCCTGGTTGGGAAACTGAGACCCCTATAAGCCTTTTGGTATGGCAGGAAGAAAAAGAAAAAGTCACCTGGAGAGGCTTGTTAAACATATAAGTTCCCGG
Source organism: Capra hircus (assembly GCF_001704415.2). NCBI lineage: Eukaryota > Metazoa > Chordata > Mammalia > Artiodactyla > Bovidae > Capra > Capra hircus. The sequence continues at coordinate 71,150,526 of NC_030821.1, read as the reverse complement.
TCTCCTAACTAGACCCATGAAACCAGTGATTATTGCCTACACGGAAGGTTTAGAACCAGCCATGAACCTAGGAGGAGCAGGCTTGTGCCAGTCCAGTTCAAAGAAAAAGGCCCAGCATAGAGTTGGTTGAACATGGGTTTGCCAGGTGGCACTAGTGGTAAAGAACCTGCCTGTGAATACGGGAGACGTCAGAGACATGGGTTCGAACCCTGCATCAGGAAGATCCCCTGGAGGAGAGCATGGCAACCCACTCCAGTATTCTTGCCTGGAGAATCCCATGGACAGAGGAGCCCGGTAGGCTATGGTCCACGGGGCCGCATAGAGCGGACACGACTGGAGCAACAGCACAGTGTACAGGCTTGAACTTGAATTCGGGCGGAGCCGTAAATGGAGGAGAGCTCTCTACAGGCTGGCAGCAGAGGGCTTTTGACCCTGAGAAGCTCTGTCTCTGACCACATCCCTGAAAGCACGCGGTGCAGAGCCTGCCACGCACAGTAGGTGCTCCGGGAAAGTGTGAGCCTCCCGACGGGCAGGGAGGACCCTGGCAGTTTAGCCTGAGTTCCAGCTGTGCCCAGAGCTGCAGGGGGCATTTCTTCTGGGCTCAGGGGCCCCCACCCCAGCAGCTGGCCCACATCCCTGGCCACCCCTTCCCCAGGCTCTGAGACCCGGCCATGCCGTTCTCTGCAAACACTCTTGGCCTCCCTCCAAGCCCCCGCAGGCGATGGGGCTCCATTTGCAGGATGGTGCGGAGCCGAGAGGTGATTTTCTCCTGCCCCTCAGCTGGGCCCAGCTGTTTCCAGCCCGGATGGACCTTCCCTTCCCGTTTCTCATTTGCTCCGGGATAAAGCGCAGAGCTTGCTTCAAGGTTTCTAGACCACCCAGGCCTTTGGGCCTCCCTGGAAGAGGCCCTGGAAATGTTCTTGGCTCCGGAGGCCGTCCTGGGGAGAGGATGTGAAGGTTGGCGGCGGTGGCAGGGCCAGGCTCTCTGGGGAGAGCGCGGGCCCTGGGCGCGGGGGGTTGGATCCAGGCTGCGATGAGAGGCTCCCTTGGGCATTGACCCTTCAACTACCCTCTGGGAATGATATCACCCATCTAACAGGTTCTCATGAGGATTCAATAAAATGAGGTCCATGAGGGAGTTTCCTAGCTCTGTCTGCCACCTGGGGAAAGATGGAGAGGTTCAGGTCACTACCAGGCTGAGAACCACATGATTGGATGACCCTGCAGGGAGAGAATCGGGGGCAAAGGGGAAGAGGGAGCTTTCCTTCTGTGAGTCCCCTCCTCCCTGACAACCCCTCCTTCTCTTCAGGGTCCCCACGGGCGGACAGTCACTCTGCCTTCATCTCAGTCCCCACCAAGAATTCACGCTCTGGTTCCACTGGTACCCTCTTGTTTGTCTTTGACCCTATTTAGGGAGGAAGGAACGCCTTAACTCCTTTTGTAGCTGGAGGTGGGGGCAGAGATGGGGGCTGGGGTGGAGTGGGGAAGTGGGCGGAGGCTTTCCCTTGGAGTGAGACATCTACAAGAGCAAGTTTCTTGTTTGCCGATCTGGATGACCCTTATTGCACACCGCCAGCGTGCTGTTCAGGTAACCAAGGCTACATTTCCTTCTTACCAAAACCCCCAAAGATTGGGATGGATGAAACTGCCCCCTCCCGCCCCTGCAGTGTGTTATACAAAGTCTGCAGTGCCCTGGAAGTAACAGGGGCTGGCCATCGTTATTGTTGGTAGCAGTAATAGTAGCAGTGGTATTTCCAATGGGCATGTGAAGATTCTGATGATGTTTCTCTAGCCACTCCAAAATAAGGTGGTGAATTGGTGCGCTGACGACAAGGTGCTGCAGAGCAGAGGATAGACTGTCAGCGGGGGGTCTGACTCTCACCAGTAGGGGTGGAGAGCGGGGCTGGGTGGGGCTCAGGTTATCTGCAGACTAGGGTAACAGAAACCAAAATACTATCTCTGGCAAACACATGTTATCTAGGTTGTCAGTCTCAACCTCTAGGAGCAACGAGAAATTGAGTACTCAGAAATGGACAGTGGCCTGAGTTCAAATGAATATCCTTAATTAAAGTGAAGAAAAGCTAGAGCTTTGTAAAAAAATTTTTTTGACTGGAGGATAATTGCTTCACAATGTTGTGTTGGTTTCTGCCATACAACAACTTGAATCAGCCCGAAGTGTACATATGTGCCCGCCCTCTTGAACCTCCCTTCCACCCCATCCCACCCCTCTAGCTTCTCACAGAACACTGGGTTGAGCTAAAGCGGAAGCCTTTAAATTACCACCTTTTGAGGGGAAGGGGAGAGGGCTCTGTATTTTTAATGGAAAGACTGATGCAACTGTTGAGTGCCCTCCTGTGTATGTTTGCAACCCAGACTGGAACTAGTCATGTTTATTTTGGTGATGGAACAATGAGGCTCAGTGAGGTTAAGAAACTCATCCGAAGACACACAGTAATGTGCAGAAGTAGGGTTCCAACCAGAGTCCAGGGCTTTGCCTGCTCTGTGGTGCTGTGTTTCAACACGTACACATGGTAAGGAAATAAACCGGTGTTCTTATTCAAATACGTGTCAGTTTTCTATTGTTGCTGTGAAGAATTGCCACACGCTTAGTGGCGAATAAGATCATAAATTTGCTCTCATTGTTCTGGAGGTCAGAAGTCGGAAATGAGTCTTAAGTGGCTGAAATCAAGTGTCAGCATGCTTCTCTTCCTTCTGAAGGCTTCCTTGCTTTTCCAGTTTCTAGCGGCTTCCCACATTCCTTGACTTGTGGCCAAGGAGTCTCATCCCATCCCCGTTTCTCTCTCGTGTTCCCATCATCATACCACCTTCTTCTATTTCCCTCTTTAAAAAAAGATACTTTTATTTATTTGTTTTTGGCTGCGCTGGGTCTCTGTTGCTGCGTGGGCTATTTTCTAGTTGCGATGTGCAGGCTTCTCATCGTGGTGGCTTCCCTTATTGTGGAGCAGGGACTCTAGGGCACACGTGGTCTTCAGCAGTTGCGCCCCTTGCCTCTAGAGCACCAGCGCAGTGGTTGTGGTGCGTGGGCTCCGTGGCTCCGTGGCTCCGTGGCACGTAGGACCTTCCTGGATCGCGGATTGAACCAGTGTCTCCTGTATTGGCAGGCAGATTCTTTACCACTGAGCCAGCAGGGAAGCCCACTTTCTTCTATTTCTGCATCTAACCCACCTGCCTTCCTGTTATAAGGACCTGTGTAACAACAGTGGACCCGCCTGAATAATCCAGGGTGATCTCCTCTCCTCAGGATCCTCAACTGAGTCGCATCTTCAGAGTCTCTTTTGCCACACAAAGTTACAAGTTCCAGGGCTGAGGTCATGCATATCTTTGGGACCATCATTCTGCTTACCGTGATATCTGAGTATGGTTTTAAGTCAGTGCGATCTCAGGGTAATTGCCTCCCTTTTAAACCCTGTCATCTGCACTGTTCAGTACAGTTATTACATTAGAATGAAGACCCTTTGGACTTGTTATGTGATAATAATTGCTTATTTTTATTGATTGCTTGGGCTTCCCTGGTGGCTCAAACGGTAAAGAATTTGCCTGCAATGCAGGAGCACCAGGTTTGATCCCTGGGTCGGGAAGATTCCCTGGAGAAAGGAGTGGCAACCCACTCCAGGATTCTAGCCTGGAGAATCCCACGGATGGAGGAGCCTGGCAGGCTACAGTCCACGGGGTCTCAAAGAGTCGAACACGACTGAGCAACTAGCACTTTCTTTAGATGCTTTCTGGGTTCTCTGGTCCAGCTTTAAACTCTAAGCTGCAACCTCACTTAATGCTCACCAGCCTTAGGGGGTCAGTACTATTATGGCCTGCGTTTTCCAGAGGAGGACAGTTATGACGCAGAGAGGTTTAGCAACCCACCCCAGATCACACAGGTAGGAGGCGGTAGACCAGAGCCCTGCCGTCTCGTCCCAAAGCCTCCCGTGGCTGTGAGCTCCAGGAGGACAGCGCCTGAGTCTGCTGTACTGAATGTTGTATCCCCTACGTGTGTCCATATGGTTCCTGGCCAAGGTAGACACTAAATAAACATGCTCTGTGAATGAAAGCGTAACACATCCAAACCCCTATGAGTTGATTGCCTCTCTACATGATGTTATTAAGCAAGAGAAGAGTAATCAGACATGGTAGAAAGACCAAGTGTCCCTTCTAAGAATTAAATTAACTGTGTTTTCGCTTACCTTGCCAGTAAGTAGGTAATGCAACCTTTTCCCTTTTGCCAGAAGTTTCTATCGTTGAAGCACTGCAGAGCCTTGTATGAAGCTCCCTGGAGGATGAGGTCGTGGTTAGGCTTGTGGGTCTGCACTGTGGACATGGTGGGCACCCAGGGTCTCCCGGTCTCTGCTCTCCCTCATCCCTGACTTTGCCAGCTGCTTGCTTCCCTCCCGCCCTCCTCCCTTGCTGGACACAGTGGTCAGGCCCACATCTGTCTTCTAGGCTGCAGTCTGAGCCCAAGAAGTGTTTTAATCTTGGTGCTCATGTAAGTCCAACCCCAGGAGTTGAGCTCTAAGCTCATTTTTGTTTGTTTGTTTGAGAACCTCCCAGCCTCATGTATTGGGGCTCCTGGCAGGTCGTCTACCTGAAGAGAGACTAGGACTTGTCCTATCTCTGAGCTACAACCAGAGGCTCACGTGTGGTGATGGCACAGGGCTTCGTGTGTGAGCAGACAGGCGGTCTCATATGCGAGGGTCACAGGAGGGGGTAAGGAAAGATCCCTCACTTCAAATCACTTCTCCCAGTGGGCTCTTTAGGACGCCTGTGTCTTCCACGACAGGCTTTGGTGGGCCAAGCATCCTTTGTTGCAAAGATATTCTCTGTGAACCGATGAAGTTTGAGGAGGCTAATTAATCATACTTCTTTCATAACTCTGAGTCTAGAACTTACTACGAAATTGAGAAAGGGAGCTGGCAACTGGAGGCATACCAATCAACTTAATTATTGGATTGGCCAAAAGGTTCGTTCAGGTTTTTTTTTTTTTAACACGCTGTTACAGACAATCCCAAACAAAATTTTTGGCTAACCCCACACTACTGAGAGCGCTGCTGTGATGTGAACCCCGAGGGCTTCCCCGTTGGTGGCAAAGCCGTGATCTTGTTCGGAGTTCTGGAGTCTTACCACGCCAGCGGCATACCGGGCTTGGGACGTGGGAGTCTCAATTTTCCAAACCAACCTAACCACTTGCCTTTTGGCCATAAGACGTCTTAAATCACATCCAGCGCCTCTTGGATTCAGTGGGGTTCTCCCCGTTACTCCCTGGTAGTGTTTGATGCTTACTTCTTTGCGGCCATGGGGGTGCTAGAGTGTTTAACTGGGGAGGGGGTGGAAGGAACCCCCTCCTGGGTTACGCGGAAGGTCTGGGCTCCCAGTTACGCTCTGTGGCGATGTCATCCATGTCCAGCAGATGGCGATGTTACTGCACGCATGGGGAGATGAAACCCGTGGCTTGAAACTGCCGCTTCCTTCCTTTCCAGAAGAAAAATAACCCTTTCCCGCCCCCCACCCACTTCTTTGAAAATTGGGGAGGGAGCTTTCTAAAAGGACGTATACTTCTAAGCGTTAGGTAGGATTTAAAATGAATTTGAAAGAAATCATATCGTCTTCTCAGGCTTCTGTGTTTCCCTGTGATACTGTTGATCAATCTATTGGTCAGTATCAACGGTCCCTCTCCTCTCCCCCGCTCTTCGCTTCCTTAGTCCTTGCGTCCTTCCTCCCTGTGTCAGCAGCACTTTATTTATTTAACACATGTAATTTTTTAAGCAATGTAATGTGAATTAGGAAAGATTACACATGGACTTGTTAATTGCACAAACAGAATGTATGTGCATGCCCTCGGTCGTGTCTGACTCTGCAACTCTATAGACTAGCCCGCCAGGCTCCTCTGTCCTTGGGATTCTCCAGGCAAGAATGCTGGAGTGGGGGGCCATTTGCTTCTCCAGGGGGCCTTCCTGACCCAGGGATCGAACCTGAATCTCCTGCATTGTGGCTCTTTACCGTCTGAACCACCAGCAAAGCCTGGAAGACCTCCCAGCTGGTCTCTAACTCCTTAGTTTTGTTTCTCTGCTGTCCACTCTTCCCATTTCTAGTGTGGGCTGGAGCTAAACACAGCTGTGATCATGTCTCTCCCATGTTCAGAACCCACCCAGAGCCTCAGGATGGTCTTCAAAGGTTTCGGGTGACATCCAGGGCTTTCACAGGGCCCCATGAGGCCTGGTCACTCTCTGCTTCCTCTGCCGCCCTGGCCCAGCTCCGAGCTTCAGCTTCATGACCAGCACTGGGACGTGCCAGGCATGCCAGGCTCCAAGGGCCCTTGCACATTCCTTCACCTGGTGACCTTATATACTCAATGATTAGGTCATAATCACCTCCTCTGTGTTGCTGTCCTTGGCTCTCAGGAAAACAGAACTGCTCCTTCTTTTGGGGCCTTCTGCATGCCGACCGTTGAGCAGTGGAACTTCCTCCCCAGAAGAGATGGTCAGAACCCAAAGGACCTTGATTGTATGAGGAACAGTCAGAAAATAGCAAAAGTAGATCAAGGCCAAATGAGACATGGGCTAGGGAGTAGTGGAGGAAGTAAAGGTTAGAAACCAGGGGGGAGGCGGTGTGCGCCATCACAGGATGGGCACTTACGCCACAGAGCTGTACGATTTGTCTTAGGGAGTCTTCACAATAGCCACGAAAATCTACATTTTCATATTAGAAAGATGAAGTTCAAAAAACTGGAGTAACTTTCCCCAAGTGACATAGTTGGTATCAGAGTCACTTTTTTTCTTTAAATATATATTTCCTTATTTATCTGGCTGCACCAGATCTTAGTTTTGGCGTGTGGGATCTAGTTCCCTGACCAGGGATCAAACCTGGGGCCCTCTGCATTGGGAACATGGAGTCTTAGCCACTGGACCACCAGTTAGTCACTTGGGGGGTAAGTCTGAAACTTTGCACTTCCCAGTGAAGGAATTGTGCTCCTTGACTTACCTCTGGAGGGAGCACTTTCTTTTTTTTAAAAAATTATTTATTTATTTAACTTGGAGGCTAATTGCTTTACAACATTGTAGTGGTTTTTGCCATATACTGACATGAATCTTCCATGGGTGTACACGTGTCCTCCATCCTGAACACCCCTCCCACCTCCCTCCCCATCCCACCCCCCAGGGTTGTCCCAGTGCACCAGCTTTGAGTGCCCTGTTTCATGCATTGAATTTGGACTGGTCATCTATTTCACATATGGTAATATACATGTTTCAATGCTATTCTTTCAAATCATCCCACCCTTGCCTTCTCCCACAGAGTCCAAAAGACTGTTCTATACATCTGCGTCTCTTTTGCTGTCTCGCATACAGGGTTATCATTACCATCTTTCTAAATTCCATATATATGTGTTAATATACTGTATCGGTGTTTTTCTTTCTGACTTACTTCACTCTGTATAATCAGCTCCAGTTTCATCCACCTCATTAGAACTGATTCAAATGTATTCTTTTTAATGGCTGAGTAATACTCCATTGTGTATATGTACCAGAGCTTTCTTATCCATTCGTCTGCTGATGGACATCTAGGTTGCTTCCGTGTCCTGGCTATTATAAACAGTGCTGCGATGAACATTGGGGTGCACGCGTCTCTTTCAATTCTGGTTTCCTTGGTGTGGAGGGAGCACTTCCTAAGTCAGAGCAACCTTTCCTTCCTGACACCCAGAGAAGCAAGCAGAGCAGTCCGAGCAGTCATTTGCTAATGGTTTGCATGCTCTGTATTTGCTGGCACCCAAGGGAAGTCTCTTTGGCACTAACCTGGTAAGAACTCCTAGAGCTGGGAAGGCTGTGAAAAGCCAGGGCTTTGACTGTATGGACCTTTGTCGACAAAGTGATGTCTCTGCTTTTCAATACTCTGTCTAGGTTTGTCAAAGCTTTTCTTTCAAGAAGCAAGCATCTTTTAATTTCCTGGCTGCAGTCACTGTCCGCAGTGATTTTGGAGCCCAGGAAAGTAAAATCTGTCGCTGATTCCACTTTTGCCCCTTCTGTTTGCCATGAAGTGACAGGACAGGATGCCATGACCTTAGTTTTTTGAATATTGAGTTTTAAGCCAGCTTTTTCACTCTCCTCTTTCACCCTCATCAAGAGGCTTTTTAATTCCTCTTCATTTTCTGCCATTAGTGGGGTATCAGCTGTGTATCTGAAGGATGATAGTACTCCCCCAAGCCTCCTGCTCAGGCTGATCCAGTCCCCGGCTTGCAGGAGGGAGCAGAGGAACAGGTCCAGAAGCAAGGCCATATCCTGGTCTTATCAGAAGCACTCTTGGCAAATGATGTGGGTTCCCAGAACTCTGGCTCCATCTGCTCTCAAGTGCAAGAATTAACAAGCCATCCAAGTTGAGGGCAAGAGGGCTGGAAGTAGAAAACCTTCTGTACTGAGATTCAGGAGATCTGGGTTCCAGCTCTGATAACTCACGTGCTCTGTGGTTTAAGCCAAGAACTTGGTGTCTCTGAGCCTCACAGCCCCTCTGGTTAAATGTGGATCTTAACGCTTACAGTCACGTATGAGGATTTAATGAGACTCACTGTTGTAATCTACAAATCACATGTCTGGTCCCCCAGTCACCTGTAAAAGCCAACATATCCTTCCCTATCCTGAGATGAAAGTACTCATGGGGTATAATCATTACACAGACACATGTGCATAAATGCAATTTGAGTTCCAAGAAAAAAAAAAAAACAGGAAAAATGGATGAATGTGTTGGGAAAGAGGAGGGGCATGAGTAGGTTTTGGAGAGTGGGCAAGACAGACATCCCTCTCTGAAATATTTGTTTACTTATTTATTCAACATCACTGGGTCTTAGTTATGGGAGTCAGGATCCAGTTCCCTGACCAGGGGTCGAACCTCTGCCTTGAGAGGCATTGGCCCCCCTGCATTGAGAGTGTGGAGTCCTAGCCACTGGACCACCAGGGAAATCCCAAGGCAGGTGTCTTTGAGGTGGGGATATCAGAGGTGAGACCTGAAGGCTGAGAAGGAGCGGGCCAAAGATTGAGAAGGGGGGCTGTGTGAGGGTTACAAGCAAAATTCACTTTAAGGTAGGTGTTGGTTCAGTTCCACTCGAGCGAATGCAGTTCTAGAACTATCTTTTATTAAGAGAGTTTCAAAGCATGGGCTCCAAAATGCATTGTGGTGTCAGGCTCCCAGGCTCAGGCGAGCTGGAAGCAAAGGTTTTGGAGTCATTGCCCAAGGACAGCGCATCAGAACAACTGATGTCAGGGTCCCCCTCGGGGACCAGAGAGAGGGAGGGCTCCGCAGAGGGCCTCAGGGTGATGTGCAGGAGCTGCCAACAACAAAGCCAGGTCTGTTCTCCTCTGCCTGCCCTCCACCCCCGGCCCAGGGCACAGCCGCTCATTTGACCCCTCCTTCTGCCGCATCCGTGTGAAGACCCCCACGGCAAACTCCTTCGCTGGCAGGACGTGGCTGGGAACAGCTGGGAACTGTTGTTGCTTCTGGCCACATCCTGGAATGTCTTCCTTGTGGATCCTATGCCCCCAGCTGCTGGGGGCCCCTGACTTGACCTGAAGCTGAACTTAGCTGGAGGGTCCGGGGCTCAGAGTTGCCTCCTTGTCAGCTCTGATAGCAGCAAGAAATTGCACAATCTTTCTGAGAAAGCCGAGGCTGCCTTACTTGCCTTTCCGGGGATGGAAAGACTATGAGAGGCCCCTGCGCATCCATTCATATTTTCCAAGGATGGGGCGTGAGAGAGTGACCAGATAAGACCCTGGCTTTTGTTCACAAACACCCAGAGGAGGTCCTGGGTGAGATAGCAACGCTCCTGGTGGAGATGAGGTGGAGAAGGGTGGCTTCAGATAAGACGCTGGTGGAGAAGAGTGGCTGTTTTTCTTGAGTGAAGGCGCAAAACATCTGTTAATGAGTCTGTCTGAGAGTGAACTTTTCATTCACAGAACTGGAGAATGCAGAGTTGCAGCAATTCTAGTCTTTTGAAACATTTTTTTCTTAAACACAAGGATAAAGTGTCCAAGAGGGGGGGACACGACTTTTCTTAGATTACCTGGTAAGTCAGATAAAGCTCTGTGTAGCCTTTGGAGCCTCTGACATAGAATCTGCCGCTTTTCCCACTCTGTACGGGGTACCACATAAGCCCTGCATCCCAATCCTTCATCTTTCCCTCCTGTCATCTCTGTGCGCATTTATTCATTCACAGACCAACCCATCTATCATTCATGCATTTTTTTATGCATACATGCACCACCATTTATTAAGGACACAAGGAAGGCCACGACAGCTCTTCAAACAGTAGACGGTGTAATGGAGTGGATACTCAGGAGTGCAGGGCAGTGGGGGACCAGCCAAGCGGCGTGGGAGGGGATTGTCATGGTAAGGATGCCAAAGCACCCGTGGGCAAGATGGCTTTTGAGCTTCATACAGATGGAGCAGAAGGAGGGGTCAAATGAGCAGCTCTGCCTCTGAGCCAGGGTGGAGGGCAGAGCTGGGGGAACAGACCTGCCTCAAAGGAGGGCAAGGATTGCATTTTTGAAGGAAACAATTTAGCATTACACCTCTAGAGGCAGCATGAAGGCTGGATTGAAGAAGCGAAATGTTGGCACCGAAGAGGTAACTTATAGCGGTCAGTTCATCCAAGAAGCCGGCAATATGAAACATGCTTCATCTCTTCAGGGGCCATCCTTGGTGCTGGGCACTCTGGGGATGTCAAGATGGAACTCTTCCAAGTATAACAAGGTGATGGGGGGCATGGACTTTCCATCTAGATGGTGTTCAAATCCTACTTGTCCCACTTTCCAGCTGGGTGGTCTTGGGTGAGTTACTTAACGTCTCTGTGCGTCTATAGCGTCGTCCACACACTGGGAATCATCACACTTCATTTCTCATAGGGTTGTCGTGAGGGTTAAATGAGATGATACGTTTCATTGATGATGAAGCTCTTAGAACTTCACTTGGTACAGTGAGTACTCCATCAATGTTACTCATTCTAGAAATCTCCATCCCAACAAAATCTATATCTGTTAATGGCCTTGTGTGGGTTTCTTTTTCTTTGCTACTTCTGTTTTCAAAAGCTCCTTTCACCAGCCTGGAATGACCGCTCCTTCCTTTTGCCCATATCCAAATCCTCCTTATTGTTCAAAGCCGAGGAAACTTGGGCAAAGGCCTTGACCCACATAGACCCTCTCTGCCACTCTGGTTCCACAGCTGAGTTTCTCAGGACATCACTGGGCCTCTGGGTTTCAGTCTCCTGTTCTCTGAAGTGGATACAAACATATATCATATATGTAATTGATTTAAAATTTTGTGTTAGTTTTAGATGTACAGGAAAGTGACTCAGTTATATGTATATACTTTTTTTTTCAGATTATTTTCCTTCATGTTATTATAAAATGTTGAATATGGTTCCCTGTGCTATGCAATAAATCCCTGTTACTTATCTATTTTGTGTATAGTTTGTATCTGTTAATCCCATACTCATGACTTATCCCTCCCTGCTTCCCCCTTTGGTAACCATAAATTTGTTTTCTATGTCTGTGAGTTGGTTCTGTTTTATGTATAGATTCATATGTATGATTTTTTTGTACCCCCCCATATGAATGACATCATATGTCTTTTTCTGTCTGACTTATTTCACTTAGTGTGATATTCTCTTAAGTTTATCAATGTTGCTGCAAATGGTAATATTTTATTCTTTATCATGGCTGAATAATATTCCACTGTATATATTACTATGCATATATATGTGTGTATATATGTATATATAAAATGAGTCATCTGTTGATGGGAAACCCAGTGTTCATAGCAGCACTATTTACAATAGCCAAGATAGGGAAGTGGAGGTATTTACACAGACCTGGTAGCGTTCTTGGAAGTGAAATCCTCAAATTCTGGCAGGTATTCAGTGCTTAATAAATGATAGATATTATTAAGCCAAATCTTGCCAGTCCTTCCTGCCTGAACTTCCCTCTGGACCTAGTATTTATTGATCCTAATGTTTATCTGGTTAGTTATTGACCATGTAGTAATTTGTATCACCTTTCCTCACTACTTGCTTGGAACTACTATTGGAATCTTATGGACCCTTAGCTTTTTGAACACACCTAGCATCCTCCCTTTATTAACTGATAGCTCAGTGGTAAAGAATCTGCCTGCCCAGTAGGAGACACGGGTTTGATCCCTGGGTTGGGAAGATCCCCTGGAGAAGGAAATTGCAACCCTTTTTAGTATTCTCACCTGGGAAATCCCATGGACAGAGGAGCCTTGTGGGCTACAGTCCATGGGGTGGCAAAGAGTCAGACACGACTTAGGTGACTAAACAATAAGTAACCTCCTCACTGCGGTGGGATGTCCTTCGGGGAGACCCTCCACTTGACTACGGTTTGCCGAGCAATCCAGAGCCTCCTCTGTTCCGGGAGCCTCGTGCAGGGCTTGGGTTTTCCAGCGCCTCATTGCCTTTCCACAGCGGAACCTTGCTGGGCTGGCACAGCTAGAGCGTCTCGGTCCCCTTCTCTCATGAGTTGCGTTTTGTTGCATCTCTAGCTTGGCATAGTGCGTGCTCCCTGCCTGGCTGTGGACTCTCCTGGCTGCCCCCGTCACCAGCTGTGAGGCTGACGCCTGGCCCTGGGTCCAGAGCTGGGCCAGAGCAGATAAGCGCCTGTTCTTGGAACCAGCTCCCTGATCGTTGGATGCCTCCTTCTCTTTTTCTCCTCTATGAAAACAGGAGTCTTGCAACTCTGTTCCAGGAAACATTGCAACGGCCCTGTGTCCTGGACGTGGCCTCACCTGAGATAAAGCCTGGGGGTGGGCTCTAAGGAAGGGAAAGCTACAGCAGAAAAGAAGGTCTCATCAGTGGGAAGATTCTTCAGGCAGGGAAGCAACCACCTCTGGCAACAATGGCCAGGAGCCTGGGCTGGGCGGGAGCCTGGGCTGGGCGGGAGCCTGGGCTGCCCGGGGCACGTGAAGACCAGGCTCGCCCCCGGAGGAGGGGCTGATGGCTCCTTTGCCCTCCCAGGCACACGCCGCTGGAGGGTTGTGGGGGCTCCTACACCCAAAACGGAAGCACTAGGGCCCGTGATGACAGCTCTCCAAGGCCTCAGCCGTGGAGCTGGGTGGCTGGGGCTGTGGCAGCTGGCGCAGATGGGCCCTGGACAAAGTGTGATCCAGGTTCTCTGGATCTCACTTTCTTGCTTAAAAAATAAATGTGTCATGTCAGTGGTTTTAACATCTTCCAAAAAAAAAAAAAAAAAGAATACTTTAAAGTTTTTCTTTAACAAAAAGGAATTGTATCCGTATTCCAAGTTTGTAAGTCAGATAAAGAGAGAAGCTCTTTCCTGCCCGTCAGAGCTATTGTGTGGCGTGTACCCAAGGCGCATGTGTGTAAAACTGGCTTCCCTAGACAAGAGGGAAACTCCACGGGCTAGTCACTCTCAGCTGTCTCTTCTAGGTCTCCCAGGCCGCTTCGGTGATGCTCCCTGTCAACAGAGCTGGCAGAGCAGTGCTTGTGTATAGGGACAAGGGTCAAAATATTTACCCATTATGACCCTGTCACAAACTGAATAGAAAGGATGCTGGTTAGTTAACTGGTTGGACGTCAGTCATGTTGTTTTTTTTTTTGGTGTTAGAATCATATGGGAGGTGTTTTCAAAATACATTCTTTGGGTCTCATTCAGATTCCTTTGAATAAAAATTTGGGGGGCTTTTATTGATATTTTAAATTGTTTTTTTTTTTTACTTAAATTTTTGTATTAAGTATCGTTGATGTTTACAGTGTAATGACTCAGTTAGACATATACTCTTTCACACATGCTTTTCCATTATGGTTTATCACAGGATATGATGTTGGATATAGTTCCCTGTGCTACACAGTAGGGCCTTGCTGTTTATCTGTCCTAGATATAATAGTTTGCATCTGCTAATCCCAAACTCCCAGTCCTTCTCCTCCCCACCCTCCCTTCCACTTGGCAACCGCAAGTCTGTTCTTTATGTCTGTGAGTCTGTTTCTATTTTATAGATATGTTCATTTCTGTCATATTTCATATTCCACACATAAGTGATGTCATATGGTGTTTGTCTCTTTCTTTATGACTTCACAGAGTATGCCAATATGCCAGTCTCTAGGTCCAGCCATGTTGCTGCAAGTGGCATTATTTCATTATTTTGGGGGGCTGACTATTATTCCATTGTATATATTGTTGTCGCTCAGTCGCTAAGTAGTGTCTGAGTCTTTACAGCTCCATGGATTGTACCACGCCAGGCTTCCCTGTCCTTCACTATCTCCTGGAGTTTGCTCAAATGCGTGTCCATTGAGTCAGTGATGCCATCTACCTATCTCGTCCTCTGTCACCCCCTTCTGCTCCTGCCTTCTATCTTTCCCAGCATCAGGGTCTTTTCTAGCGAGTTGGCTCTTCACATCAGGTGGCCAAACTGTTGGAGCTCCAGCTTCGGCATCAGTCCTTCCAATGAATATTCAGGGTTGATTTCCTTTAGGATTGACTGGTTTGATCTTCTTACCGTCCAAGGGACTCTCAAGAGTCTTCTCCAGCGCCACAGTTCGAAAGCATCAATTTTTGGCACTCAGCATTTTTTATGGTCCATGACTACTGTAAACACCATAGCCTTGACTACATAAACATTTGTCAGCAAAGTGAGGTCTCTGCTTTTTTATATGGTCCAGGTTTGTCATAGCTTTTCTTCCAAGAAGCAAACATCTTTTAATTTCCTGGCTGCAGTCATCGTCCACAGTGATTTTGGAGCCCAAGAAAAGAAAATCTGTCACTGTTTCCAGTTTTTATCCATCTGTTTGTCACGAAGTGATGACCGGATGCCATAGTCTTTGTTTTTTGAACCTTGAGTTTTAAGCCAGGTTTTTCACTCTCTTTCACCCTCATCAAGAGGCTCTTTAGTTCCTCTTCACTTTCTGCCATTAGAATGATATCATCTGGTAAGAATTAAAGATTTTAAAATTTAAAAAATAAAAAATTAAAAAAAAAGAATGATATCATCTGCATATCTGTATATATTAATACGCACTGAATCTTCTTTATTCATCTGTCGATGGGCATTTAGATGGTTTCCATATCTGGGTTATTGTAAATAGCGCTGCTGTGAACACAGGCGTGCATGTGTCTTTTGGAATTATAATTGTATTTGGATGTGTAGGGGGATTTGTTGTTGTGCAGTTGCTCAGTTGTGTCTGAGTCTCTGCAACCCAATGGACTGCAGCACATCAGGCTTCCCTGTCCTTCACCATCTCCCGGATCTTGCTCAAACTCACGTCCATTGAGTTGGTGATGCCATCCAGCCATCTCCTCCTCTGTCGTCCCCTTCTCCTCCTGCCTTCAATCTTCCCAGCATCAGGGTCTTTGCCAATGAGTTGGCTTGCATTTTGAATAATATCCAGAAGAAATAGGTAAATCTACTCCCTCCCAATGAAACACTAAGACCTTTATTCTTGCTCTTTGGTTGGGTGAGTGGTGTCCGGGGGGGTATCCACAGAATGAAAAGAGACTGAAGTTGGCCCTGAACACAGGACAAGAATCCCACCAGTGATACCATGAAGCATGTACCCTGGGATGGGTTTCAAGCTGAACAGTCCGTGAAATAGAAACTAATTGATTTCCTAGGGCTGCTTGAAAAAATGACCACAAACTTAGTGGCTTGAGAAAAACTCTAGAAATTTAATCTCTCAGAGGTCTGCTGGCCAGAATCTGAAATCCAGGGCGTTGGTAAGGCTGTGCTCTCCTGGAAGGCTCTGGGGAGAAACTTCTCCTCTTTCAGGTTATGAAGACCCTGGGCGTCCCTTGGCTTGTGGCTGGATAACTTCCTTCTCCACCTTTGTCTTCATACAGACATCGCTTCTGCCCAACTCTTCCTGGTGTCTCTTACAGAGACACTTATTGGTGGATCATCCAGGGTGATTTCAAGATAGCTAACTTAATTACATCTACAAAGACTTCTTTTTCAGTTCAGTTCAGTTCAGTCGCTCAGTCGTGTCCGACTCTTTGCGACCCCATGAATCGCAGCACGCCAGGCCTCCCTGTCCATCACCAACTCCTGGAGTTCACTCAGACTCACATCCATCGAGTCGGTGATGCCATCCAGCCATCTCATCCTCTGTCGTCCCCTTCTCCTCCTGCCCCCAATCCCTCCCAGCATCAGACTCTTTTCCAATGAGTCAACTCTTCACATGAGGTGGCCAAAGTACTGGAGTTTCAGCCCATTAATAGGTGTTGGAGGTCAGGATGTGGACATATCTTTTGAGAGGGAAGCCACTGTTCAACCCACTATCACACACTATTGACCCTGTTGTGGAGATGAGGAAACCTGGATTCAAGGCATGGGGGTGATTTGTCCATGGTCCCTCAGCTGGTGGGTGGCAGAGCAGGGCTGAGACTCACCCTCAGTCTACGGCAGAACATGAATAGAAGGAACCTCAGAGAACATGGGACCGTCCTTAGCGATCTGGCTTGCAAAGCTCTGCTTTGCCCACAAAGGGCGCTCAGTGTCAGTCTGTGATGAATGTGGTGACTGGTTCTGATTTGGCCTGAGTGGCTGGGGAGCTGGCAGCAATAGTGTGTGAGTTCAGGCATGTCTGACTCTTTGCGACCCCTTGGACTGTAGCCTGCCAGGCTCCTCTGCCCATGGGATTCTCCAGGCAAGAATACTGGAATGGGTTGCCATTTCCTTCTCCAGGGGATCTTCCCGACCCAGGGATCGAATCTGGGTCTCCTGCAGTGGCAGGCGGATTCTTGACCACTGCACCACCTAACTGACCTACCTTCCTCTACATCTTGAGCACAGTGCAGAAACTGTCAGACGAGTGAAATTTCACGCGTATAAGAAGATGCTGTGCCCATACTCCCACGTGTCTTTCTGGTGTCTACAGCTTGTAGTTGGCAGCAGTGCACCGATGCCGTGGAAGAGGGTTGTTTGGGAAGGCTTCTCTTCCTGCCTCCTCCTTTCCTTAATGGACTTCAGATCAGTCATGCTTCTGAGCGTCCCAAGGATGTGAGGTGAGGTTAATGATGCTCTTCCTGCAGAGTGTTTCTAGGTTTTGTTGATTTAGGGGGTCCTGTTGAAGCCAGGAGGAAGCAAAAGATAAAATCGCGAAGCCTGTTCAAGCCCTAAGGTTTTATGAAAAATGTAATCATGTTTTATAGCACCAGATGTAAGCACATATTGTAACTGTGAGGGCAACGTGAAACAGGGGACTGGCATGCTCTTTTCCTTAGGTGAGAGCAAAGAGCACTGCTTACGTTTCAGCTGGAAGGATGAGAGCTAGACAACAGTCCCTTTGCGATGTCGGGGGTTCTGTTTCATGGGAAAGGTGCCTAAGACCAACATCTCAGGGGGGAGTTTGGAAACCAGGAGGAAGGTGGTGGGGTGCCTGGGGTGGGAATGAAGGGTGATGACACCTTTTGACGTCAGGAAGACTTTCCGAAAGTTATGCCTGTAAAACCTTGCAGTGATCGACTTGGGAACCCGAAATGGCCCCAGAACCAATAAAACGGAGGCTGGATCCTCAACAGTCACCAGTGGATTTGGAGGTCTTTCTGCCTGGTTCCCTGGTGGCTCAGATGGTAAAGAATCTGTCTGCAGTGCAGGAGACCTGGGTTCGTTCCCTGGGTTGGGAAGATCCCCTGTAGAAGGAAATGGCTACCACTCTAGTATTCTTGCCTTGAGAATCCCATGGACAGAGGAGCCTGGCAGGCTGCAGTTCATGGGGTTGCAAAGAGTCAAACATGACTGAGCAACTAATGCTAACACTTTCACGGTGCTTGGCACCCAGTAAGAATTTAGAGGTTCTGACACAAAAATGGGAAACCCTGTGATCCTTGTGTATGCGGCATGGAGAGTATGGAAAAGCCCCAGGTTTTGGTAGGAGAGTCCTGATGTGGTTGAAAAGCAAATGCTTCTGTGTTTCAAGATGAAGGCAGATTGAAGCTTGACATTTTTGTTCATCACAAACTTGAAGTCAAGGCTGGCTCAGTGGAGCATTAGAAGGCCATGGTTTTCTGGGATGGTTGGTCTCGGGCCTGGGGTGTCAAAGGAGCCTGGCCCCCCTGGATTTCCTTCTGCTGCTTTGGGAGCGGCCCACCACCAGGCCAGCTCCCAGCCATCTGAAACACCCCTTGGGAGGCAGATATTTGCGATCCGTTCCAAGTTGAAAGTGACTCTCACGTGATGGGTCTGCCCTGCTCTGTGACACTGCAACTAATTCTCCCAGTCGTGGCAATTCTCCAAATTCCTGTACACGATCAAGTGACCAGACAACTTCAGGTCAGCTTCAGGAGAAAGCCGTCTCTGGAATGTAGTGTGAGAGCATGTGAAACACTCAAGCCCCGAGTTGCTTTATGAATGTCCATATTCTTTGCAGGCAGCTCTTTTTAGGGAAGGAATATACAACCCTTAAAGTCGAAAGGCATTCAGTTAAAAAAAAGAATCAGAAGTGCAACTCAACGACCCTTTGGTAAGTGGCCCAAGTTCGTATTTTGGGAGCTCAAATCAATGGAAATAAACTGAATTGCCTTCAGCACATTTTTGTATGCATGTTTGGAATATTCGTCGCTCTAAAGCTAACCTAGTAAGAGGCATATTGCCCTGTGAATCCTAACTTACTCTGGGTCTCTTACTCACTCTGAAACAGTAAGCAAACCTCCTAACTTCTCAGGAAGTCAGTTTCTCTATTTCTAAAATTAGTTGGCTTCAGAGTTTCCTTCACTATTTAAAATTCTCTGATGTACTTTCAAGTGTTAGATGAACTAACTAAAATACATCACCGTTGATAGATCCATCGAAGAATTTGTCAAGATCTCCGATGTTTGTGGAGTTCTTCCTATTCTCATTTGTTGTTTAGAAGCTTCAGAGCGTGGCAGGAGGGCTGCGTGTTCCTCTAGCATACCGATTAGGGAGCTGGGGCTCAGGCCAGTTGAGTGTCAAAGCCAGACCACTCTGGCTGGTGGAGAGACAAGGTGAGCCAAAACCCTTAGATCTTCTGATGTTTAGTTCAGATATCTATCAGAGTTCCTCCCAGTCTGGCCACTTAAAGTGTTGACAGAGCAGGAAGCCGTAGCTAACCATGGCTGGTCTCTGCCAGAGACATTCCCACTGCACGTGGCCTTCTCTGTGTGTGCTCAGGCGCTCAGTCCATCATTAACGGCTGCTCCTTTACCTTCATTTTTCCATCTTTAAAATGGGTGATATCACATCCAGTGTTTGATACCATATCCAAGGATACTTGTACATGAGTACTCTTGCTTTCTTCATTTTGTCTGAATTGGTTGTGAATGGAATATTCAGCATTCATTGCAAATGCCATGTAGGTGTTTGGAATGCTGGAAAGATGGTTGTGGTATGTTGCTATGGGAAACAAACGGTACAAAGTAACATGTTTTGTACAAACTCTTTCTGCATAAAAATGTAAAGAAAAGTATACAAGGAAGAAAGAAGGATCATCACAGCTGGGCTAGTTATGGTTTGGGGCACTCCTGGTAGGACCAGTGCTTTTCACTTTGTTGCTTTTCTGCCTGCGTGCTAAGTCACTTCAGTCATGTCCGACTCTTTGCGATGCTATGGGCTGTAGCCCAGCAGACTCCTCCGTCCATGGGATTCTCCAGGCTAGAGCCCTGGAGTGGGTTGCCATGCCCTCCTTCAGGGGATCTTCCTAACCCAGGGATCAAACCCACATCTCCTGTGTCTCCTGCATTGGCAGGCAGGTTCTTTACCACTTGTGCCATCTGGGACGCCCCCGATTTTCTTTAAATGTGTAAGCTGACTATATGTTATGTGGTAATTTGTTTCTTTTAAAAACTTTTCTCTTAAAAGTGTGCAGGTGAGATTGACTGGGGGAGAAAATCGGATAACCAGTTTACTTCTAGGTGGTGCTTGAATGAGTCCCAGTCCTCCGATCTTTCCAAACACAGATTATATCTCATCCCCAGTAATCGCTGATTAACCCTCTTTTTGTTCAGCAAAGACAGCCGCTTTCAGCTGCCCTCCGGGTCAGTGGGATGCTGCTGCCAAGTGCATGGGGGCCCGGAGGCTGCATCTGCCGCTCGCCTTTGCCAAACAGCTGTGCTCGGAGCCAGCAGCAGGATAACACTCACCTGCACAGGAAATGTGGATGGTGAGCTTGGTCTGCAGACTGGAGGACAAAGAACGGACGGTCCCACTCCAACAGGTGGGCCAGCCAATCGAGCAAGGCCTAGAGCCATGTGAAAAGCATGTCTGTTGCTCTGAGTAGCACGCCAGAGTGCCTCAGCTGTTGGATAAGACTGTGGGCAGGATGTCACTGCAATTTGGCTGAGAACTCACAGTCCCTGGGCTCAGGACTTGCAGCACGGAGGATCCCGAAGGGGCGTTTCCCCTGAGCTCCCTAGTAGAATTGGAGGGAGACAGAATGAAAGAAACCATGGCTCACACAGAAGCAGAGGCGTCAACTGCACCCGTGAAGGCATCAACAGAACACACAGATTCTCTGTTCGGTGTGTTTCTGTCACATCTCTCTCAGTCTTTTCAGGAGCAGAGGGGCTACCTTCCTTTGCTCTTAGTAAGCATTGGCTCCAAAACTGGAAACTGAAATCACTTAATTGCTTTTCGGAATGTAATTAAAAAAAAACTGATTGAAGTATAGTTGCTTTGCAATGCTGTGTTAGTTTCCACTGTGCAGCAAATTGATTTAGTATGCATATATGTATATGCACCAAGTGAGATTTTAAAAACAATTTTGTATTTAAGTGTATTTCTTTTTCTGGTTGCATTTTGTTTCATGGCGAGTGAAACTGTCTTTCCATTTCTGAAAGCAATAGTATTCTTTCTATTTTCTATTGAAGTGGAATCGAATAACAATATTGTATGTCAGTTTCAGGTGAACAGCAAAGTGATTCAGTTATACCTATCCACGTATCTATTCTTTTTCAGATTCTTTTCTCATTTAGGTCATTACAGAGTATTGAGTAGAGTTCACGGTGCTATACAGCACGTCCTTGTTGGTTATCTAGTTTAAATATAACATTTGTGTACATGTCAATCCCAAACACCTGATCTGTCCCTCCCCGTCACCCTTCTCCACTGGTAACCATAAGTTTGTTCTCTAGGTCTGTTAGTCTATTCCTGTTTCATAAACACAATCATTTGTATCATGTTTAAAGATTCTGCATATAAAAGCTTCCACATATAAAAGATTCTGCATATAAGCGATACCATATATTTGCCTTTCTCTGGTAACAGTGTTCTTTTAAGAGTACATTAACATAAGTTAAATAGGATCATTTGTAATGTTATTAATAATGTAGTTAGAATGTGTCATTGGCAAAAATCTTTAAAGTGATACAAACCACTGTTGCTTACACCGTTCCTCCTGGCCTGGGAGTTGAAAGTCAGGGGTTTTGCTGTCTCACCTACTAACTGAGTGTGCATAAGTCAGTGGCTCCCAAGGTTGTCTGAACACTGGAGTCACCTGGAGGAGGGGCGGGCTTCAGAAACTCGAGAGTTTTTTTATCTCCAGAGATTCTGAGGGAGCAGACCTAAGGCACAGCCAGTGTGCTGGAGTTTGTAAAAGAGCCCCAGGTGATCCTAATGTCAGGTGTGTTGGGAACCACTGCCCCAAGCGGATTCTTTGATCTCCCAGAGCCTTAGTTTCCTTCTTAATCACATGGGGGTATTGGGTGTCTACTAAGCAGGGTCTCTGCCTGGCCCTTCACATTCTTAAAGATGCAGGCAAACACCTTCAAGTGAGTAGTTCAACACTTTCTCCCTGAAAGGGACTGCGGGACAGTAAAGACATCAGGGTTCTAGAAGCAGAGGAGAATGTCAGGTCCGTCTGGGGCTGTTGGTACAAAAGGAAGATGACGCAGAAAACGGAGAGGAGACGGGTGCCTCCCAGAAACTCCTCTCTCCCAGCCAGCTTTGCTGCTGCAAGTTTATGCTTTCAGACAGGAACAGTGTGAGCCGGGGCAGAGCTCAGTAGGAGCTGGGTCTCGGAGGGGTAGGCTCCGGTGGGCTAGAGTTGTGACCTCAGAGAAGCCACCATATCACTTTGGGCCTCAGTTTCTCTATCGGGGGCTTCCCTGGTGGGTCAGATGGTAAAGAGTCTGCCTACGGTGCAGGAGACCCGGGCTGGATCCCTGGGACAGGAAGATCCCCTGGAGAAGGAAATGGCAGCTCACTCCAGTATTCTTGCCAGGACAATCCCATGGACAGAGGAGCCTGGTGGGCTACAGTCCAGAGGGTCACACAGTTGGACACGACTGAGTGACTGGAACACACTCTATCAGGAAGATGAGGGGGTGGACCCATTGGTTTATAAATTCCCTTCAATTATGCCTGGGAAGAATTGCTACAATTTTCTATGCCCCGCCCCCCACCTCCCACCCTACAGTGGTTTCTGGCTTTTTGCCAACAGAATACACAGTGGGTCAGTAGGTGGCGCTAGAGACCTTTGAATTGGGCTTTTAGGGTTCTTCGTTCACCTGATTCATCTCCCCCATGGCAGTCCTGGGAATGCTGCCCTGGCTGGCTTTTCTGTTGCTGGGTTTGACAGCTACTGTCTGAACTTACTCGTTTATGAGCCACAAAGGGGCAACATTTAAAGGTAAAACATTTCTTTGCAGTTCCCAGCCCCAGGAGGGCACAGCACACTGGAACCAGTTTGGTGCTTGGAGCCCAGTTCCATCTTGCCTCTCTTACAGGGGTAAGACCTCACCTGAGTCTGATGCTTGGTAGATGTTCCTGCAGTGATGAGTCAGTGCGAGATCCTGGTCGTGCTTAATAGAGCTTCTGGATTCAGAGAGAAATCTGGGCCATTTTTAAAAAGCAAAACCCATTTCTGGGAGGGACATAAATGTGGATGAACTACAGTCCAGCTCCATGAATGAATGAAGCATGGAGATGTCTTGTACATTCCATGAATTCTGCTGGCGCCAAGCTAGAGTATTACATTGCAATGCAGGAAACACGGTGTTTGAGGCCCAAAGAACAAATAACCTACAACGTAATACAGATTTAAAAGCAAGGGCTTTTACTGAGAGAAAGGATTATTTTTGTATAGGAACTGAGTTTTCTGTTAATAACAAGAGTTGTGGAGTATTGCAGCTAATGCTCCTGGAAATTAAAGTGATATTCATAGAGAGGGTACTTAGAAACGTGTGTGCTAGGGGCGGTTACTAGGATGTTATCAGATGAACCAAAGACCCCTTTCAGTCTTGAGGGAGTGTGCTGAGAGGGCCAGAGGATGGGGAGAAAGTCTAGGATAAGTAGGCTCAGATTAAGAGCCCTGAGTGGGCTTTCTGGTGGCTCTGGGGTAAAGAATGTGCCTGTGCAGGAGACATGGGTTCAAACTCTGGCTCAGGAGGATCCCCCATGCCGCAGAACAGCTAAGCCCATGAGCCACAGCTGCCGAAGCCCGCGTGCCCGAGAGCCCGCGCTCCGCAGCAGTGAGAAGCCTGCACATCACAGCTACAGAGTAGCCCTTGCTCACCACAACCAGAGAAAAGCTCGCGTAGCAGCAAAGACCCAGCATAGGCAAAAAAAAAAAAAAAAAAAAAAAAAAAGCCCCGAGTGCCTGGTATTTAAGCTGTCATGAGGTTCCTTGGTTGGCTTCCCCGTAATCCCTAGGGTCAATCTGGTGTGATAACCTTTTTCCAGGGGTCAAGTTTGTCTAGGATACTCTTTATCTTGGAAGTTACAGAAACTTCCAAAGAGCAGCCGGCTGGGTTTTCCCTCGCTCCTTGTAGAGTGCTGCCTCAGCTTCTCCACGTTTACGGTTTTAATGAAGATCCGAAACAGCTGGTTCCAAGCCGGGCCCCCAGAAGCACCATTCCCGGGAGGGCTCCAGAGACTGTGTCAGCTCCCAGAACGGTGAGAAAGTAAGTCGAAAATCTCGTGTTCATAGCCTCGCAGATATAATCATAGCCGCCATTAATTGAATGCCTTCCAAGTGCCAGATGGTATGTTAGGGAGTTTTCACTTATTGCCCTGAAATCTCACGGCAAACCTGCAGGAGCCTGTTTGACACCCGGGTTAGTGGAGAGGAGGACAGGGAGACGGGAAAGGCATTTGCCTTTCCCATTTAAAAATCTTTTTAAAAATTTGGCTGTACCAGGTCTTAGTTGCAGCACGTGGGATTTAGTTCCCTGACCAGAGATGGAAGCCGGGTCCCCTGCATTGAGTGCTCGGAGTATTAACTGTTGGACTGCCAGAGAAGTTGCAAGTCTTGCCCAGTTTTAAGATCAAAAGCCAGGGATGAGGGTTGGGGTGAGAGAGAGGGGATATACACACACATGTATATAATGTATATACTTATGGCTGATTCGCGGTTGTACAGCAGGAATGACATAACATAACATTGTAAGGCAATCATCCTCCAGTTAAAAAATAAAGAACTAAAGGCCCCATGTCCCAGTGACCGCCCGGGTCCCGGCAGCCTGACATCCAGGTGTGTCGGGTTCTGTCTGCTGTGCCACGTTGGTGCCGAGACGTGTCCTTGGCTCCGCTCTTGACTGTCAGCGGCGTGTGGCTGGGGCTCTCTCTTGACACCCCATTCAGAACGTGCTGTGTTCCTCCTTATCTGTCTCCAAGAGCTGGCTCCTCTTCTGCTCGGGGCCTTGTGCTCCCCAAGCTGTTTCCATGGCCCGCTTGCTCTTGCTTTGGGTCTGCCCCTCCAGGGTTCTTCTGTTCGGAGCTTCCCCCGTGGCTGCTTACAAAGCATCTGAAGACTTGGACTTGAGTTCTGGCTGAACCCCCTCCTGCCTGGGCACCCCCGGATCCCTGGAGCCTTTGCTCTCTCATCCAAGACAGGATGGCAGCTGTCCTCATCTCCAGACCGGTCATATAGTTGAACTTCAATGCAGAATATGAAATTGAGTTTGAACTTGAAAGGCACTGCGTATATTGGCTATTGTCATTGCTGGTGACTCCCTACTTCTCCCCCCAGCCCCAACCTTGGGAAGGACACGTGAGTTTAGTGTAGTGTAGACCCTCCAGGCCTGGGAGGTTTTGGGGTCTACTGGCCTGGTGACCCGTGGCTTGTGTGTTCTGGGTTTCTTCTCTGCATTTTGTGGATTTAAAGACAGGATTTTGTGAATGTCTGAGAAATTGGTTTGTTCAGTGCTTAGTCTTGTGTCTAGACTGGTTTTAAGTTGGAAAGGAGGTTGAAACCATGTATCTTTCAGTCAGCCATCCAGACCCAGCCCTGGGAACGCTGGCCCACAGTGTTGTCAATAAGTATTTGTGGCATGAGTGAATCAGTGAATGACAGAAAGAGATGGGGTGGACCTTAGAAATGGGAGGTAAAATGGCTTTGTGAAGCTAAAAGTGATCAGTGCAACTAACAAGCTGATCTCTCACGAACACCTTGCATCTTTCTAGAACAAGGTGGCTTGTGAAGATATATGTTAAATAAGAAGGGTAATCCTTCCACTTTACTTTTATCCCTGCTCTAGTTCTTTTCGCCCCTCGCTATGGTTATTCCCATCGTAACCCCATTTTTATGGTACCTATTTTAGCAGCCTTTAAGCAGATTTTACCCCCAACCTCCATCCCACCCCCAACTAATCCAGAGCATGGCCATTTTCAATTATTTCTGTTATTTCCTCTAATCTTACTGGTTACTTCTAAGTCTCCATTGCTGGTTTCTTTTTTCTGCCCACCCATGCTTGGGACCTCTTTTCTCTATCTGCACTTCTCTTGGTGATCTCATTAAGTCTTCTGGCTTCAATTATTATTTATATCCCATGATGTTCAGATTTGTATTTCTGGTCCAAGCCTCTCTCCTGAACTCATATATTCAACTGCCTGCAGGGCATTCTCCCTTGTATTTGTTATTGTTGCTGTTCAGTTGCTAAGTCCTGTCTGATTCTTTGCAATACCATGGACTACAGCACACCAGGCTTCCCTGTCCTTAACTATCTCCCAGAGCTTGCTCAAACTCATATCCATCGAGAAGATGATACCATCCAGCCATCCCATCTTCTGTCGCCCCCTTCTCTTCCTGCTTTCAATTTTTCCCAGCAACAGAATTTTGTCCAGTGAGTTGACTGTTCCCATCTGGTGGCGAAAGTATTGGAGCTTCAGCTTCAGTCTTTCCAACGAATATTCAGGGTTGATTTCCTGTAGGATTGACTGGTTTGATCTCATTGCAGTCCAAGGGACTCTCAAGAGTCTTCTCTAGCACCGCAA
The DNA here is from genome assembly GCF_001704415.2 of Capra hircus. NCBI lineage: Eukaryota > Metazoa > Chordata > Mammalia > Artiodactyla > Bovidae > Capra > Capra hircus. Next base: position 71,124,348 of record NC_030821.1, on the reverse strand, counting down.
TTTGAAAGCATCAATTCTTTGGCTCTCAGCCTCTTTTCTTCTTTACTTGTATTTTTAATAGACATCTAAAGGCAACATGTCCTGAACTGCACTCCTGATTCACCCCTCGCCTGCCCCTCCCAACCTGGGTTTCCAGTGGTCTTCCTCATCTCCCCTGAGGGTAGCCCCATCCTTCCTGTTGCTCAGACCATGAGCCTTGGAGACATCCTTGACTCCTTGACTCCTCTTTCTCTCTCAAGCCCACCTCTAATCTGTCAGAAACGCTTTAGTTCAGCTTTAAAACATCTCATTTCCTTGATATCAAGATACAGATTATGCCACTTTTTAATATCTCCAGATTGGGAAGGTGCCCCAGACAGCGGCATCTTTAATTTCATAGATGTGGTGTAGCAGGGATTTGGCCATTTCTCAGCTCTCTGCTGTTACTGCTCAGGTCAAGGTCACCGTCATGTCTCACCTGGATGAGGTCTCACCATCGTGTCTCACTGTCGCAGCTTCTGGAGTGGTTCCCTTCCATCTCAGCTGCCAATCCGTTGGCTTGGTTTGACTCCTTTAAAACACAAATTCAAAAACTTCTGATGACTTTCTGCCTTGTGAAGGGGATAAAAAGCTAGTGTCCCCTCAACATCCTGCCCCTCTTTCATATCTATAGCTTCCTTACTGCATCCATCCCTCACACGTGTTCCCCAGGCCAGACTAGCTTCACTGCTGCTCAAGAAATTCAGACATACTTCCACCTCTGGGCTTTTGCAGTGGCTGTTGCTATTCCTTTGACCCTTTTCCCTCAGTTATTTGTTTGGCTCACATCTTTGTCTCTTTCAGGTTTTGCTCAAACATCATCCATGAGGTTTACTTTGACTCTCTAATTAAAATTGCTACCCATCCCACACCCCAGTACTTACCTCCCATCCTCTGCTCTTTGATTCCTATGACACTTAACCACTTTCTAGCATCCTTCACAGTTTACCAGGTCTTCCCTGGTGGCTCAGATGGCAAAGCGTCTGCCTGCAATGCGGGAGACCCAGGGTCGATCCCTGGGTCAGGAAGATCCCCTGGAGAAGGAAATGGAAACCCACTCCAATACTCTTGCCTGGACAATTCCATGGACGGTGGAGCCTGGTGGGCTACAGTCCATGGAATTGCAAAGAGTTGGACACGACTGAGCGACTTCACTTTCACTTCGCTTCACAGTTTACTTATTAATACCTATCTTCATGTCCTGAATGGAAGCTTCACCCGGGCAAGAATTATCAGTCTGTTTTTCCTTCCTGATGTGTCCCCGGCACCTAGAGGAAATGCTTATCCAAATTTATTGAATGTGTGGTTGAATTTCAAATTCCCTAAGAGCAGCGATAAGACGGAGAACCCCAAGTCGAGCCTGCCACCTTGTCAGAGAGAGCCTGGTGTGGTTTCGGTGATGACAGCAAATGTTCTCCCTCCACCTCTTTCAAAATAAGACTCCCAAAGCTGAAGCTATAGTTGAAAGCAGCAGTGGGGAAGAGATGCGAAAGATGGCTCATGGAAAATAGCAAAGTCAGCAAAGTCGGCGTCTGAGTAGCTTGAGTGAGTCAGAAGCCGGGTAGCTGTGTGTGACTGTCATTAATCACCCTCTTCACACC